>NC_040042.1:10210581-10319966 GCF_003713205.1 Coffea eugenioides | reverse complement strand
TTCCTGACCCTCACAAGGCCAAAGAGAGACAAGAAGCAAGGAAAGGGGGCAAGCCACCATTTAAAAATGAAAAGAAGGAGGCTATGGCTACAAGTGTAACGCCCTTTAAGGTTGTTCCCAAAACTGCCAGGAGAGAAGACAACAAGATCAATGCACATCAAGAACAAGGAAAGAGGAAACCAACTCTCAAGGAGATGCAGGATAAGGAGTACCCTTTTCTTGATTCTGATGTCCCTGGTATGTTTGATGATCTGTTAAGTATAAACTTGATCACGCTTCCTGAGATGAAGCGACCCGATGAGGCTAGGAATACTGACGATCCAAATTACTGTAAGTATCACCGATTGGTCGGGCATCCCATTCAAAAATGCTTTGTCTTCAAAGACAAAGTAATGGAGTTGGCAAGACAAGGGAAAATTCTCCTTGAGGAAGACAAGGCGAGTGTGAATCAAACGTCCATTGGTTCCCTGCAGTCCATGGAGGATAAAAGGGTCATGGTGCCTGTATTGCCAATAATTCAATTTGGATCACTGGATCCTATAGAAATCAAACAAGAAGGTGCTCATTCAAATCTTCAGGAACATGTATATGAAGATGAAAAGGCGCTACAGCCTGATGTGGATGATGAAGGGTGGACTCTAGTCACGCGAAGAAGGAGGCGAAAGTCTTATCCATCCAGTAAGGCGAGCAAGGTCTTAACAAGAAGTATGGTGACCTGGAAGGAAAAAGAGAAGGACGTGAAGAAAACTAATGACTGTTGTAATCTTCAAGGAGGTCGAATTTTCAAGCAAAAGTCGCGAACTCCTATCACTTTAAAAGAATTTTTGCCAAAAGAATTCTTTGATGTTGATGTGGTAGCAAGTCACACAACGCGAGTAGATCATATCGAGGAACAAAAAGATAATGCTCGCGAATATCTCTGTGAGATGGCCCGTGCGTCCATTGGCAATGAAGAAGGTCGTGTGCCTACCAACAATGAAGAAGTGAATGTCACAAGTATCACTTTTACTAGTGAAGACTTGTTGCTTGGGTCAACACCGCATAACCGTCCTTTGTTTGTGACTGGTTATGCAAAGGAGCAAAAAGTGAATAGAATGTTGATAGATGGAGGTTCCGCAGTCAATATTCTCCCTTTAAAAACTCTGAAGGAGCTTGGTATCCCGGTTGATGAACTCTCCAATAGCCGACTGATGATTCAAGGCTTCAATCAAGGAGGGCAAAGAGCTCTTGGGTCACTAAATTTGGAGATAGTCATTGATGACATGACGTCCAGAGCACTGTTGTATGTGATAGATGCTAAAACAACATACAACGTATTGTTGGGAAGGCCCTGGATTCATGAAAATGGAGTTGTACCTTCAACTCTTCATCAATGCTTCAAGTACTGTCAAAACGGGGTGGCAAGAAGTGTGAAAGCTGATGATAATCCTTTCACTGAAGCAGAAGCATATATCGCTGATGCCAAATTTTACATCAAAAGGCACAATGCGAAGGATAAGCCTGAGCAACCTCTATCTAGGGATAAAATCCAGAACCACGAATCTCCAAATGCAAAAGGGGAGAAAGTGATGACTTCGAAATCAAAAGAGGAAGTTCATGAAGAAACTGATGTTTCATTGCCAAACAATGAATCAGTTGTCTTTCGCTGCCCTCCCAAATCAAGAATGGAACAGGGACAGTCACCTGCAATTCAGCATGAAACTCTAAAAGATTTGACTCTTCCGGTAGCTCATCTTGATACAAAAAAGGCGTCATCTTCTCAACTTAAAAGGTCTAACTTTTTAACCAAAGAATCTGAAGTTGAACAAGAGACCATACCAAAGTCAAGAACTAAAGAAGGTTTTGATCCTATCGCTTATAAGCTTCTCGCTAAGGCTGGATACGATCTCAAAGAATCTGCGGTGTTAAATGTTCCAGCCCGTCAATCTACCAGTGACATGATTCATGGGTTGAATCCTACCCAAAAGATGTTGAAGGAAAAAGGATACGCCGTTGAAAATCCCAAATTTGGCCTTGGCTACTCCTCTCCTACACCAATCCGCATCAAGATCAATAGAGTTAGTAGCCAATATATTGCTATAGAGGATGAGTCTTCTCAAATAGTTGGTAAATCTCAAGCTTTTCACGAAAAGGAAAATAAAATTCCACGGGTATCTGTTTTTAAGAGATTAGGATCACAAAAAAGACAAAAATCTCAAAACTCTCATAAGAGTAAAGGAAAAATGGCAAAGTCATTGCAAAGTCTTGAAGAACCTTCTGATTGTCCTCATAAATTTGGCAGTATCATTCCTTCGAGAATGAGAAGATGCACAGACCTTGTAATAAAGTGTGGGACTGAATTGAGGGTCAGGGAGTATACCGTGGTGTACACAAGACCAAAAGAGGATGATGAAGAGAGTGTTGCTTCATGCAACCATATAACCATAATTGACGGTGACTCGCCTGAAGAAGAAGAAGATGCTGAAGACGCTCCACCTGAATTGGAGGAAGGTGTTAAGGCTACTGTGGATGATCTAAAGGAGATCAATCTTGGTACTTCAGAGGACCTGCGTCCAATATACATAAGTGCTTCGCTGAGTCCTGACGAAGAGAAGGCATATGTTGAACTCTTGCGGGAGTATCAAGATGTTTTTGCATGGACTTATAAAGAAATGCCGGGTTTAAATCCAAAAGTGGCCGTCCACCATTTGGCTGTTAAAAAGGGAGTTCGACCTGTGAAACAAGCACAACGGCGATTTAGACCTGATTTGATTCCGTTGATCGAAATGGAAGTCAATAAACTCATTGAAGCCGGGTTTATTCGTGAAGTTAAATATCCCACATGGATTTCGAGTATCGTGCCTGTGCGAAAGAAAAATGGACAAATCCGCATCTGCGTCGATTTCAGGGATGTTAACAATGCTTGTCCCAAAGATGACTTTCCTTTACCGATCACTGAACTCATGATTGATGCAACTACTGGGCATGAAGTTCTGTCATTTATGGATGGCTCTTCTGGATATAATCAAATTCGATTGGCACCGGAGGATGAGGAGCTGACTGCATTTCGTACTCCTAAGGGTATTTATTGTTATAAAGTGATGCCCTTTGGTCTCAAAAATGCGGGTGCCACATATCAAAGAGCAATGCAAAGTATCTTTGACGACATGCTTCATAAGAATATCGAGTGTTATGTGGATGATTTAGTTGTAAAATCAAAGAAAAGAAGTAATCACTTGGAGGACTTGAGACAAGTATTTGATCGATTGAGAAGGTATCAACTCAAAATGAACCCTCTCAAGTGTGCATTTGGAGTCACGTCGGGGAAATTTCTTGGTTTTGTGGTTCGCCATCGAGGTATTGAAATTGATCAGGCCAAAATTGATGCTATATTGAGGATGCCTGAACCTCGTGACATTCATGAATTGAAAAGTCTTCAAGGGCGATTAGCTTATCTGCGGAGATTTATCTCAAATTTAGCAGGAAGGTGTCAGCCATTTAGTCGCTTGATGAAGAAAGATGTGCCATTTCAATGGGATGAGACATGTAGTAATGCATTCAATAGCATTAAGTCTTATCTTATGAAAGCACCTGTGTTGGCTGCACCTATTCATGGAAAGCCCTTACTCCTTTATATTGCTGCCCAAGAACGATCGATGGGGGCATTGCTCGCTCAAGAAAATAATGAAGGAAAGGAGGTTGCCCTTTATTATTTAAGCAGAATGATGACCCCCAACGAACTAAATTACTCGCCAATTGAAAAGTTGTGCTTAGCCCTTATTTTTGCAATACAGAAGTTAAAGCACTACTTTCAAGCGCATAGTGTGAGGCTCATTTCCAGGGCGAATCCCATAAAATATGTGATGAGTAGACCAGTGTTGTCCGACCGTCTAGCTAGATGGTATCTTCAACTACAACAGTTTGAAATTATTTATGTGCCTCAAAAAGCTGTGAAGGGACAAGTTCTGGCAGATTTTCTTGCTGATCACCCGATACCTGCTGAATGGGAACTAAGTGATGACTTACCGGATGAGGATGTACTCCTTATCGAGATTCGTCCACCATGGAAGATGTATTTTGATGGTGCGGCTCATCGTCATGGAGCTGGAGCAGGGATTGTATTCGTGACTCCTGATGGAGGGATATTGCTATATTCCTTTACTCTAAGTCATCATTGTTCAAACAATGTCGCTGAGTACCAAGCTCTCATACTCGGACTTGAAATAGCTGTTGATATGGAACAGTTGGACATTCAAATCTATGGTGACTCTCAATTAGTGGTTAACCAACTCTTGGGAAGTTATGAAGTCAAAAAGTCCGAGTTAATTCCGTATCACAAATATGCAACGCAACTAATGAGGCGGCTTGGAGGTGCAAGTATTAAGCATGTTCCTAGAAGGGAAAATAAGCAAGCTGATGCATTAGCTGCGCTAGCCTCTTCACTTACCATGCCGGATCATGAGATACAAGTCCGTGTGTGCCGAAAGTGGGTAGTTCCATCACTGATTGATGATGAAAATATTGAAGGAGGCGACGCTCATTTGGTCTCAACCTATGAAATTGACAAAGAAGATTGGAGACAACCCCTCGTTGATTATCTCAAGTATCAAAAATTACCTGAGGAGCAACGTAGAAGAACTGACATTCGTCGTCGAGCCCCTCGTTTTATCTTGTACAAGGACACGCTGTACCGAAGATCATTTGAAGGTGTACTGTTGCGCTGTCTGAGCGAAGACGAGGCATATCAGGCGATGCACGAGGCACATTCTGGAATATGTGGAGCACATCAATCCGGTCCCAAGTTACATTTTCGGATTAAAAGGATGGGCTACTATTGGCCTACTATGGTCTAAAGAAGATTGCATAGAATATGCTCAAAAATGTCAAGCTTGCCAGTTTCATGCAAATTACATTCATCAACCACCCGAGCCGTTACACCCGACCGTTGCTTCTTGGCCTTTTGATGCTTGGGGCCTTGATGTTGTGGGGCCATTACCAAAGTCGTCCGGTCAACACTTATATATATTGGCTGCGACCGACTACTTTTCTAAGTGGGCTGAAGCCATACCGCTCAAACAAGTTAGAAAGGAAGATGTGGTGAATTTTATTCGTGTGAATATTATTTACCGTTATGGAGTTCCCCGGTACATTATCACTGATAATGGAAAATCCTTCTCCAATGGCTTGATGGATAAGTTATGTGAGAAATTTAATCTCAAGCAACGAAAGTCCTCCATGTATAATGCCCCCGCCAATGGTCTCGCAGAGGCATTCAACAAAACTTTATGTAACTTGTTGAAGAAAGTGGTGGCAAAGTCAAAGAAGGATTGGCACGAAAGGATAGGCGAAACTCTTTGGGCCTATCGCACCACATACCGAACTCCGACGCAAGCCACACCATATGCCTTGGTCTATGGTGTAGAAGCTGTTCTGCCCCTTGAGCAACAAATTCCTTCTTTGAGAATTGCTATCCAAGAAGGGCTCACGGAGGAAGAAAATGTTCGCCTGCGCCTTGAAGAGTTGGAAGCTTTGGATGAAAAGAGATTGGAGGCCCAACAAAATCTGGAGTGCTATCAAGCCCGTCTCTCTAGAGCTTTTAATAAGAAAGTTCGACGTCGCTCCTTTCAAGTCGGGGACATGGTACTTGCCGTTCGAAGGCCAATAGTTATGACTCATCGCACTAAAGACAAATTCGTCTCTAAATGGGATGGGCCGTACATTGTTCGAGAAGTCTACACGAATGGTGCGTACAAATTAGTGGACAAAGATGGCGTGAAAGTTGGTCCTATAAATGGAAAATTCGTGAAGTTATACATGCCATAAAAAAAAAAAGTGAAGTACTCCATGACGCATGAGTCTAAACTGCATGTTGCTCCAAACCCGCATGAGCTAAAACTGTGGACAACAACCACCAATAGTGTAGCATGTGGTTAAACTGCTGAAACACTCCACCAAATCTAAGGTGGTAAACAAAAGGATGCTCCAAACCCGCATGAGCTAAAACTGTGGACAACAACCACCAATAGTGTAGCATGTGGTTAAACTGCTGAAACACTCCACCAAATCTAAGGTGGTAAACAAAAGGATACTCCTGACCCGCAAGAGTTTAAACTGTGAATGGTAGGAACTACGTGTGACTTGATTCCCTGTTGGGATACGTAGGCAGCTTAGAGGGCAACTTCTAAGTTCAGTTACAATTATATAAAACTAAATCCTTTGTCCGGATGATTCTTTTGATAAAAAAAAAAGGAGCGTTCATCTTTAAGACAATTCGAATTATTTTGTGACATATACTTGAAAGTGTATTATTCAGATTACCAAATTATTTGGATAATTATCTTTTCAAGTGTGATCAAAATTATGCAAAGATAGAATTGTTCATACTACAATTGATAGTCTAAAATGGTGGCTATCGAAAAAGCAAATAAAGACGAGGACGTCTGCAAGAATGTGAAAAAGAGAGAGCAAGTTTCATTATGAAATGTTTATGCACATAGCTACACGCTTTGAGCAGGTAACAAAAGATGAAATTTGAAACAAAGTAAAAGATTGCAACTATTTCTAGAATTCAAATAACGACAGCTCCTTTTGGTTGCTTTCAAGTAACGCTTGCATCTTGTCCAAAGTTTGACTCTCCTCAGCAAGTAGGGGCGGGGAATTCTCGATCTTTCGAACTTCATTTTGTAAGTCGACCATCACGCCTTGCACTCGGGTAAGATCATCTTGCTCTTCTCGTAGCAGTGAAAGCGTCTCCTTCCTGTGAGTATCCAAGAACTCAAGTCGCTTCCTCAACTCTACTTCCTCGCGATCAATCTCCTTAAGCTTCAACATGTGTGTTGAGATCTTCTCTGCCTGTTGTCTCTCCTTACTCTGAGCGTCTCTAAGATGTTGGGTAGCCGTAGAAAGCAACTCATCATATGATTCAGCTGGAATTTTATTTGAGAGAGAAGATTTCACTGCAACGTAACGAGCTGCATTTGCAAAGAAAGCCTTTAAAAGGCCTTGCAAATTTGAGATATCCGCGGCATTGAAGCTTTGCATTTCCTCTATGATTTCGTTGGCTTTCATTTCAAGTGCAGGCATGCGCTCTAAGGCTGTTTGAGATATCATCACCCTCAGGTTATTCCACAACATTTGGATATAGTCTCGACGGCATGTTGAGATCACATTTTGGGGGCAAAATTCAGATACTCGAGGTGCCCTTGGCCACGATGGTGGATCGAAAATTTTGAGTTTCTTTTGGGCCGATGGAGTCATATGTTCCACCTTCTGTGGCGTGATTTGCTGAATCACATTTCCATCCTCTACTGCCTTTTTGGAATTCTCACTAGCACCCATTTGTTGGGTAGAACTGATCACTTGTTTGGCCAAAAGTTCAAATGCAGTAGGTCCTTCAACTGATATTTGACTTGGTTCTCCATCATCAATGAAGATCAAGTCTTGATCATCCAACTGTAAGGAAAACGTTATGAGACAAATCATGAATATGAAATTGACAAGTAGATTTCAAATGCTAAATTAAAGAAGGCAAGGGGGGTCCTTACAATATTGACACGGCTTATACCAGGCACAGATATATCCGGAATGTCTTTAAAGAGTTCCTTAGGATCTAAACCAATATCATCCAAAGGGAAAGTCATTACCTTGGACTTCTTGCGCTTCCAATGCTGGTCCGTGCTAGTGGATTGCTCATCCTCCTCATCAAAAGGCTCGCTCCTCTTCTCCTCATGTGAATTGCAAGAATCATGATCAATGGCTTTCACAATTTTTGAGGGAAGACGAACTGAAGTACCCTTCGAAAATTGTTCATTAGGGGTAAGGTCCTCAAGGGTAGCAACCTTGTTGTTTGAACTCTTCAAAATTTCCTTCTCGTTTCTCACAGTCTTTTGCTTCATCTCAAGACTGTTGTCAACCTTGGAGAGATTGTTCAGATTTGCAAGTTCCTTCCCTTTTGACCTCTTCTGCTCCCCACTTGATTGGATACTCTTAATCAAAGTATCACGCCCTTTGAGGAGGTAATCATCATGTACCGTAGACCACCATGTTTGAAAGCCTGAAGATGTGTGCTTGCTAGCATTCAAGGGATAGCTAGGAAAAAGTATCTTTGACTCTGTTTTACTACGAATAGCAGTGCGCCAGAGTATTCGACTCAAGTCATAATTTGTGGAACGCACATCTGCCCCGAGTTCCTGTGGAGGAACTTGATAAAACCCGAATTGTCGCGCGAATCTATATGGACTATATGGCTCAACAAGGAAATCCCCTTCAGCATGCAAAACTAAGTAATTTGAGCAGGCGCTTACAAAATAACTTAGTTCGAGATTTGCTAGTTTGCCATCGTCAACAAAGAGTTCATTGCGATTCTTCACAAGAGAAGTGATTCCCCAAGTTACTTTATCTCCCTGATGAATGAGGTCGCGAGCACTATTTTCATCAAAGTATCGTGCGCCACCCTCTCCAGAATAGTTGGTCATGGTAGGTCCAGGCATGGTATTTGGAGTCGAATAATGGGTAGAGAAATAACTCGCTAACCAAGCATATACGTAGTGCACCGGAAAAGCCGCACGTGCACATCCTGGGGTAGCTGAGTTTGAAATTTTATCAAGCCCACGGTATATGCTTAGCAGGACAGGAACAGCAAGGCAAGTCTTACGACCGGCAGCCATCATACTAGCCATTTTGAAAGTAGATGGTCTAATATAGTGGGGGTCCTCATCTGGTAAAACAAAGACACAGAGCCAGCAAGATATAAATGCTGCAAGATAACTCTCTTCTCGCAAGTGAAGTTTAACTCCTATGGTATTAAATACACCATTGTCTTGACTTGAAAATTTGCGCGGTTGTCCAATTTCGCCATCCGGATTTTGGGTTGCTTGAGCACGAGATGCCCTCTTTATCCTTCTCTGCTTTGGCTTTGAGTACCTGGTTTTGCCTTTAAACCAGAAATTAATCCACTGGTCAGCAGAAACTCCAGCTTTGTTGGATTCCCCACGTTGGAGATGATGTAAGGCTGCGAACAGATACTCACAACTTTGTGGAATATGCCTTAATTTCTTTTCATTAACCCCAGTTAGCTCCTCCGCGCATGGGATTACCTCTTCATAGATACCCCCGATGATTGGAAGTCCCCCCAACTTGTGCAAGTCCCAAAGTGAAAGAGACAGTTCTCCAACAGATGTATGCAAGGTATTAGTGTCCGGACACCACGCCTCGCAGAATGCTCTAAGTACATGGAGGTTCCTATCATATGTGAAAAGCGAAGCATATAAGGCATCAAACAAGCAATTTTCACGGAGTTCTTGTTTGTTCCTGCCGAGAATATCCTCCAACCACTCCCAATAATTCTCGATGTAACTGAATGCACCACTGAGTCTCAAGGAAGGACCCCAATGTGCATCTCCATCTATGATCCGCCTGCCAAGGGTCTGAAAAGGAGTTGTCCTTGGCTCCTTATGATGAATAAGGGATTTCAAGGAGTGAACCTTCGTGCCATCATCTTGAGGAAGGTCGAGTGACCAATTCTTTAACTCTGGGTACTGGTGAGAAGGCCACTTACCTGAGTAACTTCCTTGTATAGGGGGATGCACTAATAATTTCGTTCCTTTGTCACCAGAGTCACCATCGCTGTCAGTGATAAGGAGATACTTTTCGTTTTGAAAAGCGACCTTCCGAACCACCATTGTATCAAACTAACCTGCAACAAAAGGAAGGAAAAAAAAAGTTTTGTTAAAATATGGTCGAAAACAGTTAAAAGACCTTGAAATTATTGGTGTTTTATGAAGGGTATCATTATCTCTTCATGGTACTCCTCAAGCCATAATATGGCTCTCGTGGGAGTTTGCGGTTGCGCCTTCTTCAAATCTTGGTTGCGCCATCTCCTTCATGTACTCCTCAAGCCATAATATGGCTCTCGTGGGAGTTTGCGGTTGCACCTTCTTCAAATTTGGTGCGCCATCTCCTTGTACTCCTCAAGCCATAATATGGCTCTCGTGGGAGTTTGCGGTTGCACCTTCTTCAAATTTTGGCTGCGCCATCTCCTTCATGTACTCCTCAAGCCATAATCCTTCATGTACTCCTCAGCCATAAATATGGCTCTCGTGGGAGTTTGCGGTTGCGCCTTCTTCAAATTTTGTCCACCAAGAGATCCTCCCTTTGTGCAAAAAAAAAAAAAACACATTGACAAGAAGTAAAGGTCATGGAGTATGCAAATCACCTTGGTGTTGTGAATTCCAAGAGCTGTAGTCCTCAAATTGTGGACAAAATTAGAGCACCAATTTGCTTCAAATGAAAGGTATGAGCACGAGATGCAACCTGAAGAAAAAGAAAAAAAAAAAAATCTCTTTGAGATCGTCCTTTGCAAAAAAAAAAAAAAAAAAAAAAGGAAAAGATCATGTTATATGGAGACTATTGATTCAAGCTACAAGTTTTGAAATGTCCCTACGAAATATTGTCCGTAGTATGACATTACCAAATAGCTCTAGTGCAAGTGGTGCAAACGGGCAATAAGGAGGATCTATTAAATTCAAGCCCCGCAAAGTTATCCTGCGAAGATGTGCTCATTCAAGCTTTTATTTCTAGAAGGCTAATTGTTACAAAGTCACGGGTGTATCTGTTAGGCTATATGAGCTTATTAGATTGAGTAATTAAATACAACATAAATTGACGTGTGCAACATGGATCCTAATTTGATATTATGGGTTGCATGTGCATTGGGTCAATTTGACGAAGCTACACTGTCGGAGCTTTGGTAACAATTAAAGTTTGACAAAACCCTTTTTCAATTTTCCGCAGCAACGAGTGCAAAAAAAAAAAAAAAAAAAACATTAAAATTCCAGCAGCGGCAAACGTGAGAAAATTGAATTTCTTAGCAAGAAAGTTTTCAGATGAGATTGTGAGTTACCTGGGGTGAAGTTCGCCAATTGTAATTCACCAAGAAGGCTGGAAAATCTCAGTGCGATTGGAATAGTATCAAGATGAAAGCCGGAAAATCTCACAAGCTTGAAAACTACGCAAATTGTAGTTCTTCAAGAAAGCTGTAAAACAACAAACAAAAGCTTGAATGGCCTTGGGATTGGATCAATTATTAATAAATTGCAACATGAAGTAACCATTTGGCAAGCGGCCTTACCTTATGGTATTGGTGAAAACAATGTGAATATGCAGCAAGGTGGGTTTTACAATGTTCAAATTGACGGGTCCAGCAAGGTTTATCGCCTAAAAAAAAAAAAAAAAAAAACTTTGAACCTCCAGAAATTATGGATACAGGTGGCTATGCCATTGTAAAGTGATTCATTGGCCTGATTCGATAAACAACTAGAATGCAAGATCATACCGTGCAAATTTCGAGGACATTCAAGGTTCGGGAAAGACTTGAATCACAATAAAAACAAGAGCTTTCATACAATTCTATGATGAGTAAGGCCTTGTCCAACAGTGATCACCAAAGGAATTTGACAAAGTCATGTAACATGCAAGTAACTTGAGAATCTCTTCTCGGAATCACGGGCATTTAACACCAAGTTGTCAGGAGGATTGAAATCGAGTTGTTACCTGTGTATGTTTGATTTGTTCCTTCTCTTCTTGGAATTCAAGGAGTTCAGCATAATGAAGGTTGAGGATTAATTTGTCTCCTTTATAAAGCTCAAACCGTGAAAAAAAAAAAAAGGAAATCCAAGTTCATTTGGAAGTTGCAAGAATCGAGCATTGTAAACATGACAAATTTTGTTCCAAAAGTTGGAAGAGTCCAGTCGTTTATTTTACCAATTGGCAACCTGCTGCAATGATACCCAATTGGATGTTTCCTATCCTTATTTCAAAACATGGCTGGTTACTTTAAACGGTTGCGTGATTTAAGAAAGTGGAGCATTACTTCTTTTTCTCCATTTCCGAAGTTGTCCAGTGGAATTCCAAAAGGTCAATGAGGCAACCATTCAGACAATGAAACTGGTTTCGGCAGCTACCAAGTTCTTGCAATGACACATCTTCAATTTTAGCAACTTGGTTCGGTTTCCAAAAGAAGATATGCTTAATAGGAGGTTCATGCACGTGACTAGCAATTGTAATACTATACTTCCTACTGATACTTCATTCAGGACTTGGCAATATCAGATTTGTTGACAGCGGAAAAGTGGTAACAAAGGGAGACAAGATCTGGTCGTTTCAAAAAAAAAAAAAAAAAAAAAAATCCTTCATCAAGAGAAAAAAAAAAAAAAAAAAAGAGCCCAGTAAGGATTCTCATTATCCAAGGAAAAGAAATGGACAGCGAAAAGATTATTAAATGGGAGGTCTTATGATAGGTATTGAATGGGAAGTTTCTACGAGTGAATTGGTGGCCATGCTTGATTATTAAATGTGCAGGCGGTGTAATGGTCATAAAAGGTTCCTAGTGCAGGTTCAAGACTAATTGTGAGCAACAAATTCATTGTGGTGCTAAAGGAAATGATCCTGTGCATTGCACTTTGCCGTAGACCACATGTAATCTGTCAATGGTGTAGACCTTTTATGATTTTGGATCACATGTATTAACCCAGGCTCTTGTTGCTCGCCCACCAAATCGGCAAAGGAATTGGTTTCTCTAAAAAAAAAAAAAAAAAAAAAAATCAATTACTTCAAGTCTCAATTACAATCCTTGACTAGCAAGCTTCAATTGAGCCTTGAAGTGGGGGCATTTGTAGACAAAGAAAATTTATTTAATTTATTTTAGCCAAGATTTATTTAAACTAAATCGATCTTGATTAAATTAAATTAAATTATAGAAGTCCATCATGTTTTGGACTGGCAAATCGGGCCAATATTATATGGGCTATTAAGTCAAATTAAATCCATAATGTCTGTTAAAGTTGGAGTGAATTAATTGATTCATTAATTCACAATGGACTATTTGGGTTTGCCCAATATTTAAGCCCAAGTTAAATGGATTTCTTGGGTAACAAGTGATCCAAAATGCAGGAAGATTCTGAGAGTTTTCTTGAAGACCTAGCCTACATATTTTTGGCTATAAATAAAGGTCTTCGCTCAAGGCAAAGAAAGAGAAAAATCCCTAATATTCGGAGAAACTCTGTCAAATTCCCTCAAGAGTTTTCTTCCTAAAATCCAAGTCCAAGTCAAGTCAAACAAATCCTCCTGCTATCGGTGTTGAAGACTCGAAGTTCCAAGTGTTTGACGCCATCATCAAATCAATCGTTTTCTACGCCGAAATTGTAGGAAACACCCTTTCGATTGGAGAACAAGTCTTTTCGGCCCTTCAATTGAAGCTATTCAAAGAAAAGAATCAGGGGATTAATTTCTTTGATTCAAGAATTTTCAGAGATTGTAACTCGCTTATTATTTGATTTAATCAATTTGATATTTGTGCAAGTTTTCTTGTCTTTTATTTTAGGCAACAAAATTTGTGCTTACAGTCATTACACTCTTTTTTTTTTTTGTATTTCTAACTTTGACTAGTTTTCATAGGGGGTAAAATATATATTTTTGAGATTAAAGGGGTAGATGTGACTACCCCCTTAGTTCAGAGTGCCAAAGTGTTATTAAACCCACTATAAACAAAAATGGAACTAGAAAACCTTGGTCTATCATCGAACTACTGTAGCACTATTCTCAACTTGGTGAATAAGAAATTTCACCGATTCATTACTATTTACCCTTGATTTTTTTAACTCTTTTAAGTTATAGACTCACTCTCACCTTAGTCATTAAAATTTAGTTTTGAATACTTTATCCCTATTAATATAAAATCTACTCTTCTCTCACTACTCTATCCCTAAAATTTGAAATTTATCTACTCCATCCCTTTCATTCTTAATGTCATGCTTCCACTTTTTTTGTTATCCCAAAATAAGAGTCTCATTGCAAAAGTCAAACAACTTTCAATGCTACTTTTCTTTTATACCCTTCAGTAATAATCACAAGATTTCATTAATTAATAGTAAACAATTGCTATAGCCCACCATAACTAGATTTAGGTAGTTATTTTCCTAAAATACCCTCACATTAATTAAAGTACAACTTTATGGGAACTTGAAATCATATTTTTTTTGTTGGAGTTTCATTAGAAAAATTGTGGGAATATGGATGGTTTTGAAAATTTTCACTCATGGTTTGTAGCCATTGATGACATTGTTTGTTTCCCTCCTGATATAAATAAGCTTGAAAAATCTAAATCCATTAAATGTGGTAGGTTTATAGTAACAACAACTTACATTGAATAAAAATATTTTAAAAAAATTAAAATACAACTACATTCTTCAATTGGAAAGTGGACTGCAATTTGGGACAGACGAAAAAGAAAAATAGGACTATCAAAGTAGGACAGAGAGAATACTACAATACGGCCAGGAAACTCGAGCAATTTCACTCTACTTTTCTTTCTTCAATAACAAGTAGTGACCCCTTAACTACTTTGTTCGTTATAAACTTAAAATGGGCCGTCTCCATTGCAAAAAGTGCTTTGTACATTACCCGAGTTTCTTTGTACATAATTATTTTGAATGCTATATTTCATGAAAGAAATGAGAAGGGTAAAATATGTAATTATTTAAACTTGATGAAGGTATTGTTATTTAGTTATCTTTTTCGGCAGATTTTAAGAGTCCTTTTGGTCATATTCTCAAATTAAATTCACTATTGGATGGTGAAATAATATTTGTTTTAGACTCTTAGATTGTAATATTTTCAATCATTTCAAAATTTGAACCACTGTCATTTCTTAACAACTAAAATTGTAGGAATAATTGTCTGAAGGGACCATACATAGAATTTTCCTATCTCTTCAGATTTTGATTAATTTTAGTCTATCTTTTACCAGATTTTTTCTGGGTTTTGCAACCATTTGTTTTTTTTTTTTTGGGATTAATATGCCAGGTGACCGATGGCTGTCTAATATGAGAACCTTTTTTATTTTATTTTTTTATCATAAGGTTCAAAACATTTCATTTCTGTATTTGATGATATCGAGCTTTTTCTACGTTTACTTTGTAGAACTTTTGTACCCTAAAGCTTGTTAACAAAATTTTGTAGGCATCCATTAACAAAATTTTTTTTTTGAATGATGGATCCAACGGTTACTTTGTAATTTGAGTTAAGCATTTTGTGACATTAACGGCATAGTTTCCTTAAACAAAGACTGAAGATTGAGAAATTTATAAACTAAATATAAGGGTTAATAGATTTATTCAATGAATAGAGGAAACAAAAATAATGAAAGAATAATGATGAGCTAGTGTCGCAGAATTAATTACTTTTTCTAAATCTAAATCCACTTCGCCAAAAAAAATTTTGCTGCAGCACCTGGATGAAGATATACAAAGACCAATATTAATCCTACACCTTGAAATCTCAACTCACAATTCTAATGCATTTGTGTCAGTTGTGCATGAGCATCATTAGCCGGTTAAAGGCTTTGCGGGTGATTGCTTGTGGTGAGGGATTTTTCATTTCTTTTATAAATATTTATGAATGTACACATTTATTATATCCTTTTACTTACATAAAGGACCAAGCCGCCAAATATGACCGGAGGACTAGAAACATGAAATCAAGGCATGGAATAATATGGTTAGATATTTCACGAAATTGAAAAGAATTATCTACCATGGAATAATTGTTGGAGGAGGTTTTGAATTTTTTTATATGAAACATTTTGTTAGGATCCAAGCAGAATAAACAACTATCGAGATATCAAGTGCACAACAATTTATTGAGAAACAAGTCACAAGTATGAAAAATAAATGACACACAATATTTAACGTGATTCGGCTCCACCATTGAGCCTACGTCCACGGAGAGAAACCTGTTCTTTATTATGAGAGGAAAATCCTATACAAGAATACAACTTGAACCCAAGCCCAACCCTTGTATATCATCTCTCATCTCCCAAGAACCCTCTCTCACACCCCATGTACAAGGCTACATGATGCCCCTTGTGTCTCCTTGTGTGTCTCTTGTGTAGTATGCCAACCCACCTATTTATAGAGAACATTATTGCCAAAAAACCAAATAATAATTGGAAACCAATATTATTTCCTAAACTTATCTAACTAAATAGGGTTTTACTTGACTACTATTTCAAGTAACTAAAATTAATTAGGAAACTAGTTACTTTCACACAAAACAAGAATCCTACCTAAAAGAAATTAAGCCAATTTCCTAAAAAATCTCCACTTTGGCGAAAATTTCTTTTAGCAACCATTTGCCTTCAACTACCAAATAATATGGTACCAAACTACACACCCGAATCAATACAGTCCTGACACCAAATTGATTTAATCGGCAAACGAACATATGTAGCTGCCCCGACTCTAACCTCTAGTTGACTCGTGAGAAGATGCCTCAATTCACCATCTCCCTTTGCAGGATTTCTTCTCACCACCACTTGCAATTTGGGATCCCCTTCTGTGAGTTCTAACCCTAACCATTAAGGCAACCAAGTGGTAAAATCACCATACTTCTTCCCATCCTCAGGACTGTCTCGTCATGTGTGGTTTCCAAGACTCCACCTAAAACGAAAAACTCGTAATTGTCAAAGTCTTTTGGTGCATGAAAATTAGAATTCTTTGTTTCTTTGGGACACGTACCACACCACCCAAAGAATATAACCAAAATCTAAAATCCACCGGGATGAAATATCAATCGTTGGAGGTGTGAGAAAGTCTCCACCGATTCACGTCTAAAATCAACATTGGACTCCACCTTTTCCTTGACCCTTGAATCACCTGCCTAAATTCACCGTCAAGTATCTCCATGCTTTTCGACTTCCTATCCTTCACCATCAATGATTTTTGCCAAGCCATTGAAATAAGGATACCACCCATTAAATTGTTCAATTGGTGACAGCTACCAATCCACTTGATCTCAATAGTTAACTAGAATCCAACTACGAACCTTGAGCAGCCCAGTCTCACAACCAAACTCTGATACCACTTGTTAGGATCCAGGCGGAATAAACAACTATCGAGATATCAAGTGCACAATAATTTATTGAGAAACAAGTCACAAGTATGAAAGATAAACGACACATAACGTGATTCGGCTCCACCATTGAGCCTAGGTCCACGGAGAGAAACCTGTTCTTTATTATGAGAGGAAAATCCTATATAAGAATTCAACTTGAACCCAAGCCCAACCCTTGTATACCATCTCTCATCTCCCAAAAAACCCTCTCTCACACCCCATGTATAAGGCTACATGATGCCCCTTGTGTCTCCTTGTGTGTCTCTTGTGTAGTATGCCAACCCACCTATTTATAGAGAACATTACTGCCAAAAAACCAAATAACAATTGAAAACCAATACTATTTTCTAAACTCATCTAACTAAATAGGGTTTTACTTGACTACTACTTCAAGTAACTAAAATCAATTAGGAAACTAGTTACTTTCATACAAAACAAGAATCCTACCTAAAAGAAATTAGCCAATTTTCTAACACGTTTTAACGTTATCAACTGAATCAATTTTTACTCACACTTGGTCTGAAAAAGCAAGAAAAGAATCCAGTGTCATGTGGGCCAAAATTTGGACCTAATGATTCCAAGTTAAGATTGTAGGAGAATGTCACAAATCCTTTGCTTGTAACTTTTGAGATTTCTTCCTTCAAAAAAAAAAAAAAACTTGTGAGACTTCTAAGAGTTAGCTTGATTTTACGTAATGTTCAATACTTGTGCACGACACAACCTGGAAAGTAAATGCAAGAACTTAGCTTTGCTTTCTTATCAATGTAAGTAGTGATTCCTTACCTATTACTAATACTTCCTCCTGTATACTGGACCACCAGCATTGCAAAAGGTTTCGCCAATATAAATTAGCTTCTTTCTTTGGTTCAATTCATCCAAATATTTTCTTCTGCTTAAATTCAAAGTTTGCAGAACGTAGCTTTACAATATACAAGGAATTTCTTCATATTTGTCGCATCTGTTTTCGCCTCTCGGGAGTATTCATTCCCTCTCAAGTAAATGCTCAAGTGCTTTTAACTAGTTGATCAAATAATTGTTTGGTTGCAGTATAGCTTCTACTTTTTTTTTTTGGAACATTTCTTCAGCTAATTCCAGCTTTTCTTGTTTTATTAAGCATATATTTTGCACTTTGCGCTTGATCTTGACGGGTGTCAAATTCATCTCTGGCTTTATCTGATGGTTTAGTAGCCTGTAGTTAGGCATAAGACATGTATTTCGAGTAACCCGTCCATTAACAAATTTTTCTTTTTTAAAGTTGTTGAGTGCAAAAAGAAAGTTCCATATTCTTAATTTAGCTTTGCACTGATTTTGAAATTTCCGAGAAGAGAAAATCTTTAAGTTGTTTGCTACATGATTGTTGCCTTTGTCACTAAAAAAAATGGTTTGTAGGTAATTTTGGGAGATGTCTCTAAAAAACTAGGGAATGGCTTCAATATTTCCTCAACTTTTACCAGTAATTTTTCTATTTGATCTCTTAGCTTTTGAAAGTGTCTATTAGGTCTCTTAACTTATAAATGACGTGCGCAGGGTATACATATCAATTTAACCTCATTTTAATCAAGTTTTACATTTATAAACTCCTAAACACCCCACACGCGATTTATCGCAAGTATACGAATCGTGAGCGAGTATAGGGTATTAAGGGTCGATCCCACAAGGAAGATTGAACAATTACCGGTCTTACTAAAGCTTCTCTATTATTTAGACTATCAATGAATTATAACAAGTAAAACTTACTGAACTTATGCAAGAAAATAACAAATGAAAGCTCCTTAGGTTGTGGTATCCCTAACTACTCATGCAAGTGCTATTTTTGGATCCTTGAGTACTACATCTAAGCTAGTTATAGTGTAATTTCCTTAAACATGTGAAACCTACTTTCGTAGTGAATCAACTATACTCATAACTAATCCATACCTATTTTCATGGTTATGAAATTAGCTACAAGTTCATTTCTTCAATGAAATTACATGAAACGAATCACTAAAAACCACATAGGTGCACCTCTACTTTCGTGAGTGTACTCCCTATGTTTAGCACTTCTTGAACTAGTGTTAAATCTCAATTTCCATTGCAGAAACAACACCTTAAATAATCATAATTAATGGTACCAGATTAATCATGATTTCAAGAGCCAAAGTGCTAAATAACTTGTTCAAATCATAGCAATCAAATAACCAAATAATAAACACTAACAATCATAGAAAGTTCAACCAAACCCAAGGCTTAAACTTTAGATACACATATTAAACACAAAATCCAGAACTTGTATATTAACTAAACTTGGAATCAAATACAAAGATAAAGAGTTTGGAAGGAATACAACCCTTGTCACATGAGCTTTCTTCCTTGCCTTCTTCATCCTCCATCTTCATCCTAATCTAGATAATAAACAAGAATGGAAAAGCTACACTACTCTATACTAAGCTAAACTAACACTAGGGAGATGAAAGAGCTACATTTCTGCAGCTTCCAAGCTTCTCCCGTAGCTCACTCTCTATTTTTCTGCTATCTCCTCCTCTCTTGCTCTATATTATTGCCTCTTCAATCTTGCAATCTTGGCTATTTTATGATGAAAGGTGGTCAAGAAATGAGGATTACATCTCCCTTTTACAGCTGGGAATGTTTCTCACATGTATAGCATCCCATGTGAGTTGGTGGAGGTGAAATTGAGTTTTACGCGTACATAGCAGCCTTTTCTGACCACAATCCGGCCAGGAATCCGGCCACAAATCCGGCCAAATTCCGGCCGGATTGCTACAGTGACCATTTGGTCACTTCTGGTTCAATTTCCAGCTCTGCTCCGATTTTGCTCAACTTCAACTGAACTTTTCTTGATGATAAAAGCTGATTTAGCTCTTGACCAAAACATAAAACTTGTAGCCCTTTGAGTTAGCTTTCCAATGCATCAATAATCACCTCATTTGGATCTGTGTAGGCTGAGAAATGACCGAAATACCCTTACCTGCTCATTGCCCTGTTCCAGTTTCGACCAGTAGAAATTTGCTATTGTAATTCGGCATTTTGACCTGGAAAACCTTCAAACTGGATTTAGATGTCTTCACCAAAGTTGTAGATCTATCTCTTATCTTCAAATTGGTTCAAGAATCATCTTAATCCGATCATTGTAGCTCAAGTTATAGCCGAAATACGAAAATGTGTCAAAACTGTCAAAATACACAAAATCCAAGTAAAAAGTGATAAAAACCTCATTTAATCACTTAAAAGCATTTTTCACCAATTATAGCCAAAATGATTCATATTCTTCCAATAATATACCCAAAGTGACTAAAAATAATATAAAATGTCATACAATTATTACGTAAATTAGTCACTTATCAAACTCCCCCACACTTAAATCATTGCTTGTCCTCAAGCAATTCACACATAATCAAATGCAATGATTCAAGAGGTGAAATAATATATGCACTTTGTCCAATTTAATTCCTCAAGACTTGGAAAATAATCATTATACAATTATTCAATTTACACTAAATACTCATAATATCAAGTAAAGGAAAGATAATTATACCCTAAATTCAACAAGTTAAACTTAATCTCTTACCCTAACTTAAATTTTACAAATAAGCAAATCACATAGTCAATTTATAGTTTTCCTCCTCCTATAATCATCTTTTTCTCAAAATTCTATAACTAAGAGGGATTTATTCACACAAATTTTACTTAAATAGTGAGAATGCCTTTTTACGCGAAAATCGACACTTTTAGGTGAAGATCCCCGGTTACTCAACATTTCACTTATTCAAGTTGCTATGCATACTCTTAATTCAAGTACCTTTTTACGCGAATGTCGACATTTGTTGATGCCAACCCCCGGTTACTCGGTACATGAATCATTGGAGTAGAACAATTTTTATTTACTTTCTCTTTTTTTTTTCTTTTTCAGAAATAAAGGACAATAAATAGATAACCCCTCTTAGAAAATATATAAGAATAATCAAAGGAGGAATATAACCTTTATCGACTATATCAATCACTTACTTGCAAAATTAAGTAAAGAGAAGAAATCTCATTAAACATGTAAAATTATAGGCATAATTTTCCTCACTTTACCAAATATACTTTCTAAAATGTAAAAATTCTAATTGCATAATACTATTTCCAAGTTAAATGAGGACTAAACCTTCCAAAATACACATAAAGTTTCAACAATTGGAAGAATAAAACACTTAAGGTTGGAATACTTTGCCCTTTTTGAATGAAAATGCAAAAATTTGAAGAACTTTTGGGCCATAGTGAAATATTGGAAAAGATTTTAGAAAAATTTTTACAGAGTTTCTCCTTATAAATGGATGAAAACTCCCTGCCAACAAACCCAATTTCAAGCAAATTATCCACATGGCAAATAATTCAAACACAATTCCAATATTTCTAAGCATTTAAATCCACAAAATATCATCACATAGCATTAGAATGCAAGTTCACATATTTCCTCCCCCACACTTAAACTTCACATTGTCCTCAATGTGAGAAAAGGAAAATAAATAAAGAGTAAAAGAAAATACTGCTCAATTGAACTTGCGCAATCCGAATCCATGTCCAAGTGATGAATTTCCAACCGTATTTGAGAAAGAATGGAGAGTTCACTTATTGCACCCTGAAAAAGACAAAATCAAAACAAATAAATTTCTTAAAAATAAAAGGTTGCAATCAACAAAATCATGCAATTCAAGGAAAAAGGAAAAATGATCAAGCATGTGGAACCATACAATGTTCAAGGGATAAAAACATGAAATGAGCTAATCTTTGCTAATCAAATATATGCATTAGTATCCAAAGCAAAGGGAAGCTAATTTCACACAAAAAATCCACAATCATGAACAAAATAAGTTCCATTTATACATTTTGTCATCAATGATCAAATCCCCTCAAGTACAAAAGTAATCTCAAAATGGAGGCAAACACACCAAACCAAAATATAAATGACCTTCGTGAGAATTCATGAAATACTAAAAACTATTGAACCACAAAAATTGTAAGTGCATTTATGAATTTCATCAATTAAGGTCATCTTCAATTCACCTCTTCTTTTAGAATTACCTAAGAATTCACAGAAATCATTCAATCAAGCACCTTTTCATTCATTAGATAATCTAAATTACTCACATGAATATCAAAAACTCCCACTAAGCTAATTAAAATGCTACATTTGGCTACTTAATATGCAACTTCGTTATCAAGCCAAATTAAGCATAAAACTAGCAAGAATTCACCAAATAAGTACAATAAATGCAAATCACAAAATATAGTTATCACTAACAATCACCAATAGCATCAATAAGCTCAAATAAATGCACCTAACTTCACATATTAAAAATTGCCTAAAAATAGAAAATATTCATTCATGGCAAAATTCAAATAACAAAGTTAGGTGAAGAATTGTTACCTCAAGGTGGTTTGGTGATGTTTAGAGATCAATATGATGTGAAAACCCTCAAGAAACTTACTCCAATTTGACCTCAATTGAGTGATTTCAAGAAGGTAGAACCCTAACTAATGGTAAGCTTGAAACCACTTTAGAGTTGTTTTTGAAAAAATATGAACTATGAAATTCACTCTAGAGGATAGGAGAAAGTGATTTGGTGAAGGTTATTTGAAGATTAAATGGTGAAAAGTGGTGTTTTAGTGAGTGGTGTGTGTTTGAGGTGTTAGTGTGTGAGTTGGGTTGAAGAAGAAGGGAGAAAAATTGTGAGGAATCCGTGAAACGGATTCATCTTACGCTGGTTACTGTTCAAAATCCGGCCAGAAATTGGAGGGATTCGTGGAGGGATTCTGGGCAGAAATTTTTTTTTTTTTTTTTATTTTTTTTACTGTTGCATATCCGGCCACTTTCTGGCCAGATTTCCGGCCGGATTGTTGGCCGGATTTGCTACAGTGTTTTTTTTTTTTTTTTTTTTTTTTACAATCCGGCCAGTTTTTGGCCGGATTTCAGGCCGGATTTTCGGCCGGATTCTGTCCAGAATGCTCGAAAAAATTTTCTTTTCTCCCCTGACTATCCGGCCTTCAATCCGGCCAACATTTGGCCGGATTTATGGCCGGATTTGCTGCAGAAAAAGCTGTTTTCTGCAGTTTTTCCTCCAAATTTGCTTGGCCAACCTTCCACATTCAACCTACTTCATGTTCTTTGAATAAAATTCAAATTTAACATGATCATGCATGAATATAACTTAAACATGAAACACTTTAAATGCATGAAATGCAGCAATTGAACATGAAAACTCCCTTTTTGCCTTAATATAAACACCTTTGCAATTGAGATCATTTGCATGAACTCTTGCCATTGCCACCTACAAAACACACAAAAACATTAATCGAACAACTAAAACTTACTAAAAACAAGCCAACATGAAGAAAAGTGGAGTTGAAAAGTGATCAAAGCCTTCGTTTTTAACAGGATCCGAGGTCGTTTTTGAAAGGATCCGAGGTCGGATCATTGTGAGTGAGCTCGGATCAAGAAGTTCAAATTTTTTTTCTGATTGCAGAAATGGATCCGAGGCCTTGGATCCATATGGATCTGAGTTCGGATCCATTGAATCTGCACTTATTGCAGAATTTTTGCAATTTTCAGTTTGACCTCAATTTTTCAAAATACACCCTAGATCATTTCTATGTCAAAATAAACCATTCACGCACATGCAAAATGATCTAAACATGCATTCTAAACCTCTTTAATGCATCAAAAACCATAATTACTGAATTTGAGGTATTGAGATCTTTGATCAAATTTCGCCCTTTTCACCTCATTTGGTCACTTTTCCAAAACCTACAAATGAAAAACAACAAAATTACTCAAACTTATACTTTAAACATAAAATCACTCCAAAGTAACACTAACTTAAATAAGCATTGGGTTGCCTCCCAATAAGCGCTTCTTTAAAGTCAATAGCTTGACTATTTCACCTCATTTTTCAAGGAGGTTTAGTTAACGAATAATCCACCATTTTAGGCCGTGGTGGATCATTAAAAGGTGACTTTATAGCAAAAGCCACAAGATCTAATGATGTGAGAAATGGAAGTAGCTTACCTATTCCAAGTGTTTCATAGATATTACCTTGAATATACACCACTTGAGAACTTACCAAAGGAAATGTCATGAGAGTATCTTGGGCAGGAATACCTTTAGAACCTATACTTTCAATGCACTCCTCAAGAGGGGTGAAAAATGAGTCATTAAAACTCACCTCTTGAGGTTCAAAGTTAGTTCCAAAGATATTATCATGTGAAATGGACATTTGCTCATTGAAACACAATTGAGATTCATCATTTTCATCAAAATGCAACCCATTTTCACATACAACATTCCAACTATTCATGCTAGGATCATTTTGCACATTATTAGAGGAAATAACTTCACACAATGCACTCAATTGCTCATGTATTCGACCAAAGTGAGAAGCTAATTCATCTATTCTTTCCTCAATCCTATCAAAACGGTCAGAAGTTGCATTAGCTAATTTTTCTAAAGCTAACTCCCAAGATGGCTTAGAATCATTAGCTACCATTTCAATTGCCAACTCCCAAGATAGTTTTGATTCATATTGGACACATTCAGGTTGGTAATCGTAAAAATATGAGGAATTACTATAAGTACATTGATCATCCCAACCATAAGCAGGAGAATTGCTCCAATTAGCATTATATTGATCAAAACAGGGATTGTAATGCTCTAATTCATCATAATAATCCACATTTTGTGCTTGCATACATGTATTAGTAGCATGATAACCTCCACACAAGTCACAAATCACATGATAAGAATTAAAAGCATTAACATTCCTCCCTTGCTTAATTTTATGCATAATTGTGTCCATTTGAACTTGTAACATGATTACATCAAATTTTGCCTTTAAGCACTTCAAACCATCTTCAAAAGACATACCTTCAGTAAATTCTTGGTTACCTCTGTTGAAGGAGCTTTGCACTTGGTAACCATCCATTTCCAATCTTCCACTTCTCAAGCATTGTCCTCCAAATTGACCTATCCTTCTCATCACCTAAAATTGCCTTTAAACAACTTAAGAGCAAAATTAGTAAGAAGAATAGGTGATAAAACACATACACATATAAAACACAGAAAATAACATTCACAGTATAACTAATAATATGTCTAAACTAATAAAGTTGCTCTTCACACCGATATTGCCAAATCTTCCCCGGCAACGGCGCCAAAAACTTGACGTGCGCAGGGTATACATATCAATTTAACCTCATTTTAATCAAGTTTTACATTTATAAACTCCTAAACACCCCACACGCGATTTATCGCAAGTATACGAATCGTGAGCGAGTATAGGGTATTAAGGGTCGATCCCACAAGGAAGATTGAACAATTACCGGTCTTACTAAAGCTTCTCTATTATTTAAACTATCAATGAATTATAACAAGTAAAACTTACTGAACTTATGCAAGAAAATAACAAATGAAAGCTCCTTAGGTTGTGTTATCCCTAACTACTCATGCAAGTGCTATTTTTGGATCCTTGAGTACTACATCTAAGCTAGTTATAGTGTAATTTCCTTAAACATGTGAAACCTACTTTCGTAGTGAATCAACTATACTCATAACTAATCCATACCTATTTTCATGGTTATGAAATTAGCTACAAGTTCATTTCTTCAATGAAATTACATGAAACGAATCACTAAAAACCACATAGGTGCACCTCTACTTTCGTGAGTGTACTCCCTATGTTTAGCACTTCTTGAACTAGTGTTAAATCTCAATTTCCATTGCAGAAACAACACCTTAAATAATCATAATTAATGGTACCAGATTAATCATGATTTCAAGAGCCAAAGTGCTAAATAACTTGTTCAAATCATAGCAATCAAATAACCAAATAATAAACACTAACAATCATAGAAAGTTCAACCAAACCCAAGGCTTAAACTTTAGATACACATATTAAACACAAAATCCAGAACTTGTATATTAACTAAACTTGGAATCAAATACAAAGATAAAAAGTTTGGAAGGAATACAACCCTTGTCACATGAGCTTTCTTCCTTGCCTTCTTCATCCTCCATCTTCATCCTAATCTAGATAATAAACAAGAATGGAAAAGCTACACTACTCTATACTAAGCTAAACTAACACTAGGGAGATGAAAGAGCTACATTTCTGTAACTTCAAGCTCTCCCGTAGCTCACTCTCTATTTTTCTCCTATGAACTCCAATCTCCTTTTTTTGCAATGAATTTGGCTATTTAATGATGAAAGGTGGTCAAGAAATGAGGATTACATCTCCCTTTTACAGCTGGGAATGTTTCTCACATGTATAGCATCCAATGTGAGTTGGTGGGGGTGAAATTGAGTTTTACGCGTACAGAGCAGCCTTTTCTGACCAGTGATCCGAGCTGCTACAGTACCTCGGATCCGTATGGATCCGAGCTCGGTTCCACTAACCCAGAAATAACCGAGGGTTCGGATGAATAGTGGATCCGAGTGTGGATCACTTGCTCTGTTTTTGGCCCAACTTCAACCGATCTTTTCTTGATGATAAAAGCTGATTTAGCTCTTGACCAAAACATAAAACTTGTAGCCCTTTGAGTTAGCTTTCCAATGCATCAATAATCACCTCATTTGGATCTGTGTAGGCTGAGAAATGACCGAAATACCCTTACCTGCTCATTGCCCTGTTCCAGTTTCGACCAGTAGAAATTTGCTATTGTAATTCGGCATTTTGACCTGGAAAACATTCAAACTGGATTTAGATGTCTTCACCAAAGTTGTAGATCTATCTCTTATCTTCAAATTGGTTCAAGAATCATCTTAATCCGATCACTGTAGCTCAAGTTATAGCCGAAATACGAAAATGTGTCAAAACTGTCAAAATACACAAAATCCAAGTAAAAAGTGATAAAAACCTCATTTAACCACTTAAAAACATTTTTCACCAATTATAGCCAAAATGAATCATTTTCTTCCAATAATATACCCAAAGTGACTAAAAATAATATAAAATGTCATACAATTATTACGTAAATTAGTCACTTATCAATAAATTTGGTTCCAAATTGTTCATATGATTCCCTCCAAGCCAAATCCAAGTGTGGTAACGTTCATTTGATTTCAGGTATATTTTCCTTCTCAAATTTTGAAAATAAAGTATAACCATTTTGAATAGTTTTTTAGCTAAGTATTTTTTGGTTGACCAAGTTGAGTAACAAAAAAATAACACCACTATTCTTGTAAAAATTTACATAAGGAAAAAAAATTTCTCTTTGGTACATCACAAGCTTAGCATTACCTTATGCTTATAAATTTTGCTACCTTTGTTTTTTGTTATTAGTATGCCATTATCATTATTATTCTATTAGAGCCCAATAAACCTAAAATAGTAAATCTAAAAGTAACATTAATCTAACAAGAATAATGAAAACTTGTACAGAAATAAATAAAATTTTTTTTAGCAATTTAACATTTTTTAAGTCAATACTATAGAAAAGATTATAAAATGTGAAAACAAAAATATTGTAAAAAGATTAAAGTAAACAAAAATTCCTATATCTTTCTTATTCTTCTTCTTAATTTGTTTCCTTCTTTAAAATTTTCTTATCAATAAAGGTAGTGAATAAAAATCAATAAAATTAGTGATTCGTTACCGACTACTATTACTTTCTCCTGTATATTCGACCATAATTACAAAAGTTTTTGCTATAATTAATTTGGTTTTTTTTTGGGTGAAATTATTCTCTTTATCGAGATGTTCATCTCTTCTGCTTGTTAATTTGCTTCTTTCTTTTGTTGAAATTATCATCTTCATCCTAATTTTCTCTTCTGCTTAAATTCAAAATTTTGAGTACATAGCTTTCCAACGTACGGGGAGTTTTTGCACATTTATCAGAACTATTGCCAGAGTATTTAAACTTTCTCAAGTAAGTTCTTATGTTCTTTTAACTTGTATATCAAATAAAATTTTGGTTGAAATATAGCTTCCACTATTTTGTTCTCCAAATATCTTCTGCTAATAATTTGTTTGTTGTCAAATAAATTTTTGGGCTGGAATTTTGCTTCCACTTTTTCTTGTATAGTTATGCATATAGTTTTTGCTTTGCTCTTTGATCTTAACAGATATTGAATTCGTCTCTGGCTTAGTTCTATAAGTTTATAGCTTCTAGTTACGCATAAAGTAATATTTTGGGTGGCATGTCCAGCAAAAATATTTTTTTTTAAGTTATTGAGTGTAAAAAGAAAGTTCCATATCCCTAATTTAGGTCTGTATTGATTTTTAAATTTATCAAAAAAAAAAGAAAATCATTTAATTTGTTTGCTGCATGATGTTCCCTTTGTTGCCACAAAATTACATGGGTTGCTTTTGGAAATGTCTCTATAAAACTGGGTATTAGGCTTCAATAATCTCTCAACTTTCAGCAATAATTTTATTGCATCTATCAAGTCCTTCAACTTATAAATTTGGTTTTAAATGGTCTCTCCAAATCAAATCCAAGTTTGGTAATATTCATTTTGCTCTTAAGGTTTGATTTTTTTATTTTGCTTATCATTGTCTAAAATCAACTATTTCAGTTTTGGATAAATAACAACTATGTAAAATATAAATTTGAAATTCAACCTTTGCACATGTGTCATTAATCTAACAATGATAGTGTATACATCGTCAGTGTATATAAAATTTATCCTTTACTTTATTGTATGATACTTAATAGTTTAAGTATTTAATAACTGAATAATTTGACTAACAAAAAAAAATAATTTGAGTGTGTTTAAATACGAGATTATTTGAAATACTATTTGGAAAAATTTGCTATAGCACTTTTTGAGATGTAATATATGTGAAATATAAAAGTAGTTTAAGAAGTAAAAAATTAATTGAAAATTGTGTTTGTGATGCAAGTAAAATATTATTTGAGATAATTTTGTTTTCCAAACACACTCACAATATTTCTAATGATTTAGATATACTAAAAAAATGAAAAATTACTCTTCAACACATGACAAGCTAGCATCGCCATATGTGACAAATTTTGCTAACTCATTTAGTCTTGTTACAATGTCATCATCATTATTATTCTGCTTGAAATCTAATAAAACTAAAAAATATATCTAAAAAGAAACATTAATGCAACAAGAATAAGAAAAGATTATATACAAAATAAATAATAGTGATTTATTTAACTATTTAATGTTTTTGTAGAGTTGTTATTGTAGAAAAGACCTTAAAGTTTGACAATGAAAAGATTACAGAGAAGATACACATAAATAAAAATCCCAATATCTTGTTTTGATTTTTCTTCTTCTTCTTCTTCTTTGTGTGCTTCTTTTTTAAGTACCCTATTTTGGCTAAACAAGTCATTAGAATCTAAATATATCATTTAGCCCCAAATTAGAATGATAATGTGCATAACAGTAGATTGGAATTAATATGCTTAGACAAAATTTGTTAAAGGAGATTGTTATCAGTTTTTTTTAGTTAAACTTTTTTTTTTTTGCTCTCTCATCCCTCCCTACATCCTTTCCACTCCTAACTACCAGGCACAAATTTTGAATTTTGAACCTAGTAGCGGTGAATATTCTAAGAACCCTTCTCTCAACACTAGTAATCAAACTAGTCAACAACTAAATATTTATCAAAACAATTAAAGTGGCAAATTTGACTACTTTTAAGTTAACTTGGGAGGAACCAAACTTACATTAAAATGAATCTTAGTATTATAGAACAAAAATTGTCTTGATTAGATTCAGTCTTTGGGACGAATTAAACCAAATTCTGAATTTTCTACACATATTAAATTATTCAAATAAGCATAGTTATTAAACCTGGTCCGGGAGAGAACCCGGTGAAGGAGGTGGGTCAACGGGTCACTGATTCAACCAGTGGGTTACTAAATATATTTAAATATTTTGTTTTATAATTTTGATATAAAATATATGATATAAATTGTAATAAACAATGCCATAGCACATGTTCATTTAATTTAATTTGTTATAGAATAATTAATTCATCAAAGAATAACTAAAACATAAATTTATTTAGTAATCCACCAAATTTCAATTGTAAAATTTTATCTATATTTTGTGTAATTATCTAGCTTATTTACGAATTTTAAATGCAAAAAATTATTAAAAATAATATTTATCTTTAAAATGAATTATGTAATATGTTATTTTTTAAATCCATTTTATAACTTATAGAGTTTGGGGGGTCATAAATTTTTACTAAAAGATTCTAAATAAATTTGTTTTAGAGAAATTTAAAAAAGAAGAAGATAGAATTGACAAAACATTTATATATTATAAGAAAGCTATTCTATAAACATATGGAGAAGTAGTTTGGTGGTAAGCATATGGAGAAGTAGCTCAGAGATCTAAGGTTTAAATCTTAACAGAGTCAACAAATTTTTTTCCACAAAAACCTGTTCATGGACAAAACCGGCCGGGTTTCTGGTTTAATCCGGTCCAACCGCCGGGTCGTTGACTAGTCAACGGTCTACACGTTGAAACGATCCAATCTAAGACCTAGCCCAGCCCAATAACCGGTTCACCGATTCGACCGTCGGATCGGGTCGGATTTAATAACTATGCAAATAAGTCAACTATTAGATACTTAACTGAAACTATTAAAAAGGACAAATATGTTTTTTTATTTAAACTTAGAGTAGGAAAATAGACATTAAATTGAACCTCAGTGGGAAAGTGACATTCTTTATAAGTTAGTTTTGGAACGGGGACATTACTTCATTTAAATCGGTTTTTTAAAATTAGGGTAAATTACATTTTACCCCCCTGTAGTTTACGCTTTTTTACATAACCCCCTATGGTTTCAAAAGCTATACATAACCCCCTCATGGTTTGGATTAAAGTGTCAAAGTAACAGAAATGGTCACTCGTAACGGAACTTCTAAAAATGTCGAAATTACCCTTATAAATACATGACACATTAACCCTGTACGATTTTTATATTTTACCCTATAACCCCCTTATGGTTTAATAATTTACTATATAACCCCCTTATGATTTTCAAAATATACACATAATCCCTCTTGGTTAATACATAAATTTCAACTTTACATAAGGGTATTTTTGATATTTTAGGTGACGCCGTTATGAATGATCATTCCCGTCACTTTGACACTTTAATCCAAACCATAAAGGGGTTATATATAGTTTTTGAAACCATAGGGAGGTTATGTGAAAAAACGCTAAACCACAGGGAGGTAAAGTGAAATTTGCCCTTAAAATTATGCCATAGCTTATGATTCAAAGACTAAGCTCCATGCATGATCTTCTACCTTATGTATGTATTTTGTTAATATGCTTCTCGAGTTTGCAACCATGCATGTCCACCAATTATTCTGAAAACATTTCTTTGATTAATCGATAAATATTAACTGGCTGTCTAGAACGAATCGGATCAATGTTTTCATGTTAATGTAGAAGATATGTTTTCTCCGTTTACTAGTAACAGAAAAATAGCTTTTGCTTATAACTATGTTGCAATTTTTCATTTTCTATTGGGTCTATCAAGTTATAAATCTCTAATAACTTTATTAGCATTAATTTAACTTTCTTGAACTGTGATTTTCAGGTCACACGTGATGGAAGCATCTGTGGGAATTCTGGTAGATACTTTGAATTCCATGATCCAGAAGGAGTTTGGATTGCTTTGTGGCGTTGCAACTGACATGCAAAAGCTTTCACGCTTGCTCTCCGCCACCAAGGCAGTGCTTGAAGATGCAGAGCAGAAGCAATTCACAGACAAGGCAATACAACAGTGGCTTCAGAAGCTCAATGTTGTTGCTTGTGAAATCGAGGACGTATTGGATGATTATGCAGCCAAAGCCTCAAAAGTCAAGTACAAAAATTCTGGTTGTTTTAGTTTGATGTGTGACCCTGTAGCAGGAAGCTTAGTGTTTCGTGGCAGGATTGGGACAAGGATGAAGGAGATCCTTGCAAAATTTAATTCAATAGCTGATGAGCGGATAAAGCTTGGTTTGAGTGATCAGAAGCGTGGGAGCTATTTCAATGCAAGCCGTGAGACTGGATCCATGGTAAATGAACCTGAAGTTCTTGGAAGGGACGAGGAAAAAGAGCAGATCGTACGCATCTTGACGAAAGAAAAAGATGGAGTCGATCAAAATGTATCAGTGCTCCCTATAGTGGGTGTTGGAGGCCTTGGAAAGACAACACTTGCCCAATTGGTCTTCAATGATCAGCGCATAACCCAGCATTTTGAGCTAAAACTCTGGGTTTGGGTTTCAGAGGATTTTGATGTGAAGAGGATTATAAAAGTCTTAATTTGTTCTATACAAAGGACTCTTACTGAAGAATTAGAATCGCTTTCTCTCGAAAGAAAACTTCAAGGGTTGTTGAGAGGGAAAAGATACTTGGTTGTACTGGATGATGTCTGGAATAAGAATCCAGAGGAATGGGAGAAACTGAAATCTGTTCTGGAATGCGGAGCGAGAGGTAGTTCAATTGTCACGACAACTCGCATGGAGAAGGTTGCCACAATAATGGGCACATTACAAACACATTATCTGTCGAGTTTGTTAGAGAATTTGTGTTGGTCACTATTTAGGCAACGGGCATTTGGGCCTCAAGAGGCTGAAGAATATCCTAACCTTGTAGTTATCGGAAAAGAGATTGTGAAAAAATGTGGTGGTGTTCCGCTGGCTGCAAAGGCTCTCGGAGGCTTTCTATGATTTAAAAGGGAAGAAAATGAATGGAACTACGTGAAGTGCAGTGAAATTTGGAACTTACCTGAAGATGAAGTGCATGTCTTGCCTGCATTGAGATCGAGCTACCTTAATCTTCCGGTAGAGTTGAGAGGTTGCTTTGCATATTGTGCAGTATTTCCCAGGGGCTCTGAAATTGAAAAAGAAGAGGTAATACATTTGTGGATGGCAAATGGATTGATTTCATCTAATGGAACGATGGAAGTGGAAGATGTTGGTGATGCTGTGCTGACTGAACTATATTATAGATCACTATTCCAAGAAGTAAAGGAAGATGAATTTGGCAATGCCCTCACTTTTAAGATGCATGACCTTGTCCATGATCTGGCTCGATCCGTAATGGAGGCTAAACACGGTGGAACAGAGTCAAACAGAACCATGATGTTGGGTGTGCCATATGATCAGCTAACAGTGGCTTTTCCTATTATAAGAATGAGAGGCACTGACCAGTTTTCTTCTTTCTTGTCAAAATGTGGTTCCCTGAGGGCGCTCATTATAAGGTCAACATGGTGGGGAGAAATGTTTACAGAGCTGCCGCATGCAATAAGCAAATTGAAACATTTGAGGCATGTAAATCTTTCAGGATCTGACATTGTTGAACTACCCAATTCAATTTGTGACTTGTGGAATTTGCAAATTTTAAACCTAAATGACTGTGACAAACTTCGGAGCCTGCCCAAAGGCATGAGATTCCTCAGAAATCTTCGACATCTTTGTCTACAGGGGTGCTGGAATTTGACTCACATGCCAAGTGGAATTGGGAAGTTGACTTGCCTAAGAATGCTGAGTATGGTCGTTCTGAGTGGCAAAAACAGCTTCCAATTAAGCGAGATGCGAGACCTCAATATGCTTAGAGGAATTTTAATAATTAGGCACCTTGAGAGGATTGAAACCAAAAAGGATGCAAAAGAAGCTTGTTTAATTAAAAAACAGAGCCTCCGCAAGTTGCATTTGTGTTGGGATTCCGAAAGAACGGTTCAACGTTACAATGATGAGGAAGTGCTTGAAGCCCTGAAACCCTGCCCTAACCTTCAATTTCTGCACATAGAAGGCTTCAACAGTTCATCATTTCCATCTTGGATGTCAACTGTAACAAAAGTTGCTGTGGACGGAAGTGCAGCGGAATACATAGTTGGGGCTCGGGAGAGTACTGCCGCTGATGCAAGGTCCCCATCGTTGAAACAACTGGAGTTGATGAACATGCCCAACCTAAAAGGAATGTTAGGAAGAGAGGTCCAAGGTACTACTAGTACTCCCCGGGCGTTCTCTCAACTTCAATCCTTGTCTTGTTTCAATTGCCCAACGTTGACATTGCCGTTGCCACGTATGCCGTCCCTAAAGGAGTTATACGTGGAGAACTGTCCGAACATGGCATGGGCTTCAATATCCAATCTCACCAGTCTTAACTCCCTTAAAATTAAGAACATTGAAGGATTGAGTTGTTTACCAAAAGAGATGCTACAAAATCTTAGTCTTCTTGAATCGCTGCAAATTAGGCATGTAAGGGATCTGCGAGCCTTACCCAGAAGCTTGGCTAGCCTCACGGCTTTGAAGGAGTTGATTATCTGGGGATGTCCCATGCTCAAGTCTCTGCCAGAGGAAGTCAAACGTTTCCCTACACTACAAGTACTGGATCTGCGAGATTTTCCCAATCTAACTTCATTGCCAAACTGGTTTGGAGACCACCTCACTTCTCTTCAACACCTGACACTACACAAATGTCCGAAGCTTGAAACACTTCCATCCAGCATTCAAATGATGACGACATTCCAAAGTTTGACCATAGGTGCATGCGACCTACTGGAACCACGGTGTGAAGAGGGAGGAGAGGAATGGCACAAAATTAAGCACATCCATAAGTTGAGTAAGGAAATTAATATATTCATGTATTAGTAATAAAGTATTTGTGTACTGTCCTATAAGTGTGGAGAAGACCAACACTAGTACCTAATTGATACCATACCTAGTTGATATGAATTTAGTCATTTGCTAGAGCTTGGATTAAATGAAGAAGATATTTGGGATTTCATTGCAGTTCTAGTTTTTTTTTTCATAATACTATTACTTTAGACCATCCACATTTGACAATGTAAGATTAATTGTGGAAAGTAAATAAATATAAGAAAGTGCAGGTGAGGTTGAATAGGGAAAGGACATAAATGTAAAAGAATAATAATTATTAATATGTATATATACATAATAAGTTATGTGAATTTTAGAGGCATTTGGCGCCCTTAACTTAAAGAAATAGCTATGAAAATTTTTTTCCTAAAAAAATAACAAAAAAAAAATGAAATGGATCTAGGATTGAAAATCTGAAGTGTCATGTCGCCCGGCTCACTTTTGAACGAGAACAAACAAAGGGCAAAAACTTGGATGGACCCGGTCTATGGACCCACTTATGAACCCTGTGGATTTTAAACAGCCACGTCCCGCTCTTGTCTTCTTCAGCAAAGAGAATGAAAACGAAAAGGCAGCAAAGAAGCCTAATAGACCCAGCTATTCTTCAGATTTAAATTTTCTCCTCATTATCAAGTTTCTTTTGGAAGGAATTGAAGAGAGTTTAGGCAAATTAAATTACATAAATTAGATACTTCTTAGGGCTTTGCTGTGTTTATGGAGAAGATCAATTAGAGGGAGAAAGAAAAAGTAAAAACTTTGAAAGATGGCGAAGAAACAAAATTGTCAAGGGGAATGCAGATTACCATATGAGATACTTCCAAGTGAGTATCACAAAGATGTATATATAATTATTTACACATCTAATATTTCTCATGATTTTGCTTCCTTTTTTTTTCATCAAGAGACAAAATTTAGCCTTTTAGCATTAGTAATTGCAAGGCCCTCCAAGAATCTGGTTAATTTTGCATCAGATCTAGTTACAAGATTAATAATTAGTTATAGTGTTTTTTTTTCTGTTTTGATTTTGCTTTGAAACACAAGAAAATTTTATCCATTAAAAAGGTTAAACTTATGTTCTTTTTCTCTTTGATTTTTCCTTTATTTTCAAATTATGATAGTGAGATGAAGTTGTCAATCGGGTATGACGATGATTGAGTAAGCATGGAAGACTCTTCTGATGATAGAAGAACTTAGAAGACTTTGTTGCATCATAAAATTGTAAATTTTGAGGATTTTTTTATTGGATTTGACTTTGAATTACCTGTGGGTTTGTATTTTGTGTTGGGAAATTAGGAAACTTGGGTATCTAGAGAATTTTGGGTTTGGGATGTGTATCAGTAATCATGTGGTTTGCCGAAGATTTGAGATTCATTCAAGTTGAAGTGGAAGAATTTTATGTAGGGCTCGTTTTTTTCTTTTTTTTCCAAAAGAGTAGTCTTCTGCTAAAAGTAATTAAGTTCGTGTCTTCCTTTCACGCATTCCTTGCATTTTTATTAGAGGTGGGCGCGGGTCGTGTACCCGTCCCATTCACCATTTGGCTAGTCCAATCCGCATCTTGCAGGTCAGTTATTTGCTGACCCTTACCTGTCGCGCATATTAATGGGTAACCGATTATAGGGTACCCGCTGAGATAGAATTGGATCAACGAGTACTCGTCCTGCCTCATTTATCATTTAATTTTTTTAAAAAAATGATTTATACTAATTTAATTTTATATTTTACACATTCATTGAAGATTTAATAAAAAAAAAAATTTCTCAAAAAAGTTTCTTATAAAAAAAACAAGCATGCAAAGAGAATACAAGATATAGGAAAAAATTAAAAGAATTCAAAATCAATAAAAGTTTGAAACAAGTAGCACATTTTTTTAAATATATTTTCCACATTAATTAAACTCTTTTCTATAAAATATAATAGCATAAACTCTACAAATGAATCTTATAAATAAACTATAGTCTCTCATATTTGTAATACAATTTGTTCAATGAAATTACTTATTTAACTCTGAATTATTATTTTATAGTATCTGTATAAAAATAAAAAATTTTTAAAAGATATATGTATATGCGGGTCGGGTTGGATCGGATATCTGTAAAATTTTAATTATGTGATTCTAATCTGCCCCGCATCTTTGAGGGTATCCAACCCTCTTTTTACCCGATCAAATAATATAAATCGAATATCCTAATTTTCGAAACGAATCGACTCGAATATGGTGGGTTTCGAGTTAGCAAATGATTTTGCCCACCCCTAATTTTCATTTCTGGGAGAAGTGTGCACTGTTGTCTAACCATGGTTGGTGAATGGAGAAAGTAAGAAGCATTTGTTCAAGGCTTAGAAGCAAGAGTTTGGCGTGGCTGATTAACAATCACACGGTCCATGGGTGGGACTATGGACCAGGTTCGCCCAAGTTTTTGTCACAAACTTATTATGACTAATCTAGAACCTGAAACACAGCAGTAGGCCTAAATGAAGAAGATATTAGTTTTCTCATAATGCTGTCACGTTATACCATCCACATTTTACTTGCAACTCAAATAACAAAACTCTTTTTTCAATGAAGTTCGTAATTATATCAAGAATGTTAATTTATATCAAGTAAAAATTTGAGGAGTAAAAATTTATATCAAGTAGGCTAGTGATTTAAGAAAATAATATGCTTTAAAATGCCCCAAGGCAGACGCCCACAAGACAGAGGATGTGAATTTGCAAACACAGCTGATATCTATAAATAAATCAATGGTCAAAAGCCACCAAAAAGGAAAAAAAAAATTGCAAAAGCCTGGCGTAAGAAACATAACTACCAAATTTGTTCCGATTTGGATATGATTTTTGTCTGATAGCTGAAAGAAATTGAGCAGTGCTACCATAATTAAATACATGACCAATCACCAAAAAGAAAAAAAAATAAAAAATGTAAAAGATGGTCCAGACTAGGAGGCAAGGCTACGAAATATGATTTTTGTCTGATAGCTGAAATTTTCCATTTTATAATTATGGTTGTCCAAGTATACATTGATGCATTTATTCATGTGCATAAATTCAAAGACTTTTTTCCCCCTATTATATTATTTTTCAAAGACTTATTTTTAAAGCGCATATCTTCAATATATCTAAATGTTAATAACAATAATCACAAATTGAAGTTTTAGCACCCCAAACTTCTAGATTTTACAATGCAACCAAAATATTCGGAGTGCAATTAGTTAATTTGCATCAATTGCCTATAAAATATTTTCTCTAAGAAAATCTTTTCGCTGAAAATCATGTCCCTGAAAATATTTGATTTTTCTATTATTTTCTCATATTTGGTTGACTTTGTTGAAAATATTTTCAAAAAATGATTATTGCCATTTCCTCACAACTAACAATGATTATTGCGTTTCCCTTAACTATCAGCATTCAAGTATAATTATCGCTACTCTCTCCTACAGACAATTCACCTTAAACACCACAATCAATTTGAGTTCGAAAGCCAAAAGACAATCAAAAATACCTTCTGAAGCATTCATAGAAAATTCCATAAACAATTTATCCAACGAGATTATATAAATTGATCTAGCAAAATTTATGCCCTTTTGGAGATACATGATACATCCACCAATCTATTTAAAAAAAATCCATCGATGTATATTAGAGAAAGAGATAAAAAAGGAATCGTACATTTTGAGTGTGAGAGTGAGAGAGAAAAAATGGACCCAACTAGGATTCCTTGGTAGAAACATAACCTCCTAGGGAAAGAAGGAGAACACCGCATCCATAGTTAACCCAAACACATGATGTATTATGCTTGAATCCTTGCAAAATTGATTTTCATAATGCACTGTATCATTTATATGCAGCACTGACTATATGTTGGGAACTAAGATTGCATCAGTGTGAAGAAAGTCATATCAGAGGATGATAGAGAGACCAGAGAACTAAATTTCTCTGAGGACGATCGAAATAATGTTGGTGCCTTCATTATTTAGCAGAAAACATGTGAATCTGCAAGTGCATTTTAATAACTACAAAATGGATATAAGATCGAAGATTCCCTGTGTTACATCATCTCACTAATCTTTAATTAGAAGCATAAAATAAAACAGGAAAAACATGTACAGAATGGTCTGCTAAGAAGTCATAGCTTAAGAACCTTGAATTTTTTATTTTATTTTTATTTTTTGGAAAACATACTTTTTGATACCATGATACGAGCACTTAAGGATGTCTTTTATTTTGGAGGACATCTGGACAGAGATTTCACTAGTTAACATGATAATTTTGCATCTGATTTGGAGAATCCCAAATTTTCTTATCTTTCATGTCAGGGAGAGGAGCAAGGAAACTGGCTCAACATTGGCCTAAGTTTCCTCAGGAAAAGATCGAATAAAAAGGGGCCAGAGTTGAATTAAAGAGTGATAAATTGGACTTTGTAGAAGGGCAGGATAAACAAATAATCTATTGAAATCTATTAGTGGTAAAAAAAATCAGAAAACCTTGCAGGCCCCAAAAGCAAACAAACAACCAATCAAAAACTTGTATCCTTTGTCTTTTTTAACATTTACCTCAGACTAGGGATCGAGGGACATGGACCATAACTTTACAGATGACTATCTGGGCAAAACTCGAGCACAGAAGATTCTTCATCCTATCAAATCAATAACTGATGCAAAATGTCACCAAGATGGGGTTCAGATGGCTGACCCTTCAGTGCAAAGCTTGAGGGATTAGACGATAGACTTCAAACTAACCCAATTTTGGCCTTTGCATCCAATGGCTCCATCACATGAACTGCACCCATCACTCATACCAGGTGCAAATTGGCTGGGATCAGACAGATGTGCCGTCAGATTTGAAGCTCATTTCAGTTCAATAGAGAAACAGATCACTTAAAGGTGACATTAGCAATTTTCAGAACCAAATGTAAATACGAAAGCATATGTAATCAGAATTTCTGCACTGCCATTTAAAATGAACGAGATGAGAGTTAACAGAAGTTATGAACACTTACAGCTAACAATCTACTCTTGTACTTCAAACTATTTTTGTAAAGATAAGGAAACTGCCAAGGAAATTCTTATTGTATGCTAGGCGGCTATCCAACATCGAGCCTCAAGCTATGGGCATCATATATTCCAATTGCACCATCAGAAAAGCCTTGATATACCAGTGGCCATCACAGCAATATGTTGCACTTGCAATGCAGAGGAAGAAAGTGAGTCTTGTGAATTCCACTGCAACACTAGCTAGACATTCTAAATCCATGATAGAGAGTAGGTACAGTAGACTTGAAAAATTTCTCAGCTTTATCTTAATTCACGATGGATGTAATTCGTCTAGCAATCATCTGTAACTTTATGTGAAATCACGATTTGCAGGTGAAATCACATGCTACATGGAGCATAATCTATATCCACTTCACAAATATTAATTAATTTCTTAGACCTACTCTCATTTTTATTTTATTTTCTTTTCATCTGATGATATCCCTTATGAATCTATCTTGTCTGAAAAATAATTGATAGAATTTACTCTAAACAAAAGTGTTATGCTAATATTTTTTTGTAAAAATTATTATACAATAACACAGCAGTGATACCATAAGTGCACAATAATATATGCAAACCGCAACCAAAATACTATATAACTAAATCAATAATTGAAAGTAATCACCAAAAAATTAAAAAAATTTAAAAATCTAAATGATGGGGCTTATATACTTGGACTTCCCAAGGCAACCGAGGTTTGTAGAAGAGTTTGAGGCCCATGATATGATTTGCATACATGGGCCTTTGTAGAGAACTTTTAGTGACATTTCTGGGCCATATGTCAATGCAGAACCATTAGAAGTGGACAAAAACAACCGTTAACTTGAAAATGCGCCATACCTAATTCGATTGGTTCTGAAAATTAAGATATTCAATCTATACTATTTGACCGGATCATAAGAGTGCCAAATACCTGCTTAGATGCGGGACATGGTATGATCACATAAATTAAAAACCCATAGGTACCCAATCCCTTCCCTTCCCCTCCTCCCCAATACACACACACACATTATTTTTATACACATACCACAAAATAATATTTTTAGAGTTAAATAAGTAATTTCATTGAACAAATTGCATTATAAATATGGGAAACTATAGTTTATTCACGAGATTTATTTGTAGAAATCATGATTCTATATTTTTTAAAAAAGAGTTTAATTAATATGGAATATATGTTTAAAAAAGGTACTACTTATTTCAAAATTTCATTGGTTTCGAATTCTTTTAATTTTTTCTTTTTTCTTGTATTCTCTTTGCATGTGTTGTTTCTTGGTGGGAGACATTTTATTAAATTTTAGATGAATATGTAAAATACAAAAATTAAATTAGTATAAGTTTTTTTTCAAAAAAAATTAAATGATAAGCAAGACATGGCGGGTACCCGTTGAGGCTAATAAGGGTCAGAAAATGGCTGATCAGCAAGGTGCACATTGGGTCAGCCAATTGGTAAATGGGGCAGATACTTGACCCGTGCCCGCCCCTAGAAACATCTTTCTAAACCAAATTAACTGACTAAACAGTCCAATGCAAACGACTGTGGATTAAGAGCAAATTATCCAATATTCATTGAACTTTTAGAATAATCGAGTTTTGGCTATTCAATTATTAATAATATATTTTTATCCACTAAATTAAAAAAAACATAAATTTTGAATCATTCTGTGAGATTTTACCATTAACTCTACTAGATCTAACAATTAATTGTATGTCTCATGAACAATATAGATCCTAAGATCTGGTAGAGTTAATAGTAAAATTAGATGAAATTACCAAAAATTTACATTTTTTATAGTTCAATGGGTAAAAAAATATGCTGTTAATAGTTGAGTAGCCAAATATTGACTATTCAAAAAATTTAGTGGCTATCCGAATCATTTGCTCGTTGATTAATGGTAGTTGTTTCATTTGGACTAAGGAATTTAACAAAGGATTTCAAATTCATCTGAATTGTTCTAGTAGTTAAAATTGTTTAAGAAGTATTCAGATTTGTAATTCACCAATTATCAAAATACATTTTAAATACTAAAATAATTGATGATTTATAAATTCAAATACATTTTAAATAAAACAAACAACTAAAGTGTTTGAAAAAATTTCAAATCCTTTGTCAAATCATTCAATCTAAATGTAGACTGAAATAGTTTGAAGTAATGAACTCGTTACTAATATGAAGGCAGAAACCTTTCCTCGTTGCAGCTGTTCCCATCCACTTGCGGTCAATTTTAAGTAACAAATATCCACAATTAAGGCTAAAGATGAGATTATATATACATTTTCTTACTAAATTGAGTTTAGGGACCTAAGAATATTTTCCCTCAATTGGACATCTAAATAAAACAGTTTTTTTTTTTTTAACATTTCCTTCTACATCGATTGGGTACTAATTGATAACTGTTTGCCATAGATCTCCGAATGACTTACCTATATGTTTTATTAGTGTCTCCATTCCTTTGATTATGGATATTGATTATTAACAAAATTATAAAACAAGTTCCAAAAAATATTTTCTCTTTTCGTAGAAGTATATCTCATTTTCTTTTTCAAAACTATATGCACAACAAATTTGTCATGTGACACCAGATCGTTTTTCAAGTCCTCGCCACATTTATTTTGTCTCCAGCCGTCACATTATTGCGGGAAGACTCAGCGTCAACGTTGGCGGACCGACAAGAAACAATGGGCATACTCGGTGTCATGTTCGGTGATTTTTTTTTTATTGGAAAAATAAATGTTTACGCGATTTTAGCTCAAGTTATCACTAAGGATCACGACATCCCCTATCAGTTACTGAACATCTATATGCAATCGGTACATTGTTCATTGTAAAATATGCAATCGAAAATAATATCTTCATATAACTATGATTTTAGCGCATAATCTACGAAATTTTTCCTTTCCTATTCTGTCTTTTGCCCCTACTGACCTCGGGTCCTGACTGCCATTGTTCAACCTTCACTTTATTCAATTGGTACCCTCAAAATTAACTTCCAAGTTCCAGCAGGTGGAAAAATTTCTAAGATGGAATCTAATTTAGGTCCCCACATTCAAAAGTTTATTACTACTACACACCCTGAAATGTCATGCAATAATTTCACTCTGCTTCTATAGGTCCACCAAGTTCATCGAATTATTGTACTACTACCCAGCCAGGAAAGTCACGATCAATTTCACTCTAATTTCTCCTCTAAGTAGTCTCATCTCCCTAGCTAAAAGTCTTGCACTCGCAAAATAACTGACCAAACAGTCCAGTGCAAACTACCTCTGATTAATTGTAATTCTCTAACTCAAACAGTATGAACTAATCAACTCTGTACTAATATGAATGGAGAAACTTTTCTGCGTTGCGGTAAATTTTAAACAGCATAACTTTACAATTGAGGCTAAAGCTTAGAGACTGAAAAAAAAGAAATAGTAGGCATACTCTGTGTCTTGTCCGTTAAATTTCTTTTTTTTGGTAAAAAATGTTTAAATGGTTTTAACTCTAATAACCATCACAATTCAGGACACGTCCCAAAATCATACATTTAGGGATGGCAATGGGGTGAGTTTAAGGTGGAAGAATCCTCACTCACCCCCCATCCCGCCCCGCCCCGCCTCGACTCTCGCAGATACACCTATCCTACCCCAATGCTTTTAGTTTTTGTTTAGTATTATTTTTCTATATACATAATACTAGTAATAATTTTATTGATCATTCTTTTTAATTTTTAGCAAAAAATTGAGCAATCACTGTGAAAACTATGGATGTCCGATTCTTTAAAGAATGATGTCCGTGATGTTGAATTAGTGCTTATCGAGTTAGTTGTTAGAAAGGAACACAGCGAAATGATTGATTTTTTCGAAGCTTTCAAAGGGACATGGTTGAATGTTATCGATCAGCTTCTGTTTTGGAACTCAGAACAATGTGACTCAAATGAGATTAAGCAAGCATTTGAGGATGAGATCCATAAGTTTGTTAAGAGTTTTAGTTAACTGCATTTGATTTGATCCGAGAAGAAGGTCATCCATGCTATAAGTGTACAAAATGTTGAGCTAAAGATGTGTACTCACAAATGATTCAGGACTAGTGGAAATTTGAATTTGCCTCTACTAGCATGGGTGATTTTTCTTTTTGTTGATCTTCAGAATAGTATTTCCAAATCCACTAATCAACTCCGATGTACTTGTGAATTGTAATAACTGGGATATATATAATGTTCCGATATAAGAATACCATTTATAATACTTATTTCACATTATACATATATAAGTATATATTATACAATATTAAATACCCCTCACCGCCCAATTGCTTCCATGGATACCTGTCTTCATTGCCATCCTACATAAGTCATTTATTGCATATTACATATTACCTACAGTATTTTGGTTTTTGACAAAATAAATTTTTTGAAAATCTCTATATTCATAATGATGCCTTTTCTTTTCTTAAACTTGATGAATCCTCTCCAGCCTAAAACTCCCCTAAGGTATCTCTTAAACTTGATTAATAGAATTTTGGGTTTATATTGTTACATGAACAGTAAAAGTAAGAGAGGTAAGTGTAATTTAATAAACTTGAGGGGAGCATTCTGCAATTATTAGAAACTCTAGGGGAGGTTTCTGAAATTAACCCTTTTTTGGGGCAACTTCTAATATACCAATTAAACTAGCGACTGATTGTTTGATTCCATGAAGTTGCCAACAAGTTTTGCTACTTGAGCCTATCCTTGCACTTGCAGTGAATCAGAGAACTGCTGAACGAGTAGAAGACAATGGAATGCCTTTCTTCCTTCTCTGGGCTCTCACATTTCCGGAAATGGAAATTCGATATGCAAAGCAAGACTTCTGCAAATTCTATTGCCATTCTGACTCTTCATTTCGTCTTTACAGTATTCACGGGGCTTTGGTACTGGAGTCAAAGTAACATAGTACAAAACAATTATTTTCATAAAAGATAAAATTAGAAAAGTTATTCCCTGTTCCCGCCCGCCGCACCCCGCCCCCAACAACCCACCCCGAACCAAAAAAAAAAAAAAGGCACAGCAATAATTTGGGAAATTTAGGGAAACATTTGTCTTGACCACTGACATCAATAATTTGGGAACAGAAGAAGAAAAGCATATTATGGTAATTCTCCTGCTCTCACAACAGTCCTGACATTAAGTAAGAATATAACATAACAACAATAAAATGGCACAAATCTTGTCAGACATCAAAGGAGTAAGAATTTAACACAACAACAAAACGGCACAAATATTGTCACACATCAAAGCACACGAAAGGACAGAGAAAAAAAAAACATTGAATGGAAACGTAGCAACCCTCTGCAAATTACAATAATATGAACGCCAGTTTTGAGTAGGCAAGGCAACAAGAGCATTCACTTGAATGTAATTGTTCTCAATTATTTCAGCATTGCAATTATTGCGGATGAATCTTTTTTCATTAGAGCACTGAACTTTGCCCAAAACAATTATGAACAGTAATTTGATTAGAGGTGACTATTAAAACCAGTCTAAATAGAAAAGAAAATAATGATTAAAGAGAAAAACTGACACTCTAAAAGGGCTAAGGAAGTACTTCAGCAAGACTAGAGCAAGAATAGCCAATGTCTCTTCTGCCCAAATTATTTAAATATTAATCCTATAAAATTCAGGAATAGGTTTTACAAATGTGTAGGGAGAGAAAAGAGGACGAGATGTGTAGGGTGGCAGGGATGAGGACAAGTGAAAGGGTGGGATAATGGGTGGCGGGGATAGAGGGGAGGGTGGCTGAGAGGTGGTGTAGGCAATGTTTTAAAAACCGGACCGTTAATTGAACCGGTGAAGTGAAAGGGTCGAGATTCAACCGGTCCGACCGATTGAACCTTGGTTCAATGAATTTTTTAAAAAATAATTTATATAAATATATATATGCACAAAATAAGACACGTAATGGACTAATTTAATACTTTACATGATGAAAAGTTTACTATTTTTGAATAACTTGGATTTTTAAAAATAAATTATTTATTTTTGAATTATAAGTTAAAACAAATAAATTTCATCTCAATTTCAATTATATCTACCAAAAAATCTTAAATCCAACCCAAAAATATCACAATATTTTGAAATTATACAAAATTCACGTCGATGAGAATTTAGACATTGTGAACTTAAATTTTAATTTACGTTTTGAGATTTAGAGATTGCAATTTAAAAAAGAAAGTTTGTAGTTCGAAAGAAGTCAAGAGAATCGAAAATAGAAATGCAAACTTGATAAGAAACAAAAAATGAGATCAAAGTAAGTGGTTGTGGCATTAAATAATTTGGGTTAAAAAAATAATTCTTTTTTAACTTTTTTAATTTAATGGACAAAATAAAATTAAAAGATGTAAAAAACATCAATAAATTAAAAATAAAGATGTTTGATTAAAAAGGGAGTGACAAAAGAAAAAAGAATAGAGAGAGAGGGAGAGAGTTGAAGATAAAAAAGAAAGAGCCATGAGAGAATGAAATTTTGTAAAAAAAATGGAAAAAAGAAATATGAGTGTTTGTTTTATATAAATAAGTTATAAAAAAAATTAATAAGATGTGATAGTGCAACGGTTACTATATTGGTCTTCTATTACAAAGGTCATGAGTTCGAATCTTGAAAGCTACATTTTGCAAAACGTAAAAAAAAAAAAAAAAAAAAGGAGGAAAACTCGAAAACCGAAAAAAATCGATTCAATCCGGTTTCGATGGTTTCACGGTTGGACTGGTTTTTGACCGGTTTTCTAGCATGAGCAACCCTAACATAGAACCGGACCGGTGCCATGGCCGGTTCGCGGTTCAATCGGTCGAACCGGCCGGCCCGATCCGATTTTCAAAACATTGGGTGTAGGTGGATGGAGAGAAGAAGGAAATTGCGGGGAGGGGACAAGGATGTGTAGGTTGGAAGAAGGTACAATTTTGCAACAAAAAAGTTGTGTGTTAATTATTGGGTTAAAAAACAAAAAAACGGCACCTCATATTTTGAATTAAATTATAAACTAACAGAATTCGTTAAATTTAATGAAAATTATGGTCTCAACCGTTAAATTTACTGGATTCTGTTAAGTTTTCTGTTAAATTTACCGGATTCCATTAAGTTTTACGAATTCTGTTAGTTTATAATTTAATTCAAAATATGAGATATTGTTTTGTATGTTTTAAAATCACGTGGGACTTTTCTGTATATTAGGTATACCACATGAGGATTTTTATTTGTTTTTAACCCTTAATTATTTTTTAACATTTTTGTCCTTGAAAACCTACATTAGCAAGTGTTGTGCTTATTTTCGATTATCAAAAGAGTTGAACTCACCGAAATTAACTTGAAAGAACAAATTAGTGAGCATTTTGGCCCAAAAAAAAATTGAGCGGCAATCGATGCAATTTTAAATGGTTTGGTGACATTTTTGGCCATTTACTTTCTAATGTATTAGTCGCTTAAACTTATTAATCTTATGTAACAAGTTTGGTGGAAATTCATGCAGCTTTTCTAATTCGGATTCATTTATTGATCATTGTTTGCAAGACTATACAATTAGCTTTTTCTGTTAGTTGCTTGTTGAAGCCGTGGCATAGGTGGATGTACTTATTTGGATGAGGGCTTTGTAGCGATAGCTGTTCTCATCTCCTTTTTCAGTCTAGATCAGCCGTCCAAGAACTCTTTACTTCTCTCATCGAATAGTCGCTGGCTAAGGAAAGAGCAACAAGTTTTCAACAAGTGATTACTTTCCTGATGGACTGAATTTTAACATTTAAGAAAGCCACTTTTCAAGATGAGTGAAATCGAAACTTTGAATTAATGAAAAAAATCATACAAGTGCTGTTGCATCATATTCCATGGAAGTCCTTTTTAAGTCTATGCTGAAGTGAAATGTGCATATCTGTAATGAGCGTGTTTGAATAGAGTATTATTTAAAATAAAAGTAATGTAATATTTATAAAATAAAAGAGATTTGTTTCGATATTATGAAACAATTAAAAGTGTGGATGTCTCTTTGTATTCCCAAGAGGATTAATTCATGATTTATGGCTACATTATGTATAGAAGTTACAATCCATAAATCTATTCATGTAGTGGAGAAAATGTTTCATAAGTTTCTTCATATTCTTGTAGTAGTGGGTGTTTAATAGGATTTATGTACCTTTGATCATGTAGTACTTATATGTAAAAGTACATTGACACCCTTTATGAGTACTTTTGTATTTTGTTGGAATACAAGAATACCATTCTTCATTGCTCTACTTTTCTTCTAATATCTCCATTCATATTATAGTAGTTTATTTTGTTTTACAACATGTTATCAGCACGAGTCTCTACTTTTGAGCAAAAGGTGAAAACGAAGGCTTTACCTTGAGTAAAAGTGAAACACGAGATTCTGCCTATGTTTTTTTCGCCAACATCTGTCTATTTATTGAGGTAAATTTCTAACCTATAAATTTATTTCAATTTATTATGGTTAACCTTTGAATGATTGCAAAATACAAGTGTCTACTACTGAGCAACTACTAAACAAGAACATATACGCTTTGACATCTTTGAGGTAATATTTCATCTTTTAATTCTACTTATTTATCTTTAGAATTATTTGTTATAAATACTTATATTCTGATGCATTGAGTTTTGGAGATGCTGTTATAGAAAATCAATTATACTTGAGAATCCACTTGTTCTTTGAAATACTTAAAGAAAAAGATGGTCATTATTTCAAAGCCTGGTGTGATAAATTTACTTATGATTGTAAGTACATAATTCTGCTATGTTTAGAATTATTTCTTAGTTGAAAATAATATTCTCTACATATTTCTCAAATATGCTCTTGTAGTAGCAATATTGAGAGAAAATTTGAGAAGTATTTTGTACTTATTGCATACTAGTTCTAGTCCATTCCCAGAAGTGAATGCGACTAAATTTCAATTTATTAGTTATGGTTGCTGCCATGACTATAATTTTGGTAAATATATACTTTACCATGACAAGAGAAAAAATTACCACTTGAAGTGGGATAATAATGATGAGGACAAAAAAGTAAAAGTACATTTGACGAATCAAAATTATAATATCATCTTCACATGGCCAATTTCTTTAAACATCGTGAAGGTGTATGATGATTGTTTAATTAACTTTTCTTCCTGAAGAAAAAATGGATATTAAATATTTGAGATCAAAGGATTATGGTAATGATATTTGTCCCATAAGAATTATGGTGACAATGATATGTGTCGCATTAATAAGTGCTACTATATTCCAATGAGAGAGACAAACACGATCAGTTGTAGTGTTTAAGTGATTGAAAGTTCCAAAAGAGCCACTACTATATTTCTCTCTGTAGGAGAAAAGTTTATCATAAATAAAGCACTACTTTTTACCATGTCTCGAAAAAATTATTGAATTTGAATATCCGTCGAAATGGATATCAAATTGAGACACTAAATGAAACAATGATAAAGATCATGTTTAGAAATCAAATGAGATAAAGGTTAATTATATCATAATAATCATTCGAGAGAGAAATGGTTATCGATATAGTTGTCTTCATTTTCATTTGATTTATAATTATCACCTGCAGTAAATCAGAAGTTTACTGATCCCAATGGATATATGATTTGACAAAAGTGAGAATATTTGAGAGCCGATAAGTATTTATACATACTCCCTTTATATTATATATGGCTTTAAAAGAAATTTAAAATTTATGTTGGGTATGAATCACCTTTCACGAATAAATATCGTAAAATATTGATGGGTGATCTATTGAATGATTTATTTATTCTGATGAGTTACGATTCCCGACATTAGGGGGAGGAAAAGATCAACCGAAAGGAAATCAAAAAATTAGATTTCCTCGATCCTCATATAAAATAACGTGAACTAGAAGTTCAAGAGATTATTCATTTGCAGAAAGTTGCAAACCAATTATCAGTTATATTTATCGACTCTAGAAGAGTCATTAAATCAACTATTCTTGCAGAAAATACTCTGGTTAAAATTGATGTCCCTGAAGGACATGCACAAGTGCTACAAATAAATTTAAAGCTGGCCTACCTAAATAAGGTATAAATTGATTTTGATTAACTCCGGAGATTAAAAAAATGTCATGACAAAATTCAATCTCTTGAAGAGGTCGCTCCCGAAGAGTCAACTCCTGAAGAGAATGAAATCATAGAAAATTTAATTGGAGCCTAATAAAATGTAGCACTTGATATTATAGAAGTTGATGAGGATTATGAATCTAAATCGATTGATGAATGTCGGTATAGAAATGATCGGCTAAAATGGAAAGATGTGATCCAATCTGAATTAGACTCACTGGTTAAAAGAAAAGTTTTGGACTTGTAGTCCAAACACCTGAAGGTGTAAAGCCAGTTGGATATAAATGAGTATTTGTGATAGAGAGAAATGAGAAAAAAGAAATTGTGAAGTATAAAGCAAGACTTGTAACTCAAGAATTTTCACAAAGGTCTGAATTTGATTATGATGAAACGTATTCACCTGTAGTGGATGCTATCACATTTAGATATCTTATGAGTTTTACAGTACATGAAAAATTAGATATGCATCTAATGGACGTCGTTACTACATATTTATATGGAAATCTTAAAAATAATATTTATATAAGAATTCCCGAAGGATTCAATATGCCTAAAGCATACAAATCAAATTTTAAAGATATTTATTCTATTAAATTACAAAGGTCTTTGTATGGATTCAAACAATCTGGACATATTTAGTATAACCGCTTTAATAAATGTTTAGCTAAAGAAGGTTATACAAATGATTCAATATGTCCATGAGTTTTTATCAAGAAAAATGGATCAAATTTTGTGATCATTGCTATATATATTGATGATTTAAATCTGATTGGAACTCCTAAAGAGATTCAAAATAATGTTGAATATTTGAAGAAGGAATTTGATATCAAAGATTTTGGAAAAATAAAATTCCTTGATTTACAAATTGAACATTTGAAGAGTGGAATTTTTGTCCACCAAACTGCATATACCCAGAAGGTATTAAAGCGGTTTTATATGGATAAGGTACATACATTAAGTACTCCAATGGTTGTCAGATCATTAGATCCTAATAAGGATCCTTTTAGATCGCGAGAGGAAGATAAAGAGATACTTGGTCCTGAAGTACCATATCTCAGTGCAATTGGCGAAGAATAATAGAATGCGACGATTAAAAGATCTCAAATAATGTTTGCATCTGGAGGAGAAATTAGTACACAAGAATAGTGTACTCTTTTTCCTTCACTAGGGTTTTTGTCCCGATGGGTTTTTCCTTAGTAAGGTTTTAACGAGACATATTCTTTGTGTAATGGACATCCAAGGGGAAGTGTTATGAAACAACTAAAAATGTGGATGTCTCTTTGTATTCCCAAGAGGATTAATTCATGATTTATGACTACATTATGTATAGAAGTTACAATTCATAAATCTATTTATGTAGTGGAGAAACCGTTTCATAAGTTTCTTCATATTCTTGTAGTAGTGGGTGTTTAATAGGATTTATGTACTTTTGATCTTGTAGTACCTATATATAGAGGTACATTGACACCCTTTATGAGTACTTTTGTATTTTGTTGGAATAAAAGAATACCATTCTCTATTGCTCTACTTTTCCTCTAATATCTCCATTCATACTATAGTAGTTTATTTTGTTTTACAACATTCGATAGATTATTATTTGAGATAAAAGAAATGTGATATTTGTGAGATAAAAATCAAATAAATATATGGTTAAAAATATAAAATACGTATTTATGGTGCAAGTAACATGATAATTAAAAAAATTGGGTATTCAAAACAAAGGAAATGGACCCACTATCAAATAATTACTAGAAAAGCGAACTCAAAAAAATCATAATCATTGAGTAATTTCTAAAAAATTAATAAACCAAACTCAATTGTACATTCCACACTATTGCAAATAAAATCTGTTCACATTGATCCGTAACTACAGCTAATCAAAACCATTTTTGATAGATTCCGAGCACAATGAAAGCTAGCATAATAAGCACTGGCAGCCAAGTCCTGTACTACATCATTAGCCAAACCCTGTTCAGCTGGTCACGCTGCGAAGCCATCAACAGTTGATTGTGGAAGAGCACTGCAATGCCAACATCAGTTCGTCTCCACCTTCGCCTTCCATGATGGTCACAAATAAAGGAAAAAACAATTGATTAATGAGGAAACCATTGGATGACAAACTTACTTAAATGGAATGAGAAATGAAAGGTAACCTGCACATAGAAAATACCTTTACGATGTACTATTTCACCACAAGGCCTGTCACTTTACTTACCAAAGGTATGCCTTTGCCCAACAAAAATCAAAGTAAGAAGCAAGACATGCAAGTAGAACTTCAACCAATATATCAAAGAGTATCATCAATCTTTACTTTTTCCTGTAAATCAGAATTTGTCCATCCAAAATTGTTCAGGAATTTGAAACACCCAACAAAAGTGTTAATTTGCAATTTTGAATTCCACATAACCTAATAACTTTGAGAAACTGTTGATATTTGATTGGAATAAAAATTTGGTAACTTGATTCAAGGAAAAATTTCTATATGCCGCTGCAAGGTCGAACTATCCAACTCAGGTAATTAATGTAAAAACTGTGAATCTTTTCAATTGTTGGCATATATTCTAAGCCTTCTTGACATAGAAAGCAAAGGCGAAGCGCTTGTAATGATTAACAACAACCAATAACCAATATTGTTGGACGTAAAAATATATTTTGGAGTGGCTTATATACTAAGAGTGAAAGGAAACTTATACTATTAATCGGCTCATTAATATTTTACCAAGTCCATAAGGCTGTACTCAGGGCTTGCATAAGAAAGTGCTTTTGCCCTCTAAACCCTATAATAGGCATTGCTTCATCTAGGCAAGGGAAAGGAAAAGCTGAGATCCAAACTGAGGGAGCTGGGAGTGTGTGTGTGTGTATATATATATATATATATATATATATTATATGTATATATATTTTGAGTGGTTTAGGGTATGATCTGAAATTGGTGGCATATTTAAATCTTACCATTTGTCAAAAAAAGAAAAACATACAAATATTTTCTAGGACTTTAAATCTTTGATTTTATTGTAAACATGATGTCAATCTTTCAAATATAAGATAAAGTTACCTCAAAACTTCAACCTCAACATAAGGTGCTTGCTATAAGAGTACATCAACAATTTTTTCTGGAACTACTTGATCGACCGCACAAATGATTGATGGTGTAGATCGATTTAATTTTACTTTCAATCAACAGATTTTGAATGCATATATTCAGATGTGAAATATAACTTTGAATGAAATTACAAACTTATTGAGTTTTGTGCTGCAAAAAATTTGGGAAAGTGATTAACCGCTTCCCTCGGTCCTCTTCGCATTGATTGAAAATTGGGAAAATTTGAAATTGGAATAGATTCTAAAAGGGAAATTTGCCAAATTGGTCCCTACCATTTACAAAAAAAAAAGCCTTTTTTAGTCGCTAATATTTAAAATCAGCCAGAATAGTCCCAAACATATAAATTATGATCCATTTTGGTCCTAATGCTCGTATTTGCTCATTTTCTGACTGAAAATAGCACGTCTCTCTCACGTAAATATATTTTTAAGGGTAAAATCAAAAAATACACTTAATTTCCCTCCTAAAGCAAAAATACACGAACCACCATCCGCTTTTCACCTTTCCCCCTCAAATTATAGCCACAAGAAACGCCCTAATTGCCGGTATCCCCTAATTAACAAGCATAACCTGAGAAATTTCCCTTCTAAAACCTAGCCGTACCCACCATCTCCTCCAATCTGGAGATAGCCAAAAAGGAGAACAATTAGCAGAACCATGTTTAGAATGGGAAAAGTTTCTCCAAAGGACAGGGAAACTAAGACAGGGAAACAAAAGACGACTAAGAAGTTCAAGCAACAAGTATCTTAGACTGAGGGCTCTTGCCCAGCTTCGATACAACAAAGCATCTGCTGCTAAATCTTGTACAGATCTTGGGAAGAAAAGGGTCGCTCTGGTGGATGCAGACAAGAAAAAGAATGATGTTATACTTGAAAATAAGATTATCAACAAAAGCCCCACAATTTTATCACCTGTAAAATTTGGGTTTGGTTCTGCTATGTAGAAGAGCCCCACCATTTTATCGCCCATACGATCTGGGATTAGTCCTCTTTTTGGGGCCATTGATAGTTTTAAGCAGAATAATTTGCAGAAAACACCAAAAACACCACGTGCTGAAGAGTGAAGAGTGCAAGTCTGAGTCCAGGATTGGGTCTCTCCTCATGGATTTACTGGTATTTACTATCTGCATGACTTTCTTGATTATTGACTCCTCACTAGTGTCTTCAACTTTGAGTTCCACTAGTTTGTTACAAAGATCTTATCAAACTACTTTAAATTCGTTATTGGTTGATATTCTTAGATCGCAAAAGCTCTTTACACGGGAGATTCCTTAGGTTATAGCACGACACGTGGGTATTGTTCTGAAATAGGAGATTCCTCAGGTTATGCCTGTTAATTAGGGGATTTGAGGGGGAAAGGTGAAAAGGGGATGGTGGTTCCGTGTATTTTTGCTTTAGGAGGGAAATTAAGTGCGTTTTCTAGTTTTGCCCTTAAAAATATACTCAGGTGAGAGAGACGTGATATTTTCAGTCAAAAAATAAGCAAATACGAGCATTATGATCCAAACTGGATAATAATTTATATGTTTGGGATTATTCTGGCTGATTTTAAATGTTAGGGACTAAAATTTTTTTTTTCTAAATATTAGGGACCAATTTGACAAATTTCCCATTCTAGAATACTGTCTAGTGTTTACATTTTCCTTTTGGGTATTTCGCCATTTTCATCCCTAAACTATTACACTAAAATCAATTTCATCCTTTATGATTTTTTTTAGCCAATTTCGTCCTCCGACTATTTTGAAGTCTCCAATGTAGGACTTTTGCAGCGCGACACCACATTTTACATATTCCATACAACCGGTGATGGGTATATCTGTCCTTGTAAATTAGATTCTTCAATTTAGACAGACCTTTGACCATGGATCTTCTTCTCCTATAGAAATCTCATCCCATTCACCAGAAATTCACCCAAACTCTCTCTTACACACACTCAAATCATGAAACAAAATTCACAAGAAAAAAATAAAATATCAAGAACCATGAGGAAAGTGATGCAAAATTTAAAGGAGAAATGGCTCTCAAGCATACTCTTAGGTCTACTCATAAACTCATTTCATTTGGGCATTTTGTCAAACAGATTAAGGTCATCACAAAAATTGAATATTATGAAATTTGACTATGGCTGAGTCAAAAAATATCTCTTTAGTGTCTGTCAAGCAACAAAGAAACCTCATTAAGTGGCACAAAGAAGGACTCGACTCTGTCATTCAAAATCTCTTCAGTGTTCATGTAGAAAGAAACATTGGAAGCATATTCTATTTTCACCACAATTATAATATTTAGAATCAATCAAACTTTGATTAAGCAATGTAAGCTAGTTTCCAAGTGATGAATTGTTAACATCCTTTTGTCATCACCACAAAATAGAAAACCATTTCCAGATTTCTTGACCATGTTTCCCCTACCCTTTTGCCCCTGTATAAAGTTACAGGTTGTGTTATAATTTGCGGAAATGGCTAAGTGTGTGTCTCCAGAAGAGGAGACAAACAGGTTCAGAGATCGTAGAGATCAACTCCTTATAAACAAATTGAAGACAAACCTCTTAATCTATCTGCAACACTCCCATTTGGCATGTAAGGATAAACAAGCAACCTCTCTTCAGGTGTCATGCAGAAGCCATCTAACCGAAGAAGGTTCCGGTGTACAGCATGACCGATCATCTCAACTTCAGTTTGAAACTGTACCTCCCCCGTGAAATTAGGATCTCGCAATCTTTTAACTGCCACAACTGTCCTATTTGGGAGATATCCTTTATAGACAACTCCAAATCCACCTTGACCGAGTATGTTTTTAGAGCTGAAATTGTTTGTTGCAATTTGTAGTTCATGGAATGTAAATCTTTTCAAGTGACCAATATCAAACTCAAAATCTTGCTGCAATTGGTGGTGTCTTTGCTAGCAACCATGAATGGAGGATCGAAGAATTAGAACCAAACAAAATGAGTATGCCAGTGAGTAGATCTAAAATTGTATATGAGAGAGATTTCTCCTTCAAAATTTGCTTCAATTTTCCTTTTGGTTCTTGGTTTTCTATTTTTTTTTCATGGATTTTGTTTCTCAATTTGAGTGTGTGAAAAAGAGTGTGTGCAAGTTTCCAATAAATCCAGATGAAATTTTCAGTGAAATTCATCGAAGAAGAAGATCCATGGTCAAAGGTCTGTCTAAATTGAAGAATCTAATTTAAAAGGATAGATATACCCATTACCGGTAGTACAAAATATGTAAAATGTTGTGTCACCGCTACAAAAGTCCTACATTGAAGACTTCAAAATAGTCAGAGGACTAAATTGGCTAAAAAAAATCATAAAGGATGAAATTGATTTTAGTGTAAAAGTTTAGCGATGAAAGTAGCGAAATTCCCTTTCCTTTTTCTTTGCGTTTTTTGGGCTCTTTAACATGACGATAGCCGGAGGATCTATGGCGGTTTCTTCTTCCTATTCCTTGGATTGCCCTGTCTCTTGGTTCGTAGACATGACCAAAATTACAGTTGCCGTGGATGATTTTCTCCCACTACAGCCGGAGGTGGACAAGGCATCCTTGGTTGCGGCGTTGCTGCTGATAATCTTACGTAAGTGGGTGCTTATTTCCATGGACAATTTCCAAGATGCTATTTTCATGGTAGTTGGGGGTTGCTGTTTTAATTGAGTCCTAAACTTCTGTTTCATAATTTCTTTGGATAATGGTTTTGTTACTGAATTTTAATTTTGGGGGGTTTCTTTTTTAACTACTTGTTTGTTTGGTTGGGGGGTCGGGTGGTTTTCAGTGCGAGTATGGAATTTGCAGGCCCATGCGGAAGGTCATGGGTTTATTAACATGGATGGGAGCCCTTAGGGTGATCATCAAGCTTCCTCCGAGCTTGGTTGCTAATGGCTATGGTGTTTACGAGTTGTATCCCTACGTTGTTGGCTTTGGGTGTATGTTTCCCATTGGAATTGTCTTCAGGTACTTTTCCCTCATTCATGTGCGCATATATTTGGTTGATGTCGGGGGTGCTTCTATTTTGATTTTGCAAATGACCTGCTTGAACTTAACATGATGCTGCTAATCGTGAACCTTCCCGCACATCCAAGAAATTTCAATTAATTGTGTTGAAAGTTCTTTGGCAACTAGCTGGTTCTGGTTTATGTATGTTATGCATCAATTCTGTATAGCAACTGTTGAAAAATTAGACTACAAGGAGGCACACATGTATGTTTAGGGGGAAATTATGTGTCACGGCTAACCCATTGTGAATGACATAGTAAGCTGGCTTCCTTCCATCTTCAGGAGTTGTTGAATTATATGCATCGGGTAAAACCAACCTTGGTCTAGCAAGGTTTTGATGTAGCAGATCAATTGTTTTGGTGGATTGCCTCTGAAATTGATTGCCTGTTCATGGTGCAATGGCAGACTCTTGAGTTGGTTTTTTCATTAGTCTAGCTCTAGCAGCACAGCATATTAGGCTTGTGAGCTTCTTGCTGAAGGTCCAATTCTTTTATGAAAAGATATCATCTGAAATAAACATGCTTGCTAACAAAAGTTAAACATGTACTTTCAGTTGTATGAAGTTGAAGCACTGCTACTTGTGCCTCTCTGCGGCGTGTATCGGATTTCTCTCTGTGCTGATCTCCTTTGTTGCCTTGAGTTCCCCCTCCCCCCTTCCCCACGCCCCATCCCCGCAAAATGGAAAAAAACAGGGCATGTCTGTCACTTTTTCGAACTTGGCCAACTGCATCGTTGTCCACTAGTTATAAGCCGCGATCCATGGAGGAAAACAATTTCGAAACGTTTGGCTGCTTAACGTCATATTCAGACGTTGACAAGATACTCAGAGAAATGAACTACCTAACCTCGCATGCGAGATGAGTTTCATCTGATGTCATGCTCATAGTTCTACTTGATTTCTCTTTCCAGGCCAACACTTGGGTACTTCTTGTTGTTATTGACATGGACTGGCTCTTTCTCCCCCCTTTGTTATTCTTCTTCAGGCACATGATAGACATTGGTTCCTTGTCAGTTCGCCTGGCACCAGTAGTTCTTATGCTAGGTAAGCGAGGTTTTTATTGTTTTACACTACGCCTTCTGCTGTCAAACTTTAGAAAAATATGCATACTTAATTTTTTTAATACCTTATGATGTAAGACTAGATTATTCAAGAAAGGCAATGCACTGACTCAGCATGTTTCCTCCTCTCCAAGCACTTTGCTTTTTAATAAAAATTTACTGCATGCATTCCTTGAGAGAATAAACTTGAAAATCTGTTGCTACTAAATGAACCTTCAAAAATTGATCCCCTTCCCCTACCATCCCCAAATGAAGAATAAGGAAGGCATAACAGCAAAGAGTAAAAACCAAGCTATAGATAACTAGTGACATTATGTGCATGGGCACATTGACAGAGTTAAAAACTAAGGAAATGAGAGGGGAAAACAAACATGAAGTGTGAGAAAGGAAATTGCATGGATACTGTTGATCTGCTGGGCTTTATACATTTTTCCATTCAAGTCTGACTTGTGGGAAGTTTGCAAATCACCGACTTTTGTGATTCATGCATTGAGATTGCCCCTTGTATATGTTCTGGGTAACATTTGGGTTTACTCGTCTTTCTACTTTGATCTTCTGGCCACGTGTGTTTGGTCAATAATCCAGTAGCTCAGGAGTGGTTCTGTTCTGGAATAAGAAAGCCAAACTGTTTGAATTAAGTTACTGAGAAATCTGATAATGTCTTTCACTTGATAATATATTTTTTTTTGTTGTGCAGTGTTGATAGCTATACGATGGAACCCTCTACACATCCTGTGAGATAATTAATTCTTGCTTATCATTTGTTGTATATCATCTCTGTTGAAAATGCATGATCCTCCTTTTTTTTTTGCAGGATAATGTTCTTCTACTGGATATGCATAAACATTGCGGTCATGCAATGGTCCTTAACCTATTTTGCCTCTAGGTATGTTATTCATATTCTACCTGTTCCAGTTAGGTTATAATGCATCAATATGATTTTGGATTCTGTGTGATGGTAGACTAGGCATATCTTCTACAGTAGGTCATGCCTGTAGCCTCAGTGTCATGATTCTGTCAATCTATCAGAATGTCCATTTGTTCTTTGTTTTATCTTTTTATTTCAAAGTTTAATGTATGAGACTTGCAAGCATATACCTACATCTAGTTTTTGTTTTGTTTCTTTAAAAATAGTTTTACTTGTGATTATGTATCATAAGTGGCAGGTTTACATGGAAAAAAAATTGGATTCTGAAAACAGTTTAAGTATCTCGAAGTAGAGACTCTGGTTGGGATGAGATATCGGTTAGTAACAAAGATAAAAAACAGAATAGGTTCAGTACTGTTATCTTTCAAACTGATTTTTCTTAACCATCAAAAGTCTCTTTGAGTTCACTGCCCAGAACACCTCCATGTTTGCTAGGGAACAACCTATTGCATCCTGTCTTCTTTTCTCCTTGTGTCTCTGACTACTTATAGTCAATTTTACTGAATGTTGCTGCATTCTAGGGGTGCCTTTGCAGTGTCAGTGCTGTTTAATGCTTCAAGAAATTCTCCTGTTTACCTTGATCCTTTCTAGAATTGGATCAGTACCCCAGGTTTCTGCTATTCATTCTATGGATACAAGTTACATGATCAGCAAGTTGGATAAACTTTATCCTAGGGAATTCGCTTCATCAGAAATTTTTTTTCCCTTTCTAATTGGTCTGACAATATTGTCTTATACGTGCAATTTATAATGGCGAAAGAAATACTTTTGTTTCCTCTCTCTTTTAAACAAATTGCTATTAGCTTTTGTTTCCAAATTTTCTCTTTCTTAAGCCCATCTTCCATACTCCCCTTTCAGCTCTTCCCTGCTCACCTTGTTGGTTCTTTAAGCCATTGGATCTATTTTTCTGCTATTCTTCTGTATTAGCTATTGCAGTCCACTTCATTTCTATGAGAGAAATTTTTGCTTAATTCTTTTGAATCATCTTTCGACATATTAACTCAGTGAGAAAAGGGATTTGTGGACAGCATGACTCCTTGGCATAACTGTTGCAGCATTTCAATGGAAAGCACAAGGTTGCAACTGCTTATTCACAAGTCCATAGAAGCCCTCTTTAAAAACCTATCCAATCTATAGCTTTAGGGGCCAATGGTACAGAGACTGGTTTTGGGCAGACTTTGGTCGAGTGTATTGATATCCATCCTGGCAATGATTCGAGATCAGAAAACTAGTGGTTTTGGTTGTAAAGATGAATAGGTAGATTCACATGGTTCTTGTTTTGTTTTTATGGCTGCATGTTTAGTCTATAACCTTGGTGCAATCTTCACATCCAGTTTGTTTTGCATGTATTTGTTTCTAAGATGGAAGAAACTGTAAAGCTTATTAACATGATAGTGCCTTGTTTTGCAGTCAAATTGAAGTTGCGCCTCTGCATGACAAAAAAGTTGAATCGGTGATGCAACATTTAGGCCTGTCACCTCTGCAGATATTCTTTCTTATGACTGGCAATGCAGTTTTCAATATGGCCAAGGTAATGTAACTTGAATTCCACTGTTTCATTGGTTGCATCAATCTTTCTATAGTAACAAACTTTTATGCACGTTGCAGCTGGTTCTGTACTTTGCAAGGTCTAGGCTTGAGTGTTTTGTGAGGATGATCCACCGGTAGAAACGGTAAGTTTCTTGGACACCCCAGGCCTCCACTTTCGTGCCCCCCTCCCCTCACAAAACAAATAAAAAAAAGACTCCGAACTTTTTTTTGGCTATAAAAATAGAAAATGAAAAAGATGAAAGCAACTGTTGCAACCCTCTTTGCTTTTTTGGTTTTGTTTTGTTATTGGACTTCTATTGGTAACTGATTTTGTTTAACATTGGTCATCATTTTACCAGAAAAAGTATTACCTTAATCTTTGTTTACTTGCCATCTTCTCTGTAAATTTTGTGAAATGTGCATTTGATGCCGTTGTTTGGAATCTTCTGAACCAGTGCATTGAAATGGGTGGTAAAGAATCTTCTTGGTGCCTAAAGCTCTACTCGAGGATTTTCTTTTCAGAGCATTTTACTAGTGTCCAATACATGCAAACATTGGGGATATTTTTGTAGAAAAATCATGGGGTTGTCTGTTACAATTTTAACCTTATTTTTGTTCATTCTATATTTTGATCTTACTAACTGATCTTCTGATGATTCTTTGCCCAGTAAGATAAAAAACTGCGAGGATGGTATCGAATACTCTGTTTTCACGAATGAGTTCTATTGCTTGTTTTAGTTCTCTTTTTGATTTATTGTTCAGGTGCATTGTGGTTACTTGACATGATGTTATTAAGCACAAACTGTATTTTCTTTTTGGCATTTTTTTTTGAATGTATTATTCTTCTTCTTTTTGTGTGACTATTCTTGATCTATGTGAGACCCTTTGGGTTATCATTGCGGCAAATCCTTCATCCCATTGGCTCATAAGATGCAACATATCTGAGCGGTTTTTAGTGTGTATGGTTTGACTTTGACTTTCGATGATTTTTCTAGGACATTCATTGCGTATGCTACTTACCATGGTTTTGGCATACCAAAATTGCACATGTTGATTTGTGTACAACATATTGCTATCCTCCTACCTGACTTAGTCAAGGATCCCTTTCTGGTGAAACATTCTCTACTGCCAAGACTTGGTATCCGTTGATTGATCTGGCATTACAGGGAGAATGGTTCTCAGGACTTCTGATTTGGACTAGGAAATGGTGATTAACTGCCTTTTGAAAGAAAGATGTTTGATAGGAGTATAGAACCGAAAGGAATTCACAACTCTAGTATCAAGATGATTGTTTTACTTCTCCATGTTTGTGAAAAATATTCGGTTATTGTTTTTTGCTCCCCTGTTTCATGGGTTTATTCGGTTTTATGTTTTTTTTCATCGCGGTTTGAATGCAGAGCGGTAGACGCCGTGATACCGTCAGTTCAGTTTCAGAACGCACCAGAGCATGAATGATCTAGTAAATCCAAGAATATCTGAAGTTTCATGGTGTGCTTTTCAGAACAGAAGCCTTTGACTCTGTAGAGATCAAGGGGCGAGGAGAGTTTTGATATATTTTGTCCTTTGTTTCTCTTGGTCTGGGTTTCTTATTGTTGTTCTGTTGCTTAGGACTTCTTAGTGGTTCCCATCGCGTTCAAGTTTTGCAGCGAAAGGACATGAAGCTGCCTACTTTAATTTAGCTAACTGCATGTAGCAACCAGCCATGCGAAGCTTTGATTGTACATTTGCCAACTTTCCCCAATGTCAACCCATTTATCCATATATTGGAAACGGATGGAAGTCCCAAAAGCAATATGCCAACACCTCTGGCGTGGTAGAGCTAGGCTGATCTCATCTTTTATTTCTCCTCATCGATTATATAGTGTGTTAATCTTCAACTGTAAAAGCAATTCTAGCAACTCATATCTATTTTGATCAGGCAAACTCTGTTTCTTTCTTCTAGTACCTCTTTAGCCAATAATTAACAATACAGTTGACATCAACACGGATTTTAAAACTTTAAGCTATAGAAAGTAATATATTTGCTGGCTACTCTATATCCATAGCAATTCCTCTCTGAAAAAAACTCTTCCTATATATGTAGATTTCTCCTATCAAAGTATTGAGGTACAACACCCAAGGACTGTAAGGTTGTAGAGATGATGGTTATGATAAAAAGCATAAACTTGGCTTTAATTCCAATTATGTTCTCTCACTTTTTATAAGGCTACTCTAATTGCTTCTGCTGTATGTTCCTCCCCTGAGTCTTTCATGGACAAACGAATAAGGGTATTTCCTCCACCCGAGTCTTTCAGGCTCAAGGAACCCATTGTACAAGAAATGTATCTGAGTTCATCATGGACCGGGATAAGGAGGTTCTACAATTTTTTTTCTTTTCTTTACCATAAAAGCGAAATATAGGTCCAATTTTATGAGCAAATGCTCAGTTTCACTTGCAAAAGATTATTCTTCAAATTGATATAGTTCTAGCATCTTGCATGGAACCTCTACTAACATATTTGTATTTAGATTTGCAATTGTTATTTGTGTGGTTAACTGTTATATATATATCATTCAATTATTAGTATGTAAGGAGGCGGACAACATTCAGTAAACTTATTCTAACGTGCCAAACACCAATTCAAGGAGAAAAAAAAAATCCAAATCATGGCAGTGGCCAATAGAACATCAATGACATGCCACTAAAATCAAATAAGCCACTCGTATAACTGATATATCATTAAGAAAATCATGTATGTGTAAGATTTGCCTCCAATTATGACCTACATGATTGATTGTAGAGTGATTGATATCATAATTAATTGATTGACGTTTTGTCAATAATTAATTGGCATCTTCCATTAGATAATGATTGGTAATTGATATCCTGATTAATTGATTGACATTTTGTCAATAATTAATTAGTATCTCTCATTTGTTAATTATTAATTGATATCTTTGTTAATTGATATCTTATTCAATCAGTTAATCAATCAAATCAATCAATTAGATTGAAAATGTTATTTTCAATTATGAATTTTGGCAAGATTTTCTTGATGGAAGGAAACTCTAGAGATTTTTGTATTTGTTAGGAAGGGTCCCTAACCTAATTTATAAATAGTCTGTGGTATTTCATCAATTGTACATTTTTAGGGTTAGGTATAGGTTAGAAGATCCTTACTCTAAATTCTTGACGAACCCGGGGTATACATATAATAATTAAATTTATCAATAGTTAAGTTTTACATTTAAAAATCTTAAATACCCCACACGCGATTTTTCTGCAAGTATACAGGTCGTAAGTGAGTATAGGGTATTAAGAGTCGAACCCATAGGGAAGATTTTCAATTATCGGTGATTTTCGAACTCGTTTATTATCTAGACTACCATAAACATAAAAGTAATAAAAATAACACTAGAAAACTTTTAGAAATATGGAATTCCTTACTACTCTTGCAAATGAGATTATCAATTAAGTGAATACTATGATCTTAGTTAGTTATGGCGTAATTTCCTTATGTACGTGAATCCTAGTCTCGTAGTGAATCAACTATACTTGTAATTAAGTCATACATACTCTCGTAGTTATGAATTAACTACAAGCTCATTTTTTGGATGAAATTATATGAAACAAGTCACTAATGTTACATAGGTGTACCGCTATTCTCGTGAGTGTACTCTCTAGGTTTATCACTTTCTTGAACTAGTGTTAAATTTCAATTCTCATTGCAAACTTAACACCTTTAGATAATCAAAATTAATGGTCGGTTAATCATGATTAGATGAACAAAAGTGATAAATAATTTGCTCAAAATAATATCATCAAATAACCGAGTAAACATCACTAACAAGATATAGCAAGTTTATCCATAACTCTAGGCATAAACTTTAACTAAACATAAAGAACAAGAAAGAAAAGACCATATTTTGTATTATAACTAAACACAAGATTCAAATACAACAGTTAAAGAGTTGAAGAGTTGAAGAGATGGAACCCCTTGTCACACGTGAGCAATATCTTCTCCATCTTCAAACCTCAATCCTCATCCTTGCTTAGCATGATACAAAATAGGATAAAACTATAGTAACCTACCTATACTAATGAACTAAGAAAAACTAGTGAAGACTACATTTTTGGTGAGTTTCTCTAACCTTCCAAAGTTATGAAAATGGTCTCCAAATGCTGCTATTTATAGAGAATTCAAGAGCCAAATGAGTTGTTTCTAGTTGTCATTTGACTCTTGAAACTCCTATGAGTTGTTTCTCCAACTTTTCAACATTTTCTTGATCAGATATAACCGAAATTGCTAGCTAGAATTGAGTTGAAAAATTTGTGTGAAAGCAGAGCAAGTTGCAGAAAACAGAAGAGAATACGCGACTTCAGTAATACGCGACTTCTACCCACGTATTGGCAACTCACATTTTCACTTCTACACTACTTCCACTGCTATTTTTTTTTAATTATGGATGCCAAACTAGCCCTTGTGTAAAACATAAAAATTGTAGTTCTTTGAGTTATATTTCCAATGGCTCAAGAATCATCTAATTTGGAGCTCTGTGGACCGAGATATGACCAAAATACCATCGACTGGTTAGAGCTCTGTTTTAGCTTTTGACAACAGAATTGTACTTCTGTATTTCGACTTTTTGACAATGAAAAAAACTGATCTGCATTTTGATGTCTTCATACCGAATGTAGATCTATTTCTTAGATTCAAAATGGTTCAAGAATCACCTCAATCCAATACTTGTAACTCAAGATATAACCAAAATATGAAAATGTATCAAAGCTGTGAAACTTGCTTCTTTTGTTCTTGCTTGCATTTCATCTTTGCAATTTATGTCTTCTTTAAACCACTTTAATCATCAATAATAATCCATATATGTTCTCAATTCATACCATTTGTTGATTGAATCATTAAACCTACAAAAACATGAAGTTTTTACCATTAAAATCCATAGAAATGCAATTTTTACCACTTTAACCACAAAATGTATATTTTCACTAGAAACTTAGTTAATTAGTTATAAAACTAATTAAAACACATCAAAACTAACTAATAAAATACACTTAAAACACGTAAAATATACTCTTATCAATTCTCCTTCTATTTTTTCCTTCTTCTACATATATATATATATATATATATTTTAGAATAGAAAAGAAGGAGTCAAAGAGACAAGGAAAGACCAACTTGTGCTTGACAACAACGGCTAGAGGTAAGTTTATTTAGATTTTCGCTGCGTAGTACATTCATATGGACATAGTTAGCTTAAAAGTATGGGCATAAGGAACATGAAAAAGAAAATAAAATTCAAAATTCTTACAGAAGGATAAACAGTTGAGGAAGATAGGAAGTGGATAAAAACTGGTTAGCACTAGTATAAATTTTCCTATTTTATATTCTTGTTTTAATCCTTCCATTACATTTTTTTTCAGTGATTAATCAATTCATCAATTCAAGAGTAAAACAGTATTCTTCAAAGAAATTTAATATCATTTAATCAATTTTATACAATCTCGTTACTATGTGAGAAGTAGTATATGCACAAACAAAAAAACATTGTATAAGTCCACAAGCACTGAGTTTAATTTTTATATGTTGAATGATGATATATTTTTGGTTTTCAATTGAAGTCTTTGTTGGGTAGATTTCCACTTCCATATGGAAAATTTCCAGCAATAGAGTGTTTGGTTGTAGTTTGACAAAGAGATGTACTGAAGCCTTTATTAATATTAGGTAGATTTTCTACTTGGATATAGAGTTTTTCCTAATTTGATAAAGAGATGTATTTATCAATTTTAATTTCTTTTTTGCCCATCACATTAAAAAACTACATTCTTTCAATTAAAGTAAGATACATCAACATGTAAGAGCAGGTAAAAAGTCATGAAACACTAGATACTTAAACTATTTAGTTGATGATATCCTTCATATCAGAGCCAAATATGAACGATTGCTTTCTTAGAAGTGGCTGATGAATAATACTTGGAATGTTGAATTAAGGTTGTAAGAATGATCATGTTTCAGACAAGTAGAAAGATGAATGGAAGCAACATAGAGAGGTAATATCCTAGAATGCTGCCTCAAATGACAATCATTCTGAAAGTGAGGCTCAGAGAGATTCTTTAATGCAGGATTCATTTCCAAACCTTCTAAGAGTCTATCTAAATGTTTTCATTGCAATAGATGCCCAATTTATTCAAGTCTGATGTGCAAAAAATCATTATAGGCATTGTTTGCTTCAAATAATCTTGTAATTATGCTAATGACATCCAGAAAGTCTGATGTGGGATTCATGAACTGATCGTGCCTAGTCGCGCGCGACTGTGCCCCATCGGTCAAGTTCCACAAACCTACACTAGGTGATCTTGGTGTGACGACCCTACTTTTCCCTAGGGCATACCCAAGGGTTTAGCGGACCGCCTGCCCAGTTCTCGCTAAGACTCGCTCACTTATTTCGAATAAAATAGTTCAGAATCTCAAGCGTAAATGGAATAACAGTTCCCAAATTTGGAACATACATGTACATTCATTTCTATTCCAAATAGTTATACAATCCCAAATATAACAAAAGATGTGAATTCCAGATACGTTCAACCCTAACCAAGCACTAGCACGAGTACAATCGTAAAAAATTTAAAAACTAGACTACGCTAGCCTATCCCAGCCTCACGCCCTCGCTCGTACTCCCTGTAAGGAAAACAAATTTAACGGAATAGAGTGAGCTAAAATTCAGTGAGGTTCCAAATAGCAAGTTGACCATTATTTAAAAGTACAAGTATCAAAGTAGCAAAGTAGCGAGCATAACAAGTCAAGAAAATGAGTAATAACACTTCGTATAGCCAACCACTGGATATTTAACCTGTCAAGTAAAAGGATACAATTTGCTCTCGAGAGCAGGTTCCGTGGTCACTTGTTCAAAATCTGATGACACTCTGTCAACCGTGGAATTATAACAAGTCCAGTAGAGCACCACTTAACTACAATCTCCATCCACCATTCAAACCCCTTACCGGGCTCGAAATCAAAAATAAACATTAGTGGTAATATTCGAGTATACCGATTAATCGAGGAGATAACACTCCATTCGACAAAACTAGAGACTCAAGGTTCGTTATCTAATCGACTAGATCCTTGCCGGCTCGACTCGATTAACTAGCCACAGGGTTTCTGGAATTTCAAACGGGATGCAAGTCATATGCATGTATATCAAATCAATTGCAACCAAGGAACAAGAATATATCACATTAGGGCAAGTGTGATAAAGTACACCCTTACCCGACCAAACCAATAAAATATCAAGTATTTAAATCAAGTATCACATTGGTAAATCATTTAAATCAAGCATCATGTTCAATCATGTACTTGAAAGCACTCACCAAAGACTTAGTACTTGTTAAAATCATGCTCAGGTACAATTCCTTGGTTAGAGTCCAATCTGCGATAAAATACCATTTAACAGTTTAAAACTAATTTGGGTTCAAAATATAGAAGTTTCGCTTTAAGAAAGTCAAGTAAATGAAACTCATTTAAGAAGTATTCATTTTGCTTATCACACCCTAGAAAACTCATGTTCGCTCTTTTAATTTTGGTAAGGAAGCGATTAAAACTTTAAAATTCGCAAAGTGGTCTAAAAGACGCGGAAAACATATTTCGAGTAGTCGCTACTTTCGCCTTTTAAAGAGGATGAGTTTTGGCCAAATTTCAACTCATATACCTCTTACTGAAGAAAACTCGAATACCATAAACAATCGAAGTTCGCTTCAACGTCGAGTCGTCGCTCAAGTCTCGAGTTCACTCGCCTAACCCTTGAGCGAAAATTGGGCAGCATGCCCTTTGTATTTATCCATTTTTCCATCCAAGTATAACTTGGATTCACAAGCCAACAAACCTCCAATCCAACCACAAGTGATAACCAACAACATATATCTATTCAAGGCCTCAAAACCAACCAAACAAACCAACTAATAACTTATCACCATGGATATCAAAGCTGGAAACTAGTTTAAAGAAGAAATTATAAGTGGCAAATTTGTCATCCTTCGATGTTTTGGTCATAACTGTAACTAGCTATATATCAGATCGAGGTAAATTTTATGGCGTTTCGAAGCTAAGACAGAGACCTACCTTTCCTATGAGACATCGACACCCAGTTCTCTCATTTTCAAGGTAAAAAATGGACAGTCAGAAGCACATGAAAAAAACAGGTCAGGAAAATTAGAGTTTTTGTGTAGTCAGGAGTGCTCTGGCCAAATCATAAGCTAAAATGATTCAATTGATCTGAAATTTTGTAGGTAGAAAGTTAACTCAAATCCCTATAACTTTCATGCTTTTTCCAAAAACTGAATCCAACAATAATCAAAATTGAAAAATGCAAACCCTAGCTGAAATTTCACTATACCATCAAAAACTAGAAAATCATCCCTAGTATGCCAAGATTCAAAGCTTATTTACCATATTTAGTAAGATTAAGAAAGAGAAAGGGAGTGGATCATCTTATACCTTCCAATACTTGTTGCTAAGTGAAGAACCAAACTACCACAAGTTTCTTCCTCCAAAAACTCTCCACCAAAGTTCCTCATCCTACTTCAAAATCAATTTTTATGGATTGATTTGCAAGGTTGAGGTAAAAACTCAAGGATCAAGCAAGGTTGTTATGGTGGAAATGGAGTTTTCTCTCTTCCCTCTCTTGAAAGGAGGTTCAGCCAAGAGGAACAAAGAATGAAGGGATTTTTAGTCCAAAGTTCCAAGATAAAGACCAAAGAAGTATTGGTGAAAAGTTGCATAGATGTTCAATACTTGGCACCACCAAATTTTCTCTTGTTTTTGGTTTCTTTTCCTCTTGTTTTTAGGTCAAATATTTTGGCTGCTTGAAGGGTTAATTAGGGGCTGATCAGCTGAAATAAAACCAAGAGGATTAGGGCAAGAAAGTAGTGGTCAAGTGGGAAACTCGATCGGTAGCAAACGGTGCACGTCGGTTCAAGCCGATTTTCCTTAACTCTCGCATACTTATGTTTTAACTTGTGATTCACTAACTTATTATTAACACTTATAATCACACACTTCCTCTTACTTAATACTTGCTCTTTTCCGCCAAATTTAGTACACGCACCTCACCAAGTGATCACCCTACCAAAATACGCGAAAACCCTAGTTTACCCTAACTATAAAAGGAAAGGTAAAACTCTTAATTCTATTATTTATTACAACTATTGAGGGAGTAAATGAGTAGTAAAGATATTATAAAGTAATTTAATCAAAATAAGAGAAAATTTTAAGAAAATATGAGCGAATTTTCCAGTCGTTACACTTGGCACAAGAGTTGGGATCGTCAGTAGTCCCATACCCCTTTCCCCCAACTAAGTGCCAAACCTTGTGGGCTTAAGTAAGGGATGAAGGTTATACCACAAATCACTAGAATCGTTTAAAAGATACTAGAATCTTGTGGGATGTTCTAGGCTATTCAAGAGCCATGTGGAATAGTCTAGAACACTTTTGGATAAGAGTGAACCTTGTAGATAAGGTTGAATCTTGTGGATAAGCATGAGACTTGTGTAGAAGTCTCTAGAGTCCAAGTGTCCATAAGTATGTAGAGATTTTTAGAGATGTGTAGTGTTTTGACTTGCCTATAAATAGGCCAAGCCCCTTGCCATTTGTAACAACCTTTGTACAAGAAGCTTTGTGTAATATAAACTTTCCTCTGCCACTTAAAACTTCTATCTTGGCCTTCTACTCTTACGCTTCCGCATACTTGAGTTTAGGCTAAACTAGCCAACCGTTCATAGCTTAAGTCTTGAACGATGCTAGTGTCGCATAGGGTGTTGGCTTATAGGAAAACAAGCGACCTGTGACAATAGTAACCCCATAAGGCTGAAAACCAATTGAACACATTTTCTAAAACGAATCCAAGGCCTCATCAGCCATACTTTTCCTTACAGAGCCACCATTCATCTATATCCAAGACACCACATCCCTCACATTACTCTCAAGGGAAACTGTTTTTGCATTTGCAACTGCCCTTTCTCTCTCTAATGTATCAATGCATTCCTAAGTATCATATCATCCACAAAACTCACTTTCCAAATCTTACAATGCACTAATAATCCCATTTCAATTCCACTCACAATCCTACAACCTTTCAACAAAAAAAATCTTTTCTTCTCCATTTCGACATCTTGGATAATCATTTTATTGAGAAACAACAAAGCCATTTCAGGACATAGGGAATTGACATAACACTTTGCTTCGCTTTACCGATTGAGTATAAAAAACATTCACAAAATAATCCAACTTGTAAAACTACATTAAACCAAAACCATATCTCGGGTCTACATAGAAACTACCGTAAAAACACACCAAAACCATGTCTCAAGTCTACATAGAAACTACTGTAAAGACACATCAAATTGCCAAAGCTCCATCATCCATCACTCAAAGGACCTGCGTATTAATGCAAAAATGACTATACCACATAAATAAAAGATGACAGAGGTAACGACCATTATACACAACATCGCAATCAGGTAATATAAAACTCCAATATAATGCAGAGCATCAGCGATGTGATCCATGGCTTCCGTCACCGTTGGCGCTACCCACGCATGCATCAATTGTAGAGCCATTCTACCATCAAATCCAGGATCAGGAGAAATTTTCAAGTTGATGATGAATTTTAAAAGTTTCTACAAAAGGGGTGTTTTAAGAGTAGAATTCCACCAAAGGGTCACAAATGCGAACTGAATGAGTTTCGCATTTGTTGAATGTGGTGTTCTAATGAATTTCCAATTTGCAAATGAAAAAAAAAAGAATTACTTCATATCTCGCATTTGGGAAATGTGAGGTCAAGCTCAGTAACCTCACATTTGTCAAGTTCAAGATAATGGACCTAGCATAGGGAGCCTTTTATTTTTCAATTCAAGGCTCATGCATTTCTTTTCTTTTTTGCAAAACTAAATAGGCCTTTTTTTAGTGTGAATTTTGTTTTTTGTTTTGTAAAATTATGGAGGGCGAATTTGTAAGTTATTAAGTGATTGCCAAAAAAATCCATTGATATTGAATTTTACATTAAAACCATAGTGACTGATTATTGATGTAATCAAGGATAAATCATTATTTTAGCATTTGCTAAGGAAGTACTTCAGCAAGACTAGAGCAAGAATATCCTATGTCTCCTCTGCCCAAATTAAGTAAATATTAATCTTATAAAATTCAGGAATAGGTTTTACAAGAATAGATAAACGTTTACTTGATTGTTATTGTTACCAATTTACCACTAGCCAACAAGCCAGGCAGGAGAGACCTTTTTTCTGCCCCTTTTTTTTCCCTCTTGTGGAAAAGTGACAGGCAATTGTTGTAACAAGCTTACCTAAATAAATTTTTTAATAATAATATTATTGCATTGATGGAAATAATATTTAGTCAGTCGAGGAAAGCAAAGCACTTTGAGTCATGTTCACGAATTAAAGGCAATACATCAAATGGCATCATAAACAAGCTTACACACCTAAATACGTAACTAAGATTTAAAAGTGCAGTTGAATTTATATATATGACCTGTTTATGGTTGGGCAAGAGAAAATTTTCAAATAAGAAACCAATATATTGATCAATTTTAGATTATGGTGGAAAGAAACAAGGACATGTGAGAAGGGTAAGCAAAATGATTACAAGAGGGAAAAAATTAGAGGAAGAAGTAAAAGTTGAGCAATGAGTACCGGAATTCTGGCATTAGAATCAGATTATATTCATGCTGGAAGGTTGGATGACTCAGCGGATTTCATCTGAAGCCACATGACTTATTTTATCATAATCTGGTCCTTGTTCACCATTCACCACTTCAACTCTGTTTATGAATTCTCTGGGCATGGTGAGAAGTTTTAATTCTTTTAGGGTAGTCAAAGATTTTGATCCATCTGGAATCATTTCCAACTTCTAACAATGCCTAATCTGTAAACTTGAGAGCTTCGGCATGGCCCCTTCATCCACCTTTCGCTTCTCTAAACTCCTCAAAGAATCAAGTTCAAGAACTTTGAGTAGTGGAAATTCCATTACGTGGCATGTCATTTCTTTCCCGTCAAAAGAGGCTTCATGCAAACCTAGTTTTTGCAACTGGAAAGTGTCTCAAGCATTCTCATCGGATCCTCCTCAACTCCAGACCCATGCAACTCTAACCTACTGAGGCAAGGGGGAGGGAGAAAGTGGGATGGTTGGTAAACTGGTAATTGCTTGCATAAAGTACCCCAAATCTCTATTTCATGAATGTTCTTGCTGAACAACACTCGTTCAAGAAGAGCCATACCTTTCTGCCTGTTGGAGTTGATCCCAAAATCATGAACCTTGATGGTAAGTGAGCTGACGCGGAGGTGGCTCAAGTTTGATAAATGGTTGATGAATTGCTCCAGGTCTTCAAGATTCTCATGGACAATAGCTCTCAAGGCTCTAAGATTGGTCAGTTTGGATAAATCTCTAGGGAGGTAGAATCTGTTGTGAAATGATCCAAGTATCTCCAGGGACATGCCCAACCCATCAACCACAGCTTACGATTGGAGTGACAGTAGGGAAGGTAGAGATGCATTAAACGTCCCAACTTCCACAGCACATCGGGGATTGTTGAGCATTCACTATCACTTAAATCAAGGGTTTCTAAGGACTTTAGATTGCCCAAGGAATATGGCAAGGTCAAATCAGTACAACCTCTCAAACTCAAGCATCTGAAGTGGATAAGATTGCCTATAAATTGCATGAGTGATCTTGAATAAAAGCTTTAGGAGGCCATATTGGAGTTTTCAACAGCCAAAATTCTAAGTATCTTCAAATCGTTAACTTGAGACATTATTCTTCTCCTTGGAAATTTGTTTTTGTTGTCTCCATTCATTGGTTCACATACAAATGAACGAAGATGCTTTGTTTGATCTTTGTGCAGGGGAATATATACTTTCGGGTATAAGGATTCCATTGCATGGAAACGAAGGCAAAATCTGTAATGTCCTCCTATTTCAGGTGGAGATTGTGCTAACTTGACAACAGCATTTTGATCAAACTCAATAACCTTGTACAATTTCTCCTCTTTTGCCTTGAGCAAGCATAGATCTCTCATGAGATCACGCACACGACATGACTTGAACTTTGTGACTGCAGGCTGCACCTCATGTATTTCCACCTGAACCATGCTTCGTTTTGCTAATTCTTCCAAGTAACGCTCAGCAACATCCATCATTGATTCTTGCCCTACCCTATCATTTGCAGGTACTAGGGCTGCAAACGAGTCGAGTTTTGGCCTTATCGAGTCAAGCCTTGACTTAATTTCATCAAACTCGAACTCGAGCTCGAGCTCGACGAGCTAGTAATTTTCAAGCTCGATCTCGAAAAAAATAAAAAATAATTATTTTATTTTTAAAAAAATAAATAAAATAATATTTTTTCTTAATAAATAATAAAATATTAAGAATATTTATGTAATTTTACTATTAAAAATAAAAATAAAAAAATATATATATACTCGACCTCGCGAGCTGGCTCGCGAGCTAACGAACTTAATGTTTTGAACTCGAGCTCGAGCTCGACTCTGACTCGACTAGTTCGAGCTCGACTCGAGCTCGATCTTGAATCGAGCCACTAGCCAGCGGCTCGATTCGTTTGCACCCCTAGCAGGTACCATGCCTTCAGTGAGCCACAACTCATATAGCGTCTCTGCATCTATAGCAGTATCTATTGGATCCTTAATCCAACATTGGATTTATATGTGAATAATTATGTGTTGCAAACTGTCGATTAAGGTTAAGTCCAATTAAAGTGATCAAATATGGTTTGGATTTAATGTATCTAATAGGATGTGAGTCTTTAATGTGTAGAGACTTAAAGGCTCTTATTTCTATGATGGACTGAAATAGGGTTCCAAAAAATAACAGGAATGTTACCTATAAATAGGGTTATGGTCCCCAAGTCACATGTATCATTCTATTTATCATATTTTCTAGTACCACAAAATATAGTTCTTCCCTGATATCCCATCGTCAGGAAAGATACCAGAGAGAAACTAAAGGGCTCTCTCAAGAATTGGCGAATACGTGTTGACCTGGAAGGCAACCCAAAAATTTTTAGAGATTCAAGCATCAAGTTTGTCGATATGAATCCAGGTACGATTCCGTAATTTTATCAGTAATTAATTTATTAATAATCGACATATAGATTTTGGGTTTAATAGGTGACGATTTTCACCAAAGGTTGAATATAAATAACCACTCTAACAAATGGTATCAGAGCTATATATGGTTGATTATTAGGAAATAAAAAATTTGGATTTAATGTTTTTTTAAGACTAATTATATATGATATTAGTGAAGAATCGGCCATCAAGATACTTGTTGAAACTATGATTAGTTGATACGTATTTCGAGAATCAAGTTTACTTGTCTTGATTGCTTAATTTGTTTATACCTTGAATCCTGTGGCCGTTTCTTTGTTTATGCTGGATTCAACATGTGAATGACATTAGGACTATAAAAAAAAAATTGTGAGAGCTTAAAATTTTACTTGTCTTTATAGCTCTTATTTGAACTTACTTACCTTAGATTTTTGGTTAAATGTGAGCCAAATGAGTGAATTTTGTTAAGAAAAGTTTCATAAACTCAAGTTGTTAGAAAATCTAGAAATTTTCGCAGGAGGCTCTGTGCAGTTTTGAGAAATTGGCTATAATTTCGTATAGGAAAGTCGAAATTGAGTTCCGTTTATTGCGTTTGAAACTAGACTCATAAGGCTTCCTACAGCGAAAAATTTAGAGTTTGATTCAATCTTATAAATTCAGAAAATTGGTAAATTTGACTGAAAATTCTGCCCTGCACAAGTAAACATAGGAATGTTGTAGTAGCGTATGACTCAATTTGGACTAACTTATGAGCTGAATTTCTTTTAGGTGTCTTCTAAAGATTATTAGTATTTTAAGTCTAGTTTTTAACAGGCCAAGTTGTATGAATGTTTGACATTTATAACTCAAGTTATGATTTTTCTAAAGGAATGACATAAGTTAGGGTTTTTTTGTACATATTAGGATTTTGGTGTGTTTTTGGTACATTTTGGTAGTGTGATTAATTGGTGAGATGTGTGCACTAAATTTGGTGGTTAAGAGTGAGTTTTATATAAAAAAAAGTGTGTGATTAGAAATTCTAATAATAAGTTAGTGAATCATATGTTAAAATACTAGTACGCGCGAATTAAGGAAAATCAGCTTGTACCGATGCGCACCGTTAGCTACCGATTGAGTGCAACACTTAAACACCACTTTATTATCTTAATTTCCTTGTTATTAATTGAGCAAAATCAACCCTAAATATCTTCTTATACCAGCCAAAATTTTGGACTCAAAAACAAGAGAGAAAAAAGAAAATTTTGAGATTTAATCTTGTTGCGATAAGTGGCGGCAATCCAAGAGGTGTTTGTCCAACAAACTTTCCTATCTTCTTAACTTTGTTTTGGACCAAAATTCCTGCACTTTTTCTTCATCTTGGCTCTAAGGATCGAAGACAACCTAAGAGGGGGGTTAATTAGGTAGTTAAAAAAACTAGCCAAGATATGAGTCACTTTTTGAGTACTTGCCCTCTTTTTCTAAAGGACCACACAATGGAACAATTGATGAGAAAGCACAAGTGGTTAGGAGTAGAAGAGATAAACAGTTTATATTGCAAGACAGTAAGTGAAATGATAGAATAGCAAACCAAGTTTCAAACTCCACTTGACTTTGAAAATCACTTTATATAGCAAGGTTCTTCAAGTTGATCAACTTACAACCAATCTCTTGTATACAAAGGAAGGATCACTTCTTCCTCGTCCCAAGCCGCACTTGGTCAAGTAAGGAAGTTTTACTATCACTCGGATAACCCTCACAAAACTACACTACGGAAAAAATTGAAACACACTTGAAAAACTTATCAAAAAATTACAAAACTAAGAGTACAAATCTTCTTTAAAGAGTATTCTCACACTTGAATCACTCCAGATCTGATGTAGTCTCAATATGCAAAAGTCTCTTTGAAGTGGTTGACTTTGTTCTATTTATAAGAGACCAAAAATTTCTTCAATCAATGCTACTAACGGATAGAAGGCAGATGAAGAGTCAACTAGCCGTTAGTGGTGTTGGACGTCAGGTAGACTGGTTTTCTGCGTTCGAACGCAGGCAGTGGGTTCAAGAAGTTTTTTTGAAATATTTAGGACGTACGGTACCTCCAGAATATGCGTCCGAACGAATGATGTAAAATTGGAAGTTTTTCTTTAATTCTTTCGAACATCCGGTGCCTCCAATGCTTGGGGTCCGAAGTGTCGCAACGTGTGTCGGACGTTTGGTGCTCAGGTGTTGTTCGTCCGATCGAGGTCAGTGAGCTTAGAGGACTTGGCTTATCAGTTTCGGATGTCCGAGGGTGAGTTCTTTGTGCGTCCAAAGTTACTCATTGGTTGTCGGATGGCCGATGCATTTTTTTTGTGCGTCCGACAGCTATTTCAGCAAATGTTAGCTTTTGAACCTGTTTTGCTCCAATTCTGAAAAGGTCTAATCAGAGAGTATTAGTAATATCCATTTGTTTTGTAATCATCAAAAGTTACGGATTGAGATAAACAATCTCCCCATTTTTATGATGACAAAACAATGGATGGAGTAAAAGAGTTTTATGTACAGTTTCCCCTTATTTAATGCATCCAATGAGTATTCACAACTCTCCCTCAGAATAATGTCCACTCATGATTATTCACAACTCCCCTTCAGAATAATATTCATTCCCCCTTAAAATGACTCCCCCTCACATATAGATTACATATCCATTTACATATCCATATCTCCCCCTTTTTGTCATCATTAAATCAACTAGTAACAGTATCCATATTGACCTACTAATGTGGTCAACAATGAATCAACAATGTGATCATCAGTTTATATCATTGGCTCACAGCAGAACAAAATAGCAAAACAGTAAAACAAGTCATAGCAGAACAGCAACATCATCTATCCAGAACCAAAACCAAAACAACATCAACCAGAAACTAATATTGGCAGATAAACTGAAATAAGTAACATCCATCTAAAACAAGAAAAAATAACATCAACATCAACACGGAAACAACATTCAACATAACTGATAACTAAATAGTTTTACAGACCAGTAGATGAGTAAAATCCTTAAGACAGAGCACACCAAATGTCTTTAAGTGCAAAAGATATAAAAAACTTACTATGAACTATTATCCTAATCATAAAGTGCAGTAGCCTAGTAGTGCCTATATGGTGATTTTGGATGATCCAGGTTTTCTCCTAACCAGACGAAACTACTCAGGATCCACTTGATCTTCCTCTTCAGTTTCTTCATCATCTTCTTCAGTTGCCTCTTCAGTGATTTGAACCTTTTCTTTATCTTTGGGCTGAGAACTGGAAGCATGCGCCTCTGGAGTAGCTTCAGTAGTATGCTCAGTTTGCTCGGTTCTTGGCTCTCTTTGATGAACATTTTCACTGTCTACAGGAGTGGGAGGCACAAGTAGATTCCTTTTCTCAATGAAGGTAGCCTGCTGGTCGGGTGACATGGTCATCATTAGACCATCTTCAATGAGTAGAACATGTTGTTTGAGATCCTCAAGCAAAGAGATGACTTCAGAGTTGGATGAAAAAGATTTGTTGGCTGACTTTCTAGGGTGATGGTGAAAGGTGAGACATACATGGATTGATCACGAGGGGACCTAGGAGTAACAGGAGTTCATGAAAGTTCTTTCTCTTAGACTCTGAAAGAGTTTTCTTGTAACACCAATGACCCTTAAAAAATTTCAAATTTTTTCTTTCAAAATATGCCTTTGAGAAAACTGTTGATGCACTATCTTTAGGTGACTTTCCAGTGAAGAAAAATTCAAAGTGAGCAAAAATAGGGGTCAGAAATTTTTCATAAGAAAGCTTCCTATGACTATCAGTACTAATTTTGAGCAAAAATTTGCACATCACAAAACCAAAATCAATTCTGATTTTTTCAACAAAACAGTAAAACAGATAAAGCTCCATTTTGTTTGCATCAATTCTGTGACCATCAGTGGGCACCAACAGATTTGAAATAATGGTAAAAATGATCAAGTTTTGAGAAATGAGATCCTCCAATCTCGCCTCAGTAGGAGTGTTAAAATGAGTGTAAAAGTAAGTCATCAGTTTAGAAATGTGAAAGTGATGGTTAGCATAAGGAAATTCTTCATATGAGAAGAAATTTGCAACTTTTCCTTTATAACCATCTTCAATTTTAGTTTTCAAAACAGAATTAACAACATCAGGAGTTAATGTGATATCAACAGAGTTAACTCTAGAGAGAAGCTCTGTGTGTGAATTACCCTTCCTAAGATTTGCAAAAAATTGATGAAGCATATCAGGGTAAAAAATATTGGGGATGGTCAGAAGGTGAGTCCATTTTTGGAATTCAAAAAGCTTAATAACTGGTTCGAGATCAATCTTACGAAATTCGTAAAAATTGATAGACCTCTGAGTGATGAATCTTTTTTGTGAGATCAACTCGAACCTATCTCTGGCCTCATCATCTATGAACTTTGGCAATGGGGTAGGTTCCTTGGCAGGTTGAGCCTCTGGTTCCTTTGAAGTACGTTTCCTCTTTGCACTTCGTTTAGCAGTTAACCCAGTAGCCTGAACACCAGATCTCGTCCTTGATGACTTTCTGGTAGAGGGTTCAGGAGTTTGCTGATCCTCAGCATTTTGTTCTTCGGTTTGATGCTCCTCCATCTGCTTAGGGGATGGATCAACAGTTGGAGCATCCTGTTTTTTCTTCGCAGGTTGTTTCATGTTTCCACCACAAGTTCTAGTTTTCTTTTTGGATGCTCTGGTAAAGGGCTCTACAGTTTCAACCTCCTCATCTCTAAGTCTAAAAGTGCGTCCGGCACCCGCTGAACCACCTCTAAATTTCACCATGACGTGATGCAATTGATTTTTGTGGTAGAGTGTAGTGCAGATGCATATCAAATTGACTAAGAATGCAATATGAACTACAATGGATGTTTGAATCGACCACAAGGAGTGGATTTTGAGAAGTTAGGGTTTCAGATGTGAATTGAAATTTATGGGGCAGTTGGGAGTTAGAAGACGTTATGAGGGATAGTAAACGGGCAATAGGAGTGTAATGATGTCGGTTGAATCAATTTTTTAGAACTTGATTGGAAGAAAGAGTGATTTGAATTTTGAATTTGAGAGAGAAATGAAGGGTTGCGTCCGAGACTAAGGATATAAATGAACTGAATGAAGTAGATGACTTCTTTATAAGATGCAACATTTGAGTGTCAGACGGCCGAACGAAGTGAATCGTCTGACACAACCGTCCGAACCAAAACTTTTCTGAAAAAATGATGAAGAATATTGTCGGATGTTCGTTCTAACTCATTGGACGTCCGATAAAGAGTAACAGAAAAATTTTTAGAATACTCTTTCAGAAACGCCCAGTTTTATTTTCAAATACACAAATTGATCCAGTGGTAGGGTTTTTGTGAAAATATCAGCAATTTGATCTTTAAAACACATATATTTAATACAAATTTCACTCTTATGGACAAGATCGCTAATAAAATGATGCTTTATGTCTATGTGCTTAGTTCTAGAGTATTGAATGGGATTTTTTGTCAAATTGATGGCACTAGTGTTATCACAATACATAGGCACACAATCATACATCAATCCAAAATCATTCAATGTATTTTTCATCCATAATAATTGAGCACAACAAACTCCAGCGGCAATATATTCCGCTTCAATTGTAGATAGTGAAATAGTATTTTGTTTCTTGCTAAACCAGGATACTAAACAATTTCTAAGAAAGTTACATATACATGTTGTACTTTTTCTATCAATCCTACAACCATTGAAATCAGCATCAGAGAATCCACACAAAGGAAGTTCATAACACTTAGGATACCATAGGCCAAAATTCAAGGTTCCTTTTAGATATCTAACAATTCTTTTTACTGAATTTAAATGAGTTTCCTTTGGACAAGATTGAAAATGAGCACATAAGCACACAACAAACATGATATCAGATCTACTAGCAGTTAAGTAAAGCAAACTACCAATCATACCTCTATACTTCTTTTCATCAACTTTTGTACCTTCTTCATCCTTGTCAAGCTTGGTAGATGTGTACATAGGTGTTCCAACCTGCTTTGAATCCTCCATTCCAAATCTTTTGAGCAGCTCCTTGGTATATTTTGTTTTATTGATAAACGTTCCTTCTCGGGTTTGAACCACTTGGAGTCCAAAGAAAAAATTTAATTCTCCCATCATGCTCATTTCAAACTCTTTTTGCATGATATTGGAAAAATTCTTGCACAAGTTTTCATTAGTAGCACCAAATATAATATCATCCACATATATTTGTACAATTAAAAGATCACGTGAACTTTACTCAGTGAAAAGAGTAGTATCCACAATAACTCTTTCAAAATCATTTTCAATCAAAAAACCACTTAAACGTTCATACCATACTCTTGGAGCTTGTTTTAATCAATACAAAACTTTTAAGAGTTTAAATACATGATTTGGATAAACTTCGTTTTCAAAATTAGGAGGTAATCAACATATACTTCTTGATCCATAAATCCATTTAAGAAAGCACTTTTAACATCCATTTGAAATAATTTAAAGTTCTTGAAACATGCAAAGACCAAAAACATTCTAATTAATTCCAACCTAACTACGGGTACAAATGATTCATCAAAATCTATTCTTTCTTCTTAAGTATATCCCTTAACTACAAGTCTGGACTTATTTCTTACTATCTCACCTTTGTCATTCATTTTGTTTCTAAAAATCCACTTTCTGTCAATGATAGGATGATCTTGTGGTCTAACAACTAATGTCCACATCTTGTTCCTTTCAAATAGATTTAACTCCTTTTCCATGGCTAAAATTCGGTTATCATCTTTCAATGCATCAACAATATTTTTGGGTTCAAAGTGTGAAACTAATGCAAAATTATCCATTAGTTGTTTAGACAAGGAACGAGTTCTGACCTTCTCGGGTGGATCACCAATGATGAGCTCCTTAGGACTGTTTTAAACAAATTTCCAAACTCTTGGAAGATCGTTAGGTGTACTAGTGTCTCTGTCACTACAAGAAAACTGACTTTTCACGACGCCAGAAATATGCTGCAAAAAGTCCAAAAACCGCCGCGAAAACCTTTTTGCGGCACAAATGCGACGGAATTAAATTGTGTCACAAAAGTAGCCGTTACAAAAGAAAACGACACAATTTTTCAACATGTCGCATGCATTTGCATCACTCTACTTGCGGCACAAAAAATGCGCTACAAAATATCCACAATGTCATGCGACAAAAACTTGCGTCGCAAAAAAGTCACCAATATAAAGACCAGAAATCAAATTTTTCATGGTACAATAATTATCATGTTCAAATATCCTAAAATCGAATATTATAACAAAATATAGTTCCACAATACACTAGAATAAAGTACCATACATTGTTTTAGTCAAATTCTACAAACTTTATCATTTAATATTGTTCGCTCCAATTACAAGATATTTCATATATTCCAAAATGTGCTTGTCTTCAAAAGTACAACACTTTATCATACATCTCTCAAAAACATCTTCATATCTCCCAATCCGCATGCTTCCAATGTACCATCAAGTCCAGGGCTGCAAAGTGTATTCTATTAGTCCCCTGCTCATATAACCCCAACCCATTAAGCATGAAGAAAACGTTAATATAACAATAGATACTGAAACGGAATTTGTAATTCAACCTTTTCACAGACACTGAAAAGGGGCAAACAGTTACTATTATAAAGTACATGCTGAATTAAAGAAGTACAACTAATTTAAGTATGTGGAAGACCCAAAAAAGTGTATGGTCACAAACACAGATGCGGAACCATGAGAGTTGCTTTCAAGAACTGTGAATGGAATAAAGGCAGCAATCCATGGCATCATTCATATGTGCGACTTGCCAAGTTTAATATGTTAATTAAGGCAAAAAAGTAGGCTCACGAACACATGCACAAGAGTGAGAGTTGCTTTCACAAAATCTTGGTGGAGATCCAAGAAATTCAGCAATCAAATCTGTTCTTGATCAGTACTAGCCAAGCCAGGATTTCCGAGACACCTTGACTTGCCAAACCAATAACCATGCTGTCTCTGATTAACTGTGTGTAACTCAAACTCAAAGTCCATAATGACTCTGTTCTTTTCGTAGATGCAACATAAAAAGCAGGTTTTTAGTTAACAGCACTGATCATTTTCTTAGTTGGAAAGACACGAACAGGAGCAAAAGTTTTTCTCGTGAAAATGACATATTCCTAACAATGATCACTTTCCACTCGAGACTAACTCAAGAATCTATTGCACCCTTTTAACTCAGCTTTTATGGTGGATTATAAAGGTCAGCAATTTTACTTTTGCAATTTTACTACATTATGTCCCATAAATAGCTGGCTAAATCTTAACAAAAACAGCTCGCCTTCCCAATCATACAAATACTCAATGGAAAACTTGACAGAATAGAGTTATTTCCAGAAACTTTTCCAGTACCTCAAGCAAGTCGTTTGCAAGTAGTCCTGCTCCTTTTCTTCTTTGTATGATGGTTCTGGTATAACAAAAGACTAGTCAATTAAATATCAACAAGGAGCTCATGCACAAATAGTCATCAACAAGGAAGTCATGCACAATTCAATATCAACAAGGAACTCAGCAAAATTGGTCTTCTATAGAAGGACCAACTCAAAGTACGCATACTATACCTCAAGAATATCAGCAATTGAAGAAACTTTTTTATTCATTTCACACTTGTTTATTTCAGCATCATTTGTTCCAACTTCCTTGTACATTTCAGCATCATTTGTTCCAACTTCCCTGTTCATTCTATCACCAACCTGTTACATTATCAACAAAGTGTGAAGAAAAGAAAATCAGGCCATAGCTGCTGATATTTCAGAGAGTTTGAACACAAAATCGAATTGTATGAATTAATATACAACCTCTAATGAGTCCGAAATTTGAGATTGTTTTGCTGCATTCATTTCTCTTCTTTGGAGTGATGCCAAGTCACATGTGGATGCCCTCTGGAAGAACAAAGACCAATAGTAACTAAAGCAATAAAAAAATTAGAAAAACTATAATATTTAACAAAATAGTTATCCCAAACCATTCTTGCTTCAAATTGAGCAATCAACTCCTCCTTAAAATCTGCCAATTTCGAATTCATTTCTTCTCGTAGTTCACCACGTATGATTTCCACTTTCTCATTCACTGCATCCTCAAATGCTTTCTTTTGTCCATCATTCATGTTATCTGACATCCTATACACGTCTTTTGGAGTCGCACCTACCCCATAAGTTCGAAGACGACCTGGTTTTTCAGGTCCAAGAATATTTTCATAGAGTATATCTTTCACAAAATTATCATCCCTGGATGTCTCTGGCAGTTTTTGTATTTCCTCATTCATAGTTGCCTAAATTGAAAAACAGACAGAAGAAAGAATTATTTATGAAGTAAAACCAATAAAAAGTGACTAAAAGCTATTCTTACAATTGTTTGTGAAGTCAACTCATCCATTTGTTTTCCTTGTCTTGAATGAATAAAAACGTCTAGTTTCGAAGGCTCTTTTCCAGTTTTAATCCGAAGCTGCCACATATTCAATGTACAAACTAAAGTGTTAATATTTCTAAATAAGACTATGTTCCAGAAAAAATTGCTAGAAACATAAGCATTAGAATTTAATATACCTCTTCCCTGAGGTTCACATGATCTTTTCGCCCTGTTCGATGTGGCATCTTTTATTTTTTTCGATTCTTGCTATTAATCTTGCTTTGCTTCTAATTATGTACAAAACAGAAAAAGGTAGTTAACAACACATCAAAATCATAATAGCACTAGAATTTAATTCAAAAGCAAAAGAGATGTGACAATAAATACATGCCTTGACATCTTCTGAGCTCCAATAATCAACCAAAATAGGCCATTGATCCTCCTCAACTCTTGCAGGACAGTGTGCTAATAGCCATGACCTGTGCCTCCTATAAGGAGTGAAATACATGCTCTTGACTTTTGATTTCCAATTTCTCCACAATTTGCTGACCCTTATCATTTGTACTTTCTTGCATGTATCATCAATATTTGTATTTCTCTATCAAAAATTACAAAACAAAAGTTTAAACATTCACAAGCTACAAGATTGTATGAAATAAAAAGAAAAAAAATGTTGCTAACTTTGATAGTGAGTCAAAATACCTTAATATCTTCCCAAAATCTCTCCTTAGATCCTTCAGGCATGGCCCTCCAATCTGTGTACGTGAGTGGTAATTTATTACCATCCTTTACTAAGATTCCTACTTGACTTATATACTGTGTAGCATTAGGACCAATTACTTGGCCCCGTGCATTCCAAACTAACTCCAATTTCTTTCCACCACCCCAACCAGCACTTCGTCTGGCTAGTCCTCTACCACTATTGTCTCCTGTGTACAAAAAACACATACACATACAAAAGAAGAAATTGTGATTCATATAATTTTTTTTATGAATATTATACAAAGCTTATAATAAGGAATGCTAGACTCAAAACTATTTGTGGTAATCTTTTCTTTTCCAACCGACCTTCTTCACTAGAATCATCATCATCAAAAGTACCATCAAAGACATCCTCTATGTCTTCTGAATCATATGAAGAACCTGATCCAGCTTCAGAATCATTGTTATCAAAGGAATCTGGTTGCTCACGATGGTCTACTAGTGGTTGAGAATGAAAGCCTTGACCGATATGTGAATTAGGATGGGAATTTAGTTGAGAATCAGCCTTGGAGTTCAACTGATGTGAATTGGCTTTAGAGTTGAACTGAGAAGCAGCAATAAAGCTAGAAGCTGAGTTTGAATTTGAATTGGAGTCATGTGATTTCGCTTGACAATTAGGTCGAGAAACAGAGTTTGAGCTAGATGTAGGGTCTATGCGTATTCCAGGCATTGCCCCAATGAATTTATGTGCTGGAGGCTTTGAATAATGACTGGGGCAAGTCTGATAAGATTGAGAGCTTGACTGTAGTGCAGGGTTCAAACTATTAGTGGACTCAATATGCGCTCCGGACATTGGCCCAACAACTTTGCGGGGCCCCTTCTTACTTGGTGCCATGGAAAACCTATAAAAGTAGCTTCTGATTTTTGAAGGCAAAGTTAAGTAAGATGATTAATTTTACTGGCTTTTTTCAGAAACCAATCACATAATTCAGCAAGAGAGTGTTGTATTATCTTACTTTTGGAGTTTAAGTTTCTAAAATTTGCAAACACAAAGAACATATACATATTAAGGAACTATAACCCAATGAAACCAACATTACCAACTTGCTAATATGAACATAAGGAATCATAAATTGAACATTACCAAGTGCTGTATTTATTGTTCATTGCTTTGAATGGGTTAAATCCATCCGCTGCAAGTCCAACACGAACATTGCGAGGATCACTAGCAAAGCTTGGGTGCCGGTCATTAAAATGCTTCCAAGCTAAAGAGTCTGCCGGATGCCTCAATTTACCATCCTTGATGCGCTCCTCTTCATGCCATCTCATTAATGAAGCAGTCTTTGATGACATGAATAGCCTTTGGAGACGTGGTTTCAAAGGAAAATAGCGAACAAGCTTTGCTGGAACTTTGTTAGCTTGTTCACTTGAATCATCGGATTGTTTTACAATTTGCTTATACCTAGGAGTTCCACACTTTCTGCAAAAGGTTTCATGTTCTGTCTCCTTCCAATAAATCAAGCAATCATTGGGGCATGCATGAATTTTATGGTAGCTAAGACCCAAGTCTTTAACAATTTTCCAAGCATCACGATAAGAGCTTGGAAATAATTCATTCTCAGGAAAAACTTCCTTGAGAAGCTCCAGTAATATTGTCATTGAGTTGTTGCTCCATCGACAAAGAGACTTGACATGCAACAACTTGATGACAAATGATAGAAGAGTAAAATTTTTACATCCAGGGTATAACTCTGTTTCGGCATGCTTCAGCAACTTAAAAAACTTATTAGTCTTTTCATCACAGGCTCCTCTAAGTTCTTCTAAATTTATGTTAGAATTCTCTTCAAGTGTTCTTCCAAGTGTTTCATGTATCAATTCATTCATGTCATCATTTTCAATGCGCCTAAACACTCCATTGTTCATATTTTCTTGATTGAAGTCCCATGGATCTTCACCATGATAAATCCAATTTGTATAAGTGGTCAAAAACCCCTTCATTGTTACATGTGCACGCACAGTTTCTTCCTTTCTTCGTTCTGAGTTTTTACATCGCCTACATGGGCAATATATTCTACTCCCAACCTCCTTCTTTTTGTAGGCAAATTTAAGGAAGTCACTCAGACACTTTTCAAAGTACGGATTATTGACTCGGTCTTCAATAAAGATCCAAGACCTATCATCCATTCTACAAGAAACAAGATTGAGAAGGCAAGAAAAAGAGACCTTATAAACAGAATTGAAAAATAGCAAATTTATTAACATGCAAGAAAAATAAAAAATAAAGTGCAGCATGTGCATCCCAGTTTGCTATGCTCATAGTGGAATGCGATGTTAACAGTTAACCCAACTTCTCAATGCCAAAAGAATGTGGTGAATTTATGTCAATATGCAAACCAGTGTTCTGTTTGCAAGAAAAAGAAACATAGATAAATCAGGGGAGCTAGATTGTCTTACAAATTCCTAATTGCAACTTGGTAGAACATTTAATTGCTAGCAAGCTACAATTGCTAGGCAGATGATGGTTATGGGCAATTCAGATAGTTAGATTGCTGTTCAACTATGTACAAGAACTTATCTACAGCAAACATAAGCTTTGATGGCCAAACAGGAACAAAAAGGAAGAAAACAACTGAAACTAACACTTCAAGAGACAGAAACAGTAAATAATATTATTTGATCATAAACTCGTAGTTGAATAACATCTTAGAGACACAGTAAATACATGGTCTCAATACTGCTTTTGAGAATTGTAACCTAACCGAACTCCAGACAAAACTAAAACTGGATAGCAAAGCAATGTCACATATGCTATCTTCACAAGCCAACACCAGAAAATGGAGCAGAGTTCTCTGAGTTTCCCAGAAAGACAGCCACCTCAACTCAACCTCTATAACTTAACTCTTACCCAATTTCCATATAATTCCCCAGCTTGTTAAACTATGCAATAAATTTTGTACTATAGAAGGCTAAATCACATTTAACTAATCTAAACTCGTCTTAATGAGTTAGAAACGTTTCTTATCTTGACTAATAAAATGAGTTTATTTGCCTAGAAAAGAAAAACTAATCTAAACTCAAGCAATTTTGACCAAACCTCAATGAAATTACAACATTACATCCTTGAAAAGTATAAACAACTTGTTTGTCTACAATATCATTTTCATATCAGGAACATCATTTGATTCACCATGCCTCTTCGCACGTCAAACTATTATCACCACTATGCAGTATCAACGCTGAATTGGAAAAGAAAGCAGCGAGTTACCTCTTCAGCTACAGCAGTAGAAACTCTAGGCGTAGAAACCACAGGCCGACTCCAATGCCATGATTTCCTTTTAATCTGGTCCGCAAACACAAAGGAGATTGGTATTCTTACAAAAACACAACTAAATTTTACTATAAAAAATAAATCTGCCTTCATGCACATATGAATGCATATCTAAACACACATGCAAAACTTGAAGTTTAAATACCAAAGCAGAAAAAGCATCAGAAGAACAGGGGCTGTAGTGGGGCAGACTCTTCTAGTTGCCGCGAGACCTAATTTTTGAAGTCAATGACTCAAATGGTTGGGTCAATTTGTTCGAGCTTTCAGCTGTAGGAATTTCGACAACTGTGGTTGACAAAATTCAGAATCAACGGAGGACCAATTACTTTGCCCAATCAAATTAGGGTTTTGTGCCAAATCTTATTAACCGAAATTCAGAGAAGAGTGCAGGTCACAAAGACATACGAGGGAAAAAACATAGAAATCGAAAATCATATGGAAGAATTTTTACCTTTTTCTCTGTAATAGTGATGGCGTAAGAGCTTTTGATTTCTGCTATATTTGAAGCAGAGATGGTGAAAAAACTGACAAACTCTTATCCGAGCTGCGTACTGCAGTGGTTTTGGATGAGCGGAAGAATTCGGTCTATGTATCTGACCTATAATAGTTTGAAGAATTCGGTCATTGGAGAGTTAAGATCTGAATATTGTGAGCTGGGTAATATACGACGTACGGAGTTAAGATCTGAATATTGGTTCAAAAAAGGATGTTTTCTGTCTTTAGCAAGTCAAGGCTATCTTAAGCCAATCACAGAAAGTGATTACTATGTCCTCCTCACGTGGATAAATATACGACGTACGGAGTTGGGATTACGACACCGTTGTTTGGTTCAAAATGTATTTCGATTGATCAGAATTTATTCTTCAGTCTTTAAGCATTACACGACCCGGAACAAAAGATCAAGAAAAAGACACTTAACCTTTCCAAGTGCCCTTTTATGGGTTTTATTAAAACTATGTCGTTTTTTATGTAAAAATTAGAAACCGTTGTGAAATTTGCAGCACAAATTGAAATTTGCTGCTTATTTACCGCACTTTATCCTTGTGCCACAGCAAAAGCGTTGCAAAAAGCCCGTTTTCTTGTAGTGTGTCATTGTCTTCCCTTGCTGGACTATTTTGAGTTTCATCTTCCTTTGAATCATTTTCTAGTGAAACCATGCCTTGGTCAGTGATCGTGAATTTCTTTAGTTCTTCTTGAATACTTGCATCATCATCTTTACCACAACTTATGGAAATGTCACTATTAGATTCATCAAAAGTAATATGTATAGCTTCCTCTATAACCAGAGTCCTTCGATTATAGACTCTAAAACCTCTCTTATTCTCACAATATCTCAAAAAAATTTTCTCATCAGATTTTTTATCAAAATTTTCAAAATATTCCTTGATGTTTAAAATGAAACATTTACAACCAAAAACTTTAAAGTACTCAACAACAGGCTTTTTATCAAACATCAATTCATAGGAGGTTTTGTTCAAGATTCGTGTTAAAAGAACTCTATTCATGGTATAACAAGCTGTATTTATAGTTTCAGCCCAAAAGTATTTTGGTAAATTACATTCACTTAGCATGGTTCTAGTATCCTCTTGAAGAGTTCTATTTTTCCTTTCAACAACCCTATTTTGTTGGGAACTCTTGCAATTGAAAATTCATGTGTAATGTCATTGTTATCGTAAAATTTTGGAAAGCCACAAAAATGAAATTCTGTGCCATTATCACTTCTAATTTTGATGATTTTTAACCCAATTAGATTTTAAACTTTTACAAATAATGAAATAAAGTTTTTGAAAGTATCATCTTTGTGTGCAAAAAACATCACCCAAGTATATCTAGACTAATCAATAATAACAACAAAGTAGTATCTTTCGCTACCTAAGCTAGTAGTTTGTGTAGGCCCAAATAAGTCAAGATGTAAAAGTTTCAAAAGCTTTGTAGTGAAAACACATTTTTGGGTTTAAAAAAAACTTTAACATGTTTTCTAAATTGACAAGCATAACAAATTCTGCCTTTTTCAAATTTGATTTTTAACAGCCCTCTAACAAGTTTTTTGTTGAAAATTTCTTTTAGCAGATCCATATTAAAATGATAAAATCTTTTATGCCACAACCAGGAGTCCTTATTTGCTACTTTGAAACAACTAAGACTAGAAGAATCAATTTTTTCAAGGATAACTACATAAATGTCATTAACTCTTTTTCCTTTGAAAATAGTGTTAAATTTTGAGTCAGAAACAAGGCATTCATACTTTTTAAATAGCACAAATAAATTTCTATCACACAATTGACTAACACTTAACAACTTATAGCTCAAACTATCAACTAAAAGAATATTGTGAACAAAGGTTTGACCATTCTTACCAACATCACCAATTCCAACAGTTTTGGCCTTTTTATCATCTCCAAATGTTACCTTTCTGCTTGCTTTTGGGTTGAGTTTGATGAACTGTGATGGATCACCAGTCATATGTCTTGAGCATCCACTATCTATGAACCACTTTGATTCCTTAACAATGTTCACCAGGTTCATCTACACAAAAGTTCATAAGATAATATTTGGTACCTTTTATTTTTTGGGTTCTTGAGAGTTAGTATTATGTCTAACAATCTACATGCATCTCATGTTATTTCTCATGTTTTTCCTAACATAATAATTTCCTTTATGTGGCCAAATTGACAACAGAAACTACACATAATCAATGAATTATTCAAATGAACAGGTTTAATAAATCTGATTTGCCGTCTCTTATAGATGGCAAAATCATTTGCACTATGATTCAACCTTATCTGATGAATACCAAAATGAGGTATTGTATCATTCTTTTGAAAACAGATTTATTTCTTATGTTGAAACAACTGATTTAGATCATCCATTCTTATTTTCAAGCTATCTTGTCCATTTTTGAACATGTCACAGAGGTTTGTCTTTCTATGAAGTTCAGCATGCAAATCATTTTCAATCCTTTTCAAGTTCTCATTTTCATTTTTCAGACATTTGTTTTGTCTTAAAAGGTTTGAATTGTCTTGAATCAGAAAGTTGATTTTCTGTTTTAGTTCCTTGTTTCTAGCATAGAATTCTTTCAAACTGTTATACATTCTTTTCATAAAAGAGTTAACATCATCATCAGGTTTGTTATCACTATCAGTTTGAGAGTTACAAATCGTTATCTCTTTATCACCAATGGCCATGAAAGTCATTTGGGTAGATTCCTCTTCTTCTTCAATTTCAATTTCTGAATTGCAGTCATTCCAAGTGATCTGAAAGTTATTAAATTTTGGTTTTCGTTCAACCTTGCTTTCTTTTCTTTTCTTTATTGGGCATTTATTTGCGTAGTGTCCAGGTTGGCCGCATTCAAAGCACTTATCAGTTTACTTTTTGTTGAACTCTAGCTTCCCTTTGTTTCTCGAGTTGTTGAACTGATTTGGGAATGAATTGTTAGGTCCACCTTTTCTGAATCTCCTCTTGTTGAGTAATTTTTTGAAACTTTTTGTGATGAGTGCAATATCACTGTCATCACCTTCCATGTCATCTCTATCTAAGGAGGCTGTATCATCTTCATCTTGTGAGGCTTTTAGAGCAATACTCTTTCTCACTTTTATATTTTCTTCCTCCTGCACCTTGGACTTGAGTTTCAACTCATAAAAAATTAGAGAATTAATAAGAAATTCAATGGGCAAGGTATTTAGATCTTTAGCTTCCTCAATAGCAGTCACTTTACTCTCCTAATCCTTAGATAAAGCATTCAGAATTTTTTTGTTTTTCTTACCTAGAGAGTAGTTCTTTTCAAGGACTTCTAAGTGCTTAATAAGATCATTGAATCTACAGTACATCTTGTCAATGTTTTCATGAAGTTCCATCTTAAAAGATTCATACTTAGTGACCAGAATGGATTTCTTTTATTCTCTCACATTCTCACTTTCTTCATGAATTTCTCTGAATTTATCCCAAATCTCTTTTGCAGATCTACAGCCTTGTACTCTAATAGACTTATTTGAATCTAAAACACTGTATAATACATTCATAGCCTTGGTATTTAAAGTAAGATGAGTTCTATCATCACCAGTCAACTCACTTCTTATTTTTGGTCTCGCCCTATGAGTAACTTCGTCAATAATAATTGCATCATATGGAACTTCATTGACAATAAACCACAACTCAATATCAATAGATTGTAAGAAAATAATCATCTTCTCCTTCCAACTCACATAATTTGATCCATTGAACATTGGGGGTCTAGTGACGGATTGTCCTTCAAATAACATGACATTGTTGGTTGTCATTTTTACTCCAAAGTCGATTGAAGTTAATCTCTAGGAGACTAACTCTGATACCAATTGCAAGGATCGAAAACAACCAAAATGGGAGGGGTGAATTAGATAGTTAAAAAAACTAGCCAAGATATGAGTCACTTTTTGAGTACTTGCCTTCTTTTTCTAAATGACCACACAATGGAGCAATTGATGAGAAAGCACAAGTGGTTGGGAGTAGAAGAGATAAGTAGTTTATATTACAGGACAGTAAGTGAAAGGATAGAATAGCAAACCAAGTTTCAAACTCCACTTGAGGTTGAAAATCACTTTATATAGCAAGATTCTTCAAATTGATCAACTTACAACCAATCTCTTGTATACAAAGGAAGGATCACTTCCTCCTCGCCTTAAACCGTACTTGGTCAAGCAAGGAAGTTTTACTATCACTCGGATAACCCTCACAAAGCTACACTATTGAAGAAATTGAAACACACTTGAAAAACTTATCGAAAAATTACACAACTAAGAGTACAAATATTTTTTAAAAAGTATTCTTACACTTGAATCACTCCAAATCTGATGTAGTCTCAATGTGCAAAAGTCTCTTTGAAGTGATTGACTTTGTTCTATTTATAAAAGACCAAAAAGTTTTTCAATCAATGCTACTAACGAATAGAAGGCAGCTGAAGAGTCAACTAGCCGTTAGTGGTGTCGGACATCCGGTAGGCTGGTTTTCTGCATCCAAACGCAAGCAGTGAGTTCAAGAAGTTTTCTTGAAATATTTAGGACGTCCGGTACCTCCAGAATATTCGTCCGAACTTATGATGTAACATTGGAAATTCTTCTTTAATTCTTTCAGACGTCCGGTGCCTCCAATATTTGGCGTCCGAAGTGTCGCAACGTGTGTCGGACGTCCGATGCTTAAGTGTTGTTCGTCCGATCGAGGTCAGTAAGCTTCGAGGACTTGGCTTATCAACTTCGGATGTCCGAGAGTGAGTTCTTTGTGCATCCGAAGTTACTAATTAGTTGTTGGACGGCCGATGCATTTTTTTTGTGCATCCGACAGCTATTTCAGCATATGTTAGCCTTTGAGCCTGTTTTGCTCCAATTCTGAAAAGGTCTAATCAGAGAGTATTAATAACATCAATTTGTTTTGTAATCATCAAAAGTTACGGATTGAGATAAACATTGGTCGTGAGTTTGGGGAGGAAAAAGAGAGAAGAAAACTTGCAACCTCAACCCTTGAATCAAGCTAGTTTGAGTGAAATCAATAAAACCAAATCGATTAAACTTAGCTCTTGGTGTTTGGAAAACTTGGTGTGCTGAAATTTTGCAAGAAGCTTTTAGAAGGCATAAGGCTTGAACTTACTTTTCTTTTGTTTAATCTTGATAAAGTTGGTATAGAAGTTCTTAATCTTGGCTTGTAATGGTTAATTTCCTAGTTTTGATGATAAGGTGGAATTTTCAACTAGGGTTTGTAATTTTCAGTTTTGATTAATGTTGTTTGTCTAGTATATGATGTTAATGAGTATGGATAGGGACTTGGGGTAGTGATTAAGGCATGAATGTTACTTTTAAGTATTGAAACATCAAATTCCAGCATTTGTAGTGATTCTGCTCTGTTTTTGGAACCAAACTAACCTGCAAATTTGTCCATGATAAAGGCCAAATCAGTTCTTACTCAAAACATGAAAGTTGTAGAAAATGGAGTTAACTATATACTTGCAAAATTTCAGTTCAATCGGAGTACTGTAACTTATGAAATAACTAAAATACCCCTAACTGCCCAACAGCCCTATTTCATAGGCTGCTTTCTGTTTTCTCTGAGATTGCATATTTTGACCTTGAAAATGCATGAACTGGGTGTCGATGTCTTCACAAGAAATATAGGTCTCTGTCTTAGCTTCGAAACGCCATAATATTTATCCCAATCTGATAAGCGTAGCTTCAAATGTGACCAAAATGCCGGAAGATATCAAACCTGCTATTTAGCCATTCGTCTTCAAAACTAGTTTCCAACTTTGATTTTTATGATTGCATTGCTAGAATTGCCTTGTATTGGATGACATTGAGTCTAGTTGAAGGGCTATTGTGTTAAGATTGCTTATGTTTGAATTTGGGATGAGTTGAGGAAAATAATGAAACCATAAATGGCTGGAAAGTAGCAAAATACAAATGGCATGCTACCCAAATTTGTATTACTTACTTTTATGAATATTAGTGAGATGTAAGGTTTGAGTTTAGGGTTAATTGGATCTTAAGTTACATATGTATCCTTAAATGCATTTCAAGATTAGTATATGAGTTTTTTTGACTAAGATTTGGTATCAACTAAGATGAAAAGTGTTAGTTTTCTCTCGAAAACTTTGAATTACCTTTGCTCACTTTAATTTGGGAATGGTTATTCTTAGGATTTGTCGGTGATGAAGGGCATAATCTGGAAGGAAACTTTTGACGTTATTTTGTTTAAACTGGTGAGTGTTCCTTGTGTGTTTGTACAATAAGTAACTATGTGACTATTTGTGAATATTTGATTAAATGTTTATGTTTTCAATGATTGCTAAAATGAATTTTTGTTAGGAGAGTGTATAATTTATCATACTCGACCTAAATAAATGTGAAATTTCAATGATTAAATGCTATTTATGCATGAATGTAAGCTTTTTGGCTGAACTAAACCCTTGCCCTTCGTTGCCATTCGACTCGAGCCAGAAGCGGACTCAATCGGGCGACTGGTGACCCTGGGATAATGTTTGGTATACTCGAATATGACCACGAAGATTGGTGGAGACTGGCCAGTGAATTAGCTAGTGATGGGAAATGAAATGAATGAATGAATGTCAAGAACATTGGAGGAGTTTTCACTTGCAAATGTTTTCTAATGTTGGAGGAATAAGGAAAATGGTTGGCGAATGAATAAAAGAATGGTTCCACGAGAGCATGTATCCTTTTAATGAGTGTGTTATCATTACTTTTATATGTTAAATATTTTCTGGATTATTTGCTATTAAATGATTAATGTCCTGGATTTAATTGCTCGATTATGTGTATGGAACCTCACTGGGATTTTAACTCATTCCTTTAGTTTTATTTTTCTTACAGGGGATACGAGCGAGGCGTGAAACTTGTATAGGCTAGTGTAGTCTAGTTTTTTTTTGTTTTGCAATTGTACTCGCGCTAATGTCCGACTAGGGTTGGTTGCTCCGAAATTGTAAACACTTTGATATATTTGGACGTGTATAAGCCTTGTAACTGGATTTGAGCATCAATGTATATGTTAAACTTGGAATCGTTGTTTTATTTCTTTTCTATGGTTGTAAGTTCTTTTCTCAAGTTAAACATGAGTGAGTGACAGGTGCCGAACCTGTGCAATAATAAATACTAAAAAGTCCTAATTACCACCACAGTTAATTATAGAACAAATCCAAATACTGGAGCAGGGACCCTAGGTGTGCAATTGGTTACTTGATTCACCCTGTTCTCGAAGACTTTGCTTGATCCGATATATCATATTTGTCTATAAAAATATTAATTTTGCATACAATGGCAAGTAGGGTCGATTCCACAGGGAGCGGGTAGGAAATTATTTCTTTCCAAATCAATAGAATGGGGGATTTTTAATGGGAGGTAAATGAAAAATAAGAATAACAATAAAGCAAACTAAATTGAAAACTAATTCACAAAGCACAAGTTACTAAAAGTAGCAATTAATAAAATTCTACCCAAAAGATCAACTGCTCAGGCACGGTCCAGCTAAATGATCATCGATGCAAAGATATTTCGTCCATTCATCACTAGGTTGGTTATAGCTATCAACAAGCTCTGACAACCAGTTCTTCCTTACTCTTTCGACAGTCAAGGTACGACCATTGACTGCTTCTCTAACCAGATAAGAACCCTAGGTACGACCGTAGGAATTTAATTACCCAATTGCATTAAAGCTAGAAGAACCCAACCCTAACCAATAAACACGCTAAGAGGGTTTATTTAAATTAGATCTTGCGTTTCTCCATCATAAAGCCTATTATGGTGGTTGCCACGAGGTGTTAACTAAATGAACAATTACGGATTCTATTTAATTAACGTGGCAGTAGGCTATTAAATTAAATGAAATACCCGGCCGTTGATATTCAATTAATAAAATGCCCATGAACAATTAATTCAGGAAACACACGAATAACAATAAACTGGAAGAATTAATGAAGATTCGATTAGATCTCACAGATATTATGGACCGCGCCCTCGCGTCAACCTTTGAGTAGAGAAGAAAATTAGCCGCTCCTCATCGTGCCAATCCCGCGTGATTGAATTGAAATCATTCAATTATTCGACGAAAAATTGGGAAAGGGGAATTAATTGCAGTAACAACAGAGAAGGCCCTGCCTTCGTCTTTGCTTTGGAGCCGCAAGTGTACGAACAAAGGCTAACGTAAATTGTGCATAGTCAAAACAAAAGCCAAGGAGTCAAAGTGTAACAACCGAAAAGCTACAAAAGTCTGCAATCGCCTGACCCCTCTCGAAAAGAAAATCAAAGCTAATCTATCCTCCCCCTGCGTCCCCTTTTTTTGTTGTCTTATATAGCGCCGCAAGGGAAATCCACGCGGAGCAGAGCTCTTCTCTTCATTGGAGTTTTTATCCCGTGTAGCTGGTCCATGTGGACCTAGTTTCCTCATTCTCATTCCCCCGACGTCTGGCCCTTTCTTTTTTTCTTTTAATTGAAGCCTCTAAGAGCCAAGTCACGTCTGACCCAATTGACTGAAACAAAAGCTAGTCTTTTGGAGTTTTAATCCCGTGCTCCTCGCGGTTCACGTGGACCGGGGTCCGGCTTTTCGGTAACGTCCGCCTTGTCTGGCGTGGCCACGCCCTGAAATGAGAAGTCTTCTGAAAATTCACCTCAAGATATCATTTTTAATGCTAACCACCTACAATTTACACAAATATCAAATATGAGTGAAATTCCATTTCTTAGCACCATGAATAGCCAAAATTAGGACAAGATGACAATGCAAAATGTGCCAAATAACTGCTCTATCAGTGAGTTCTGGCGAAAGTTGGGCTGACGACTCACTAAACCCTAGGGTACACCCTATGGGGTGGGGTAGTCATAAAAACTGCAATCGCTTTTAGTTTTGTTTGCATGGCCCTGAGTGCAGACTCATTATTTTCTTAATATCAAGTCACGACGTTGATTGCCATAATGTCAAGTCATGATGTTGATTGATGTCTTTATGAATAATGTCTTTATGATTGTTCTCATGACTTCATGCCTTCGGTCAAGCCCTACTGTAACCAAACTTTTGGTTGTTTGCTGTGCTGTTTTGGTTGGCCAATTTAATATTTATTATATCAATTCATTATTATATAGATTGGTCTTCAATACGAGCCCTTATAGCTCAATTTGTCAATAATTGGATTCTTTGGCCTGTTTCATTGTTTATAAATATGTATGTATTTATGTTAAGGAAATTAGGGTTTCTCTAATTTGAGTAAACCCTAATAAAGATAAACAAGACATTTAAGCCCTACAAAATTTCATATGTTTGGCCCATTAAATATATAGTTTTATAAAGTACTTATGAATTTTTTTTAAAAAAATTGGGCTTGAATAATAAATTGGATCAAATTATGGATATCGACCTTTGGTCCAATAAGTCTTGATCCAATTGACTGGTTTGACCACGTTTTGATCAAAGTTGACTAAAGTTGACTTTGATCAAAATTTTTGGTTAATTTGTATAATTTTAAATTTGACTATTGATATGATTATATATATTTTGGAATAAATTAATTGAAATAATATGCCACTAAAATGACCTCTATTATAAAAATTAATTCATTTTAAAATATAATTGATTGGGTACCTATAATTTTATGGATATTGATCGGCTCAAAAGAAAGTCAATATTTAATAAAATTACATGTGCACTTGTGGTAATAAATACGTGATAATTATTTGAATTTTACATGTGATTTATAAATTGGCCCAAAGAAAAATTTATTTTTTAACATGTTATTATTATCAGTTTTTATTATTGTTTTGGTTTATGTGAGCTTGTTTTAATTATTTAATGTTCTCCATTCAGTTGCGAATAATCTTACAAATATTACTTCCAACATCAATAATATTCCTATGTTGAATGGCACAAACTTCAAGTTCTGGAAAGAAAATCTCTTGATAGTACTTGGAGTAATGGATTTCGACCTTACGTTAAGGGATGATTCTCCCCTACCTCTTATAGATTAGAGTATCTCTGATGAAAAAAAAAATAATGAAAAGTGGGAGAGATCGAATCGCTTGTGTCTGATGATCATTAAAAAGGCCGTTCCAGAAGCATTCAGGGGAACAATGTCAGAAACGATGGTAACCGCTAAAGAATTTCTTAAAAACATTGAAAAAAAATTTGTCAAGAATGAAAAGGCTGAAATTAGTACGCTTTTGACACGCCTAATTTCAGTGAAATATAGTGGTAAAGGTAATTTCAGAGAGTACATTATGGAGATGTCTCATCTTGCCTCAAAATTGAATATACTCAAATTGAAACTTTTCGAAGAGTTACTGGTGCATTTGATTTTAATATCTCTTTCTACACAGTTTAGTCAATTTAAGGTAAGTTACAACTGTCAAAAAGAGATTTGATCTCTAAATGAACTCATCTCACACTGTGTAGAGGAAGAGGAAAGGTTGAAGTAAGATCAGATAGAAAGTGCTCATTTGGTATCAACCACTTATAATAAAAGTAAGGGACTTAAGAGAAAGAAGAAAAAAAGGGCTGCAGGTACAGCACCACAAAAGAAACAACAAAAGAAATCAGATGATCAGGGAAATAATAGTTGTTTCTTCTGTGGAGTTGAAGGGCATAAAAAGAAGTATTGCACCAACTATCACGTTTAGCGTGCTAAGAAAGATATGCTTCTTAATTTGGTTTGTTCTAAGGTTAATTTAACTTCGGTACCTAGACACAAGTGGTGGTTAGATTCTGGTGCAACAACTTACATCAGTGTGTCTATGCAGGGTTACCCGAATTGCCAAAGGCCTAATGATAATGAAAGATATATCTACGTAGGCGATGACAAAACAGTTCAAGTTGAGGCGATTGGAGTTTTTAGATTATTGTTAAAGATCGAATTTTTTTTGGATCTCAATGAAATATTTGTTGTACCGTCTTTTCAACTGAATTTGATTTCTATTTCAACTTTGGACAAATTTGGTTATTTTTGTCCATTTAGAAAAGAAAATTTGAATTGTTTCATGATTCAAAATTGGTTGGTTCTAGTTCTTTAATGCACTATGATAATATATATTTAATTGATACAATTGTCTCATTTAATGAATCTCTGTATTTAAATACTAAAAGAGTAAAGAGAAAATTAATCAATGAGAATTCAGCCGCATTATGGCACAAGAGATTGGGACATATCTCCAAACGGAGAATGAAAAAACTTGTATCAAATGAAATTCTCGACCCCTTGAAGTTTACAGATTTTGATGATTGTATTAACTGTATAAAGGGGAAACAAACCAATAAAAGGAGATTTGAAACCAATAGATCCTCACACGTTTTAGAACTTATACATACGGATATTTGTGAGACATTTTCAATATCTGCTTGGAATGGTCAACAATATTTTATATCGTTCATAGATAATTTTTCAAGATATGGTTACATTTATCTCATTTCTAAAAAGTCACAGTCATTGGACGTATTAAAAAATTTTAAGGCCGAAGTTGAGAATCAACCCAACAAAAGAATTAAAAGCGTCAGATCTGATCATGATAGTGAGTACTATAGTAGATATGACGGTTCAGGTGAATAACGTCAAGAACCATTTGCTAAGTACCTAGAGGAATGCGGAATCGTCTTACAATACACTATGCCGGGTTCACCCACTATGAATAGTGTAATTGAATGACGAAATAGAATGCTTAAAGACATGGTAAGGAGTATGATATGTCATTCTACCTTACCAGAGTCACTCTGGGGAGAAGCACTTAAAACTGCAGCATATATTCTTAACAGAATTTTAACTAAACTAACTATCAAAACCCCTTATGAGTTTTGGACAGCAAAAAAGCTTAGTTTAAAGCATTTACATGTTTAGAGATGTCTAGTTGAGGCAAGGCCTTACAGGCCAAATGAAAAAAAAAATTGGACTAAAAAATAATTAGTTGTTATTTTATTGGATACTCTGAAAGATCCAGAGGTTACAATTTTTATGATCCCACAACTAAATTAATTTTTGAAACAGGAAATGCCTGATTCTTTGAGGATGTAGAATTTTGGAGGAGAAAATATAGTAAGGGACATTGTTTTTAAAGAAGAACATATTAATATTTCCACAGGTATCATTGATTTTGTTCAGGATCCTATTTCTAAACTTGATCATGACATAACAAATCAAGATAATGTTGAAGAACAAACTGTTATAAAAGAACAAACTTTTCCTCTCCAAGAACCAATGCTATTAAGAAGATTCACTAGAGAAAAGAGAAGTACAGTACCAGATGATTACATTATTTTTCTCAAAGAGTATAAGAATGACATTGGATTGATTAAAGATGATCCAATCAACTTCCGTCAAGCCATGGAAAGTTCAAATTCTCAAAAGTGGATCGATGCCATGAATGAAGAGATTAAATTCATGAAAAACAATGATGTTTGGGATCTTGTCCAATTGCCAGAAGGAGTGAAACCCATTGGTTGTAAATGGATAGTTAAAATTAAAACGGATTCGAAACGTAATGTGAAAAAATACAAAACTTGTCTTGTCGCCAAGAGATTTACACAAAAAGAAGAAATCGACTATAAAGAAACTTTCTTTCCGGTCTTTTCAAATGACTCTTTTAGAATTATCGTGGCATTAATAGCGCATTTCGATCTTGAGTTACATCAGATGGATGTAAAGACAGCGTTTCTCAATGGTAACATTGATGAAACGATTTATATGATATAACTAGAAAATTTTGTATCAGGAGATCCAAAAAATATGATTTACAAATTTAAAAAATCCATCTATGGATTCGAACAAGCATCTCGACAATGGTATTTCAAATTTCATCAAGTGATCATCTCATTTGGTTTTGAGATGAATTTAGTAGATGATTGTATATATCATAAATTCTGTGGGAGCAAGTATATTTTTCTGATATTGTACGTTGATGACATTTTACTTGCCAGCAACGATATTGGCCTATTGCATGAAATCAAGAAATTTTTAATTAAGAATTTTGAGATGAAAGATCTTGGTGATGCATTTTTTGTGTTAGGCATGCAAATACATCAGGATCGATTTTGGGGTATTTTAGAACTATCACAAAAGGGTTATATCGAAAAGGTTCTTAAAAGATATGACATGCAAAATTGTAAATCAGGTGACACCCCTGTAGTTAAAGGAGACAAATTTAGTCTTGAACAGTGTCCTAAGAATACTTTTGAGGAAAAAGAAATGTAAAAGATTCCTTATGCATCAGCAATATGAAGTTTAATGTATGCACAAGTTTGTACACATCCAGATATTGCGTACATTACTAGAATGTTGGCTAGATATTTGAGTAATTTTAGATTAGATCATTGGAAAGCTACCAAATGGGTCTTACAGTATTTACAGAAAATAAAGAATTACATGCTTACGTATCGGAAGTCAGATGAGTTAGAGATTATTGGGTATACTGATTCCGATTATACTAGATGCCAAGATACTATGAAATCAACGTCAGGCTATATCTACTTGTTGGCTGGAGGTGCCATATCTTGGAAGAGTGATAAACAGTCCCTTATAACATTTTCTACTATGGCTGCAGAGTTTATAACTTGCTATGAGGCATCCAATCAAAAAATTTGACTGCGAAATTTTGTCACAGGATTACGTGTAGTGGATAGTATTGAAAAATCGTTCAAATTATTTTGTGACAATAAGTCAGCAGTCCTATATTCCAATAATAATAGCAGCTCAACGAAATCTAAACATATAGATATCAAGTTCCTGGCTGTTAAAAAAAGAGTACAGAGTGAACAGTTATCGATAGAGCATATCGAAACAAACTCCATGGTTGAGGATTCGCTTACTAAGGGATTGCCACCCAAAATGTTTCATGAGCATACTACTCGTACGCGTGTCCTATTGTTAAATGATGTACAGTTTTAGTGGGAGTTTGATATTTTAAATGCTCTTATGATACTTTTCCTGTTATTAATGATTTAAGAATATTTTATACATAAATAAAGTTTGGATTTATTTACACTTTAACTTTGGTATGGTTTGATCTCATAAAATTTAAGGTGGACCAGTTGGAAATAGGCATGTTTTGATCACATCACATGAAATTTTCATACTACACATCCACATCATAATTCATGTCATTCAATTGTATCGATATATGTGACCATTGATGGGTCGAGTTATGAAATTGTAACAAATGCTGCTTTGATCCTATGTTGGTATGATTGATGGACCGAATTGGTTACAGATATATTATGATAATGACAATAAAGTTGAGCTCATACGGTTAATTGCGAAACATAATTATAAGGTTACATATATAGTCCAAGTGAGAGATTGTTGGATCCTTAATCCAATATTGGACTTATATGTGAATAATTATGTGTTGCAAACTGTCGATTAAAGTTACGTCCAATTAAAGTGATCAAATATGATTTGAATTTAATGTATCTAATAGGATGTAGGCCTTTAATGTGTAGAGATTTAAGAGCTCCTATTTCTATGATGGGCTGAAATAGAGTTCCAAAAGGTAATAGGAATGTTACCTATAAATAGAGTTATGGTCCCCAGATCACACGTATCATTCTATTTGTCGTATTTTCTAGTACCACAAAATATAACTCTTCCCTTATATCCCATCGTTAGGAAAGATATCAGAGAGAAACTAAAGGTTTCTCTCAAGGATTGACAAATACGTATCGACCTGGAAGGCCACCCCAAAATTTCTAGAGATTCAAGTATCAAGTTTATCGATTTGAATCCAAGTATGTTTCCGCAATTTTATCAGTAATTTATTTCTTAATAATCGCCATATAGATTTTAGGTTTAATAGGTGACGATTTTCACCAAAGATTGAATATAAATAACCACTCTAACAGTATCTTCTTTGAATTTTCCTAAGTAAAGGAAGCAGGGCATTAGTTGATAAGGCAAGTCGTAGTAACTAAAAGCTAAAGTATTTGACAGTTCTCCTTCACCCTTTATAAGATAGGACTTTTCATGCGCAACCATCCACTTACTTGTCTTAGGCTCTTCCTTGTCTTAAGGACTCCTCCAAGAACAACCACAGCGAAACGGAGACCCCCACAATATTTTACCATTGCTTTTCCAACTTATCTTCAACAGCTACAAAAATGGCGAATAACTTTTAGTGTTTGTTATTCACATGACTTTAAAAGCTCTTTACCCCCACAAAGAAATGATTTGTCTTTAAAAAGTAAAATAACAGGAAACTTGTAACTCTAATAGAATTAACATCAAGAACAAAAAGAGTTTGACTATATATTTTGGAGGAGCGGAGCCACATGGGCGGCCGGTGGGAGCAGCACCCCACCCCGAAGAAAGTAAAAGTTTTCACAAAACCTTTTTGGGTCTTTGACCCTTGAAAAATGTTAAGAATTGTCTAATTTTCATGGAGAACCACAGTTTGACCCCTTATAATTCTAGGAAAACTCCATTGAGCCTTCCATCTGACTTTTGTCACGTGAAAAAAATTAACTTTTAGCTTTTTAAAATTTTTAGACTGCCTTAGTCAGTTGATATGCAAAATTAGCTTTTTATTAAAAGCTTTAGTATTGTTTTCTCAAAAGCTTATGTACGGTCTCTAAAAAGATCTCTTTATAAACATGTAGGTCAAAATTCATAGCTAATTGGATATTTCATTTATATACTTTGAACTTAAACTTTGGAATTCCCTTTCAAAAACTTGTTCATATGGATATTTGGTTTAAAATATTTTGCTTTGAATTGTAATTCAATATCAACATTAAATCATTAAGAAAAAGAAACAAAAAAGAAAAAGAGAAAAATGATATATAGTTCATAGTTTTTAAACTTTTAGTTGTGAAATAACTTTTTACTATTACTTGTAACTTGTGTTTTAAAACTCGGACTAGACCGGCAAGTTCGAGTAGTTGAATTGGGAATCGATTAGGCATTTGGTCTAAGTCTACTCAAAAAATTACTCAGCAAAAACTCGGTCAAAAATTGGGTTAAACCGAAAACTTTGAAAATTGGTAAAAAGTCATGTTTTATTCATTCTTTTTGTTGCCATTCTTTTTTTTTTTTTGAGTTATTGATTTCTCTTGTTTTATCGTAAATTCCCTTCATCTCTAAAGCCCTAATTTTATTTCCCCAACAATCAATGACACATTTGAAACCACAAGGAAAAACTTCCAACCAAATAGCAAGAGAGGAAGAAAAATAATGGATCTTTATATCTATGAATGTCTTTTTCTAAGATCTATAGATCTAAATAAAAATTAGGGAAAAGAAAAACAGCAAAAAAGAATGAAATAAAAGAAAGGTTGAAGGGTGCCAATTTGAAGGAAGGAAACAACAAGAAAGGGAAAATAGTCGGAAAAAAAATGGAAAAGATGTGTATTTGAACTTTGGAAATGTTAACAAATTAATTCAATACTTGATTTTTTTGTTGAAAATTCTTATTAAGTACTTGTTGTTGATTGGACATTTGTTGAATTGGCAATTTAGTGATCTTTTACAAATTTGATGGATAAGGAATATAACTAATTTAAATGAATTTGACAGAGAAGGAGCATAAGGTTGAAAATGAATGTAACTAATGTATTTATACTCAATTTTCTATATTATTTATATATAAAAAATTGATGCATATTTATGTCATCAAAATGATGTTATCCAAGTATTGAATATTGGTCTAATCGATCAAACCAATTAACTCTTGACCTCTAACTTTTGCTAGCCAATCTGAGTTTCAAAACATAGGTTATAACTTTGCCTCTACCCAAAAATCATGGTATGGCAACTACTTTTAGCAAATTAGATATGTTACCTCAACTAATAGAACCAACTGCAGAAGATAACATTTGAGTATAGTTCAAAATAGTTTCAATTCCACTCCACCTTTATTAACACGTTAAGAGCTCACTAAAAATATCTAAAAGTGAATATTAGTTAGAATAACTAACAGTGGCACTCAAGATTTAACTCAATTGAGTTTGTGTATAGAGAGTTACTTAAAACTGATAAGGAATTAGTCAGGTAACGAAGAGGTCCCTGATTCTGACTATAAAACCCTCCCCTTACTCTGTTCTTCCTCGCAAGACTTTACAGTCCCATTTGAAAACAAATAAAATAAAAATAAATAAATGACTAAATACAAGACGTGTACATCTCTTAGCAGACAAAAAGATGAACCAGGAAAATGGTAACCAAGTCTATTTTACATTTCCATTTAAACATAAAGAGTATAAGATGGAAATTCTGTATTAAGGCGAATCTGGAATTGATGATGGAATGGGGGTTAGATCAGGCATGCCTCGTGGATTAACCATTGAACCAAGTATTTATATACTAGTTGCTCCATTGTTGTTACAAAATAAGCCCACCGAAAGCGAACGCTAATGATTTTCATGTCTTGGCGACATTTTTTTTGTTTCTCTATCTGGAAGGACTCCGTGTCATGATTTGTGGACTGCAGAATTACGCGTTTACGTTTATACAACGCAAAACAACAACAAAAAATCTCAATACATTATTGCCGTTTATTCATGAAATTATCGGTAACTTAATAAGAAAAGCTAAAATAAGTTTATATTTATTTTATATCCTTAAAATTTTATTCACTTTTATATATGGATTGTTCCATTTATTATAAGTCAAATAGAATGGATAAATAACACAATATTAAAACAAACATAATTACCAAATTTTAAAAAAAAGAGGTAATACTAAACTTGGTTTTTGTTTGAAATTAGTTTTTTATTATTTAGTCTATATGAACTTTTGGGCTAATACTATTTTCATTTTTTGTTGATATATTTATAATTTACTATTATTGCCTTTTCTTTTTTAAAAAATAAATTTTGATTTAATCTTTATTTTCCTTCTTTAAGTTTAGCAAATTTGATTAAGAATTTAATATTGGACTAATTTGAATAATTTGATAAATGAAAATAATATTAGTGTAAAATTTTAAATAAATTAAAATAATAAAAAACTACTTTAAAATAATGAGTTTAGTATTACCCCAATTTTTTGAAATTTTGGCAATTGTATTTATTTTGGGTAGTGTTATTTGCACTCCCCATATGTTATTTACACTCCCATTATTCCATTTTTATTTTGATAAGACTATATTACTCTCTCCTTAATTTCATCTCCTTGCCTATGAGTTAACTTTACTAGATTTTCTCTTACATTCAAAAACTAATTAATTATTCCATTACACATTAAAATGGCTAACTTAAAACAATCACTATTATGTATTATGTATTATGTATTTTTCTACAAAATTTCACGAAATTATATGATGCCAAAGATCAATCTAACAATATAATTTGAACAAATTCCAAATTCCGAGCCTTAAAAAATAAATGAATAAAAAAATCCCGAACGTTAAAGATGGCAAAAAACTGAGTATAACTACAATGTCTCGTAAATAGGACACTAATACTTCAAAAAGTCTATTAAGAATAATTCATATAGCCACCATAGAGGGAGTGAAACTTTATAGTATATTTCAACAAAAGCATAACAGTATATAGTATCTAGATGATGCAATGGAAACTCAAATTTACAAAATTGAAATTGAAATAATAATATGAAAGATAAATTAAAAAAACAATTATGTAGATTTAGAAAAAGAGAAGCAAAAGTTAAATTTTTATACCTTCTAGACACGTACGACAATTGTGCCTAACTTCCTTGCATGTGAACACAAGATAGGGTAGGAAAAGAAATTAGAACAGAGGTAATAAGGTCTCATCAATATGAAAATGGGGTTGCGGGAATGCAAATAACATTACCTTTTATTTTTAGTATTGTGTTATTTATCCATTTTATTTGACTTAAAATCTAATAAAATGAATAAAACATATATAAAACTGAACATTAATCTAATGAAAAAAATTTCAGGGATATAAACTAAATACGCACTATTTTTAACTATTTTTAGTTGATATTTTTGTACAATTGATACCATTGAGAAGATGTAAATCCATTAGCAATGAAAGGAAATGATTGTTAGTTATAGATAAGTTCATGAATAAAGGGTAATAATGTCATTACACTCACTTTTTTTTTTTGTCTAATTTTGACTAGTCTTCGTGGGGGTAAAATATATATTTTTGAGATTGAAGGGTAGAGTGTGACTACCCTCTTAGTTCTGTGGGCCAAAGTGTTTTTAAACCCACTATAAACAAATATGGAGCTAGAAAGTCTTGGTCTATCTTCTTTTTTTTTTTTTTGTCAAAAAGAAATTCTTGGTCTATCATCCAACAAACTGTAGCACTTACTATATTCAAGTGGCGAATAGGAAATTTCACATATTCATTACTATTTACCCTTGAATTTTTAACTCGCTAAATTTCATTTTGGACCCTTAAGTTATAGACTCACTCTCACTTTAGTCATTAAACATTAGTTTTGAATACTTTAACCCCAAAATATAAAATCCACCCTACTCTTAGTTCTTAAATTTTAAATGTTGACACTCTGTCCCTAAAGTAAGAAATTTATCTAGTAGTTTTAGTTCCTAAACTTTGAGTATCACTTGCATACTATTTCATTAGTTTTGATACTTTCGTGGGATAGATTTCATATCTTAGAAAGTAAAGTGTCCAAAATTGAAATGCAATGTATTTTAAACTTTAGGAGGTAAAGCATCTAAAAATAAATTTAAAAATTGAGTGGAATGTATCTACTATTTAAGGGTTCAAAGTAAAATTTACTTTAAGTCTCTTGTAGTCATGTAGTAATTTCGATCTCCTTTCTTATTCCATTGCTTGGAAAATTTCAGAAACCTCCATTGAGATTTTTAACAATTACATATAGCTCCTCCAAGGTTTTAAAAATTACACATACCTTCCTTATCATTTAAAATGACAATACTACCCTTAAATATTTTAATGAAATTCCCTTGTTTGGTATGCTTATATTTAAAATGAATTTAAAATTATTTTTCATTATTTTTCCTTCTTATTCCTTTTTTAATTTTTTTGCTAATAAAACTCTAGTACTAGCACTATTACTTCTAATTTCTATTGTAATCAAATGTCGAACAAGTAATTTTTTTTATGAGTTTACTTATATGCAATCCAATGTTTTTGATGATCTTTGTTTTCTATTTTTCATTTTTTTGGAATTAAAATTAATAATAAATCAATAAAAATGATCCAAAATCACTACTCAATTATGATAATCCCACTACTCAAAAAATTCATAAACTCTAAATGAATTATTTTAACATTTTCTTTTTTATTTTATAAATCTAAATCCATAATAGAATACCATTAAAAGTATCCTATCATAGTGATAAAATTATTATTATAGTTGTTTATCAAATAATAGGTATGGACATGAAAATTTGACATCTTTTCCTTATAATTAACTAGATAATCTTATAATTGTATAGGAAAATAAATTAAAACTCATTACACAAGGGCATTTTCAGGTATTCATTTAAAAATTTGACAAAGTTAATATTATTTTAAGGTTTTGTTTTTAAAACTATCAAATTAAGGGATATAGACGTAATTTTTCAAACTTGAGAGGAGCTCAATGAAATTGCTAAAACCCTCAGGGGAGGTTTCTAAAATTATCCCAAAATTCAACTCTATAAGTCAACAAGTTCGATTATTGAACTACAACCCGGCCAGGAGACTCATCAGCAATTTCACTCTATTTTTTTATTCAATAACAAATAGTGACCCCTTATATATAGAAGTTGACCTTTGACCAAAAAAAAAAAAATAGTGACCCCTTACCTGCTTCTACTACTTTGTCCGTTATAATGGACCGTCTGCATTGAAAAAAGTCTTGCACTTATGGTTTGTATTTTGGTTGAAAACATCATCTTTCTCTGAATGTTCTCTTCTTCTTATACAAAATTTTGAGTTCACCATACGAAGGGATTTGTTTTGCAATTTCTATAGATCAGCTCTTGCCAGAGTACTCATTCATTCAAAAGTAAGCGTTGAATTTCTTTTCTCTTCATGAGACATATCTTTTGGTTGAAATATAGCTTCTGCTGTTGTGTTTTTAACATTTCTTCTACGATTATATTCTTATTTGCTGCCAAATAACCTTTAGTGCTGCAATTTGGCTTCC
>NC_040042.1:10181013-10209581 GCF_003713205.1 Coffea eugenioides | reverse complement strand
GTTTCAATAGTTCCTCAACTTTTACCAGTAATTTTTCTATTTGATCTCTAGCTTTTGAAAGTGTCTATTAGGTCCCTTAACTTATAAATTTGGTTCCAAATTGTTCATATCCCTTCAAGCCAAATCCTAGTGTGGTAACGTTCATTTGATTTCAGGTATATTTTCCTTCTCAAAGTTTTGAAAATAAAGGATAACCATTTTGAATAGTTTTTTAGTTAAGTATTTTATGGTTGACCAAGTTGAGTAATAAAAAATAACACTATTCTTGTATAAATTTACATAAGGTAAAAAAATTACTATTTAGTAGTGCATCACAAGCTAAGCATTACCTTATGCTTATAATTTTGCTACCTTTGTTTTTTGTTATTAGTATGCAATCATCATTACTATTCTATTAAAGCCTAATAAACCTAAACTAGTAAATCTAAAAGTAACATTAATCTAACAAGAATAATGAAAATTTGTACAGAAATAAATTTTTAAAAAAAATTCTTTTAGCAATTTAACATTTTTAAGACAATACTATACAAAAGATGATAAAATGTGAAAACGAAATATTGTAAAAAGATTAAAGTAAACAAGAATCCAAATGTCTTTTGTTAAGGTACCCTTTTGTTAAGCTACCCTTTTATTATCTTCTTCTTCTTCTTCTTAAGGTACCCTTTTGTGCTACACCTGTCATTGGAATCCAAATAAATCGATTAGCCCCACAATAGAATGATAATAATTATACCAATTTACTACATAAATCAATAAATGTAGTGAATAAAAATCAATAAAATTAGTGATTCCTTACCTACTACTATTACTTTCTCTTGTATATTAGACCATAACTGCGAAAGTGTTTGCTATTATTAAGTTGCTTCTTTCTTTGGTTGAAATTATTATCTTTGTCCAAATGTTTTTCTCTTCTACTTATTAATTTGCTTCATTCTTTGGTTGAAATTATCATCTTCATCCTAATATTCTCTTCTGCATAAATTTTTGAGTACATAGCTTTCCAATATACGAGGAGTTTCTGCACATTTATCAGAACAGTGCCAAAATATTTAAACTTTCTCAAGTAAGTTCTCAAGTTCTTTTAACTTGTATATCAAATAAGATTTGGCTGAAATATAGCTTCCACTATTTTGTTCTCTAAATATCTTCTGCTAATAATTTGTTTGTCGTCAAATAAATTTTTGGGCTGGAATTTTGCTTCCACTTTTTCTTGTATATTTATGCATATGGTTTCCACTTTGCTCTTTGATCTTGACAGATATCGAAGTCGTCTTTGGCTTAGTTCTATGAGTTTATAGCTTATAGTTATGCATAAAGTAATGTTTTAGATAACAATTCCAACACAAATATTTTTTAAGTTATTGAGTGTAAAAAGAAAGTTCCATATCCCTAATTTAGGTCTATACTGATTTTTAAATTTCTCAAAAAAAAAAAGAAAAACCATTTAATTTGTTTGCTGCATGATGTTCCCTTTGTTTCCAAAAAATTGCATGGATTGCTTTTGGAAATGCCTCTAAAAAACTAGGTATCAGACTTCAATAATCTCTCAACTTTGAGCAATAATTTTATTGCATCTACAAAGTCCTTCAACTTATAAATTTGATTGGTTGCTTCAAATCAAATCCAAGTTTGGTAATATTCATTTTGCCCTTAAGGTTTGATTTTTCATTTTGCTTATCAAAGTCTAAAATAAACTATTTCAGCCATTAGAGGGATTTACTTTATTGTATGATATTTAATAGTTTAAGTATTTAATAATTGAATAATTTGACTAACAAAAAAAATAATTAGAGTGTGTTTAAATAGAAGATTATTTGAAATACTATTTGAAAAAATTTGTTACAGTATTTTTTGAGATGTGATGTATGTGAAATATAAAAGTAGTTTAAAAAGTAAAAAAATTAATTGAAAATAGTTTTCATAATGCAACCAAAATATTATTTCGGATAACTTTGTTTTCCAAACACACTCACAATATTTCTAACGATTTACATATACTAAAAAAATGAAAAATTACTCTTTAACACATGACAAGTTAGCATCGCCTTATGTCACGAATTTTGCTAACTCATTTAGTCTTGTTACAATGTTATCATCATTATTATTCTGCTTATAATATTATAAACCTAAAAAAATATATCTGAAAAGAAACATTAATCCAACAAGAATAAGAAAAGATTATATACAAAATAAACAATAAATCTTTAATGTTTTTTGTATAGTTGTTATTATAGAAAAGATCATAAAGTTTGACAATGAAACAATTATAGAAAAGATACACGCAAATAAAAATCCCAATACCTTGTTTTGTTTTATTTTCCTTCTTCTTCTTTGTGTGCTTCTTTTTTTAAGTACCCTATTTTGGCTAAACTTCTCATTAGAATCTAAATATATCATTTAGCGCCAAATTAGAATGATAATGTGCATAACAGTAAATTGGAATTAATATGCACAACAAAATTTTTTTTTTTTTACTCTTCCATCCCTCCCCACACCTTTTCCACCCTGAACTACCAGGCACAAAATTTGAATTCTGAACCTGATAGTAGTGAAGATTCTAAGATCCCTTCTCTCACCATTAGTAATCAAACTAGTCAACAACTAAATATTTATCGAAACCATTAAAGTGGCAAATTTGACTACTTTTTAAGTTAACTTGGGAGGAGCTAAACTTACATTAAAATGAATCTTAGTATTATAGAATGAAATTTTCTTGATTAGATTCAGTCTTTGGGACGAATTAAAACCAAATTCAGAATTTTCCACACATATTAAATTATTCAAATATGTCAACTATTAGATAATAACTGAAACTAATAAAAAGGACAAATATGTTTTTTATTTAAACTTAGAGTAGGAAAATAGACATTAAATTGAACCTCGGTGGGAAAGTAAATATTACCATAATGAGATTTAGCTTGGATGCACTATTCATAACTTAATTTATAAGTTGAGGAACTCAATTATACAAGTCGAAAGACCAAAAAAAACCATTGGTAAAGGTTGAAGGACAATTGGGAGTCATTTACCCAAAATTTTACTCGAGATAAAATTGGTGTTTGAAAGTATATCCTACAACTAGTAATATGTTTCTCGATTTTGTAACCAGGCATGTCCACCAATTATTCTGAAACTATTTCTTTGATTAATCGATAAATATTCTTGGTGGTCATTAACTGGCTGTCTAGAACGAATCGGATCAATGTTTTCATGTTAAATCAGAAGATATTTTTTTGTTCGTTTACTAGTAACAGAAAAACAGCTTTTGCTTCTAACTATGTTCCAATTTTTCATTTTCTATTGGGTCTATCAAGTTATAAATCTCTAATAACTTGATTAACATTGATTTAACTTTCTTGAACTGTAATTTTCAGGTCACACGTGATGGAAGCATTTGTGGGAATTCTCGTAGATACTTTGAATTCCATGATCAAGAAGGAGCTTGGATTGCTTTGTGGCGTTCGAACCGACATGCAAAAGCTTTCACGTTTGCTCTCCACCACCAAGGCAGTGCTTGAAGATGCAGAGCAGAAGCAATTCACAGAAAAGGCGATACAACTCTGGTTTAAGGAGCTCAATGTTGTTGCATGTGAAATCGATGACATATTGGATGATTACGCAGCTGAAGCCTCAAGAGTCAAGTACAAAAATTCTGGTTGTTTTAGTTTGATGTGTTACCTTGTAGCAGGAAACTTAGTGTTTCGTCACAGGATTGGGACAAGGATGAAGGAGTCCCTTGAAAAATTTAATGCAATAGCTGATGAGCGAATAAAGCTTGGTTTGAGTGAGTGCTCCCTATAGTGGGTGTTGGAGGCCTTGGAAAGACAACACTTGCCCAATTGGTCTTCAATGATAAGCGGGTAATTGAGCATTTTGAGCCAAAACTCTGGGTTTGGGTCTCAAAGGATTTCAATGTGAAGAGGATTATAAAAGCCTTAATTGAGTCTGTAGAAAAGACTTCTATTGGAGACTTACCCTTGAATGATCTCCAGATAAAACTTCAAAGTTTATTAGAAGGGAAAAGATACTTGATTGTACTGGATGATGTCTGGAATGAGAATCCACAGGAATGGGAGGATTTGAAATCTGTTCTGCAATGCGGATCAAAAGGTAGTTCAATTGTCACGACAACTCGCATGGAGAAGGTTGCTGAAATAATGGGCACATTAGAGACACATCGTCTATCGAGTTTGTCAGATGATCAGTGTTGGTCACTGTTCAGGCAACGGGCATTTGATTGTCAGCAGAAGCAAGACAAACTTGAAGCTGTTGGAAAAGAGATTGTAAAAAAGTGTGGTGGTGTTCCACTTGCTGCAAAGGCTCTTGGAGGCTTTCTACGATTTAAGTCGGAAGCGGAATGGAACTCCGTGAAATGCAGTGAGCTTTGGAACTTACCTGAAGATGAAACAGATATCTCGCCCGCATTGCGATTGAGCTACCTTAATCTTCCGGTAGAGTTGAGAGGTTGCTTTGCATATTGTGCTGTATTTCCCAAGGGCTATGAAATTGAAAAAGAAGAGGTAACACATTTGTGGATGGCAAATGGATTGATTACTTCTAATGGAACGATGGAAGTGGAAGATGTTGGTGATGCTGTGCTGACTGAACTACATAATAGATCACTGTTCCAAGCCGTGGAGAAATATGAATCTGGCAGTGTCCCTGCTTTTAAGATGCATGACCTTGTCCATGATCTGGCTCAATCCGTAATGAAGGCTAAACACGGTGGAACAGAGTCAAACAGAACCATGATGTTGGATATGCCACATGATCAGCTAACAGTGGCTTTTCCTATTACAATCACAGGCATTGACCAGTTTTCTTCTTTCTTGTCAAAATGTGGTTCCCTGAGGGCACTCATTATAAGGTCACCGTGGTGGACAGCAAATAAGTTTACAGAGTTGCCACCTGCAGTAAGTGTAGTGGGGGAAATTTCCCAGTAGCCACGTGTCAGTTCGGACATGATGACCTGTCAGTTCGGCCAACCAATCTACGGATTAGCTCGGATATTGTGATATGACAGCTCGGAGTAGAGGGAGGTCAGCTCGGCTGTAGCCGCCGCCTCTCCATGAAGTGGGCCTGATGGGCTGCCGCCTCCGGATCTTCAGGGGTGGTTGTATGAAACCCTAGAAGGACTCCGAACCCTAAGGGGACTTTGACTCCTATATGGAAACTACCACCCATTAAGCCTATATATACAGCACCACAAGACGACACAAGGTACGTCATCTTTAGTACTTCCTACTGTTGCTTTACTCTTGAGCTCTACTGACTTGACCGTCGGAGCTATTCCAGGGACCGTAGTCCCGCCGTCGTTCTTTCTTCGCAGGACCCTCAGCTCGGTTCACCCTCTCAGGTCGGCTGCGCCTGACCAGCTCGGCCCGTCGCAGCTCAGCTCGGATCTGGTTTTTGGTTGTCGCATCAGTAAGCAAATTGAAACATTTAAGGCACGTAAATCTTTCAAGAACCGACATTGTTGAACTACCCAATTCAATTTGTGACTTGTGGAATTTGCAAATTTTAAACCTGAATGACTGTGTCGGTCTTCGGAGTCTACCCAAAGGCATGAGATTCCTCAGAAATCTTCGACATCTTTGTCTACAGGGGTGTGGGAGTTTGACTCACATGCCGAGTGGAATTGGGAAGTTGACTTGCCTGCGGACGTTGAGTATGGTCGTCCTGAGTGGCAAAAAGGGCTTCCGACTAAGTGAGTTGAGAGACTTAAATATGCTTAGAGGAGAGCTATCAATTGAGCACCTTGAGAGGATTAAAGACAAAAAGGATGCAGAAGAAGCTTGCTTAATTAAAAAACAGAGTCTCCGCGAGTTGCGTTTGCATTGGCATTTCAAAAGAATGCTTCAACGGTACAATGATGAGGAAGTGCTCGAAGCCTTGAAACCCTGCCCCAACCTTCAATTGCTGAGTATACAAGGCTTCAAAGGTTCATCATTATTTCCATCTTGGATTTCAACTGTAACAGAAGTTTTGGTGCGGAACAGTGCCACGGAGTACATAGTTGGGCCCCAGGAGAGTACTGCTACTACTCCAGGGGTGAAAAAGCTGACGTTACAGATCATGCCCAACCTAAAAGGAATGTTAAGAAGAGAAGTCCAAGGTACTCTCGGGGTATTCTCTCAACTTCAATCCTTGTCTTTCTTCAATTGCCCAACGTTGACATTGCCTTTGCCACATATGCCGTCCCTAAAGGAGTTATGCGTCGACAGCTGCCCGAACATGGCGTGGGCTTCAATCTCCAATCTCACTAGTCTTAACTCCCTTAGAATTGAGGACATTGAAGGATTGAGTTGTTTTCCAGAAGAGATGCTACAAAATCTTAGTCTTCTTGAATCCCTGGGTATTAGTGACATGAAGGATCTGCAAGCCTTACCTAGAAGCTTGGCTAGCCTCACGGCTTTGAAGATGTTGGCCATCGTGGAATGTCCCAAGCTGGAGTCTCTGCCAGAAGAAGGATTGCGAGGCCTTGCATCTTTGCAGGAACTCTCTTTGTTCGGATGCTATAATTTGGTGAGTCTCTCAATGGGGACTAAAGCCCTCAAATCCCTGACTCATCTAAGCATCGACGGGTCAAACGCGACAGCTCTGCCAGAGGAAGTCAAACATTTCCCCGCACTACAGAAACTGGAGCTGATTGATTTTCACAATCTAACTTCATTGCCAGACTGGTTTGGAGGCGGCCACCTCACTTCTCTTCAAGACCTGACACTATGGTCTTGTCCGAAGCTTGAAACACTTCCATCCAGCATTCAAATGATGAAGACACTCCAAAGTTTGACTATACGTTACTGCTCCCTATTGGGACCACGGTGTGAAAGGGGAGGAGAGGAATGGCACAAAATTAAGCACATCCCGAATCTGGAATTGATCGCAGAATATTAAGCACATCCCGAACCTGAAGATTCAGTAATACAATTAATATATTCATGTATTACGTAATAAAGTATTTGTGTACTGTCCTGTAAGTGTGGCGAAGACCAACACTGTTGATATGAATTTATTCATTTGCTAGAGCTTGGATTAAATGAAGAAGATATTTGGGTTTTTTCTCATAATGCTATTACATTAAACCAATTAATAGCATTAGGTGAAGAGGGTAACAACAGACCTTAAACCTCATCATATTGAACAAAGAGACCTTGCCACCAGATGCAGACATGACGTAAGAGTCATTCCTTCATAAAGCAATGCATGCGGGTGACTCTTCTGCTGGTTTGGCTTCACTTAGATCATTGGACAGGAGAGCCCTGCTACTTGGCTGCCACATCTGAGGAATGATGGATGCAATAGACTGATATGCGCAGAACATACAACACGGAAGAAAGAAGATACAAAAAATGGGATATATGAGATAAGGTTAAACCGAAGGAAAAGAGACAGAAGTGGAAACAACATGCTGAAAATCCAACCTTTCCAGAAGGATTCCGTTCACTGCGCTGCCATTTCCAGAGCCTATGAAGAGCATTAGAGCCCAACGCCAACAGAGCAAGACCAGAATTTGTGTAAAGCAAACGCAAAATCTGTAATTCCCATATTTTTTGCTAAACAAAAGTACCAAGGGTATCCGTTGATAAAGAACTTTCAAAGCATTACACACAGCAAGAAATTCTATCAAATATAGGATAATCGCATTTGACACTAAGACTTACACACTAGATACAGATACCCCCTCAACTTCCGATTGCAGCACTTTAATACCTCATTCAACTTTTTAGCGCATCATGATATCACACCAACACCAGGCACAATAAATACATTTTCATCAGGAGACCTGAATGCATATACATCAATAACCTTAACTCACCCTCTCTCTCTCTCTCCACTTTTCTCATCCTTATGCCTTTGGAAGAGGTTTAAGGTTTTAGAAAGGAGATAATCTGTGATTGAGAGGTTTGGTCATTATGGTGGCTTGAATGCAGCTAGCGAAATTGGCAACTGGCTATAGGGTAACTGGTTGGGAGGCGCTAAATTGTTGCTGGGACATGTTACATAAAACAGGAAGTGGGATATGCTATGCTGTTCACTGGCTGGGTTAAGTTGACTTATGCAATCAAATTCTGTCCTACAATGAATGCCTTCCCAAGAAAACGAAAATTATTTCAATAAAAGTGAGGTTCCCACCCATGTACCATGCATATACCTTGCTAGCAGCCAGAGGGTCAGGCAACCTTAGCGTCTTGAGTTGATTTGCCTCAGCTATATCAGAAAACTTCCAGCATTTAATTCTATCAGCATTATCTGAAATCCTTGGTTTGACATCAGCTATTGTGCTTCCATCCATGGCAGCCTGTAAATGAGTCAGATCAATGAGTGAGCCAAACAGAGCACAGCAACAACATTGAAGATGGATGTACAGACAGAAATCATCAATTAAAAGACAAAAGTTTTTAAAGATAATGGAATGGGAAAAACAGAATACAAGATTTCCAATGGATAATGATTGTTGAATTCTGTCGGTTCGTTCAAGAATTGAAGCAACAGGGGCAGCAACATGACCAATAGGGCCCAAAGAACCATCAATTGCAGGCTGCAGAAAACAATGCAAATAAATCATGTGATGCCTTCTGCAAAAAAAAAGAAAACAAATAAAAAGAGAAGTGCAGGTACTTAACATTGACTTGTTCAGAGAAAGCCCTGGATTCCTCGAATGTTCTGCTCTCCAGCATCCTCAACAAGTATTGTCCATCTGTATTCACCAATATTTTGATTCCATTTTCTCTTGTTGTAACAGCAAGCAGTGATCCTTCTTTGTTGAATCTCGGGCTAGGACTTCCCTGAAACGACAAAAAAAATTCATTAATTTTGAATTTGCAGTAAAAGGCTTATCAACAAAATATGGTTGTTTTCAAAAGTGATACTTACAGGCAATCCCCCATCAGCATCGGTGAAAGTTATCGCGTGGTTATTATCCATGTCCCAAAACTTAATCTGAAACTCATCATCAGCAGCTAAGAAACGATTCCTTCTATCAAATTGCACCACACCCAGTGACCGTTTCCTAAAACCAGAGTATGTCTTCTTGACGGCTCCTTCTCTCTCATTCCATTCAACAAGGTGGGATTCACCTTCTTTGCTCGTCCCACAAGAGAACAATCTGAAGCAATAACAGATTGATGAAGCAACTTTGGAGAAATCAAAAAAGAAAAATTTAAAAAGTCAGATAGCAGAACCACCAATGCTTTCCAAGGAAAAAGTATGCAAAAGAAAAGATCACAGAGTGCTAATTTTCACCATGATAGATTTTGGCTTCAGAAGAACATCTCAAGGGTTACACGAAATGTTTAAACACTATTAAGTTGTTCCTTACTTCAGATTTACAGCTTTCACAAGTCGCATAGTCGATGACTTGGGGACTGAGAAACAATCTATGTGGGGACTGGAGTTGGGCATGTGGTGACCAATCAGTCACTAGGCTGTGAAAAGTCCCCTTGAATGGTGGAGCTTTCGCTAGTCTAGTGTCTTTTAGCTGATTTAAGCTATACATTACTAAAAGAAAAGAGGATATATACACCTAAAAATTAAAGGCTCAAGATCTCGTGCATCCTGATGCAATGCAGCATGTCATGCATCCACACTTTCTATTGGCTGGCAGAACTAATTACAAAAGTTTTGAGCTTGGATCCGTTAAAACGGAGGGAATGAAGGAAAATGGAAGTTTGGATTTAACATTTAACTGAGGAAATTACTCTGGAAAATGTGTAATTTGGCGAGAAAGAGAGCACAAGAACTAACAAATAGTGCAGGAACCATTTCTTCATGCTAATAAATGTCGACTGCCAATCAATTTCAAATTGCAGAGGAAGATTCTAAGCTAAACCTGCGGAACCAACAAATCCATGGTCTTTTTCCTCCTCCTGCGATCAAGACTAAGTAAAATTGCGAGAAAATATGAGATTGAACAATCCCAGCTTTGTACTTTCTTGTGGGAACATTTTGCACCCATAAGTGTTCCTTTCACAAGTATAATAAAATGTTTTGGGCAAATTCCACTTTACCCCCTTGTGGTTTAACATTTTTTTACATAATCCTCTTGTGGTTTTAAAAGCTATACAAAACCCCCTTCTAATTTGGATTAAAGTGTCAAAGTGACGGGAATGACCATTCGTAACGGAGTCACCTAAAATGTCAAAAATACTCTTATGTAAAGTTGAAAATTATTTATTAACCAAAAGGGTTATGTGTATATTTTGAAAACCATAAGAGGATTATATGGTAAAGGATTAAACCATAAGGGGGTTATATAGTAAAATATAAAAATCATGCGAGATTAATGTGTCATGTATTTATAAGGATAATTTCGCCATTTTTAGAAGTTTCGTTACGAGTAACTATTTCCGTCACTTTGACACTTTAATTTAAACCATGAGGGATTATGTATAGCTTTTGAAACCATATGGGAGTTATGTAAAAAATGCTAAATTACAGGGGGTAAAATGTAATTTGCCCAAATGTTTTTTAAAAAACTGCCCTAGGTACATCTTACTCATTTTCCAAAAACTGCACAATGACAAGTCTTTCCTGTTACTGAATCAATAAAGAATTACACTCATTTGATTTAACTTGATAAGATTAATTTGGTTATTTAAAAATTTAAATAGTAAAATTTGTGAATAGTAGATTATATTAGGTGACTTGAAGAAGAGATTATTAGATTCAGGCATAAGGTTGTTTATCCCACGTTGGTTTAAGAGTAAGAAAAAGAACGCTTAATACATAAATAATGGCCCGAAACTTTCTACTTTAAAATTTTTTGGGCCAAGTTTGGATTTCTGATATGATGTATTAATTCTATTTGGCCTTTCGGGTTCCAAACAGAGACGGGGTCCTATGGTAGAGCCACTTTTGACCATGGTACATCCTGAACCTGAAACTTCCACTTCAACACGTTAAACAGTTAAAAAACATGGGATAATTTCACTGATAATATCACTAGCCTCCCTTGAAGTTTGTAAAATTACACAAACCTCTCTTAAGGTTAAGATTTTGATAAAAAAATTAGTCCAATTAGAAAAAGTAACATTAAAAAAGTACTTTAAAAAAAGAGATGAAACTTTGATTCCATAAATATCCCTTATACATGTATATAAATTATATTAGTAAAAAAAATAATTAAAATTTAGAAATAATTAATACACATATTTTATCACTCACAAAGTTCACATTTAATAAATTAGACAACACAAATAAATAACAAAACTACACTAATGATCACAAGATTCAACAAAATAGACTAGTCATCTTTTTTAACATGATGTTTGCTATGATTTTATGATTTTAAACACAAAAATTTTTTAATTTTGCTTTTCTTTTCCCTTCATTCCCCAAAATAGACTAATCATACCCAAAATATAAAATCCACCCCACTCTTAGTTCTTAAATTTTAACCGTTGGCACTCTATAGCTAAAGTATGAAATTTATCTAGTAGTTTTAATTCCTAAACTTTGAGTATTTCATTAGTTTTGATATTTTTGTAGGATGGATTTTATATTTTAGAAAGTAAGGTGTGCAAAACTAAAGTGCAATGTATTTTAAACTTTAGGAGGTAAAGCGTCTAAAAATAAAGTTTAAAAATTGAGTGGAAGGTATCTACTATTTAAGGGTTCAAAGTAAAGTTTACTTTAAGTATCTTGTAGTCATGTAGTAATTTCGATCTACTTTCTTATTCCATTGCTTGGAAAAATTCTAGTCTATAAGTCAACAAGTTCAATTATTGTAATACAGCACGGCCAGGAAACATATAAGCAGCCCCCCGGGGTTAGATCACCCGGTCTGCGGCTGGAAAACCACTCGCAAGGTCGTGGGATCGAACCTCACCTAACGCCTGGGTGCGGTTGGGGTGGCGCTGTACTCCAGGCGCAGGGGATTAGTCGGGCCGCCTTCGGGTCTTGACCCGGACACCCCTGTGTTGACAAAAAAAAAAAAAAAAAAAAAAAAGGAAACATATAAGCAATTTCACTCTACTTTTTTTTATTCAATAACAAATAGTGACCCCTTATCTATAGAAGTTGACCTTTGACAAAAAAAAAAAAAAAAAAAAATAGTGACCCCTTACCTGCTACTACTACTTTGTCCGTTATGATGGACCGTCTCCATTGCAAAAAGTCTTGCACTTATGGTTTGTATTTTGGTTGAAATCATCATCTTTCTCTGAATGCTCTCTTCTCCTTATACTTAATTTTGAGTGAGCAGGTGCACGACATACTGGGAATTTTTTGCACGTTCATTAGATCATCAGCTATTACAAGAAAATTCATTTTCTCCCAAGTAAGTGCTGAATTTTGTTTCATTTTCTTAAACTTAAAGTTTTTTTTTTTAAAATCGTAGCTTCACCATATGGAGCGATTTCTTTTGCAAATTCTACAGATCAGCTATTGCCAGAGTACTCATTCATTCAAAAGTAAGCGCCGAGTTTCTTTGTATATAATTATTTTGAGTACTATATTTCATGAAAGAAGTAAGAAGGGTAAAATATATAAATATTTAAACTTGATGAAGGTATTATAAATTTTGTTTGGATAGGGTATTATTTGAAATATTATTTGGAATAATTACTGTAGTACTTTTTGTGATGTGATGTATGTGAGATAAAAAAGGTGATTGGAAATATAAAAAGGTGGGTTGGAAAATGTGTTTATGATGCAAGCGAAATATTATTTGAGATAATTTTACTATCCAAACAAATTGCAATGGTTATCTTGTCGGCAGATTTTAAGAGTCCTTTTGGTCATATTCTCAAATTAAATTCACATTGGATGGTGAACTAATAATTGTTTTAGTCTTTTAGACTCTTAGATTGTAATATTTTCGATCATTTTAAAATTTGAACCACTGTCGTTTCTTAAGAGCTAAAATTGTAGGAATAATTGTCTGAAGGGACCATATATAGAATTTTCCTATCTGTTCAGATTTTGATTATTTTTAGTCTATCTTTTACCGGATTTTTTCTGGGTTTCGCAGCCTTTTTTTTTTTTGGGATTAATATGCCAGGTGACTGATGGCTGTCAACTATGAGAACCTTTTTTATTTTATTTTATTTTGTTATCATAAGGTTTAAAACATTTCATTTCTGTATTTGATGATATCGAGCTTTTTGTACATATACCTTATACCCAAAAAAAAAAAAAAAAATGGCCCTTTTCCTTTTGACATCCCTCTCCTTGCCCCTAAGAACTTAATTAACATTCACTTTCCATTTCCTCATTTGTAATTTTCAGGTCACACTTGATGGAAGCGTTATTGGAAAGTCTGGTAAAATTTCTGAATTCTCCCATAATCCAGGAGGAGCTTGGATTGCTCTGTGGTATTGAAACAGAGATACAAAAGCTTTCAAGCTTGCTATCAACAACCAAAGCAGTGATTGAAGATGCCGAGCTGAGGCAATTTACTGACAAGGCAATTCAACTTTGGCTGCAGAAGCTCAATCTTATTGCTTATGAAGTCGATGACATATTAGATGATTATGCAACCGAAGTCTCGAGAGAACCGAAATGCAAAAACAGATGTTGTAATGTATTGGATTGTCTTCCAGCAACATCAAACATATGGTTTCGGCACAGGCTTGGAGCAAGGATGAAGGAAATCAATGGAAAATTTGATGCAGTTGCTGATGAGAGAATAAAGCTTGGATTAAGTGATCAGAAGCGTGGGAGCAACCACTTTCTGCTTGATTCCACTGCAACACGTGAGACTGGATCCGTGGTAAAGGAACCGGATCTAGTCCTTGGAAGGGACGAGGAGAAAGACGAGATTGTGAAAATATTGGTGAATCAAGTCAGCGATAATCAAAATGTATCAGTGCTCCCTATAGTGGGTGTTGGAGGCCCAATTGGTCTTCAATGATAAGCGCGTAATTGAGCATTTTGAGCTAAAACTCTGGGTTTGGGTTTCAGAGGATTTTGATGTGAAAAGGATAATAAAAGCCTTAATTGAAAAAGACAATCTAACTTCACTGCCAGACGGGTTTGGAGACTACCTCACTGCTCTTCAGCACCTGACACTACTCAAATGTCCGAAACTTGAAACACTTCCATCCAGCATTCAAATGATGTGAACACTCCAAAATTTGACTATAGATACGTGCCATCTACTACTACCACGGTCTGAAATGGGAGGAGAGGAATGGCACAAAATTAAGCACATCCCGAACCTGAGAATTTGGTAATACAATTACATACGGGTGGGTCTGCATATGCATGTATTACGTAATAAACTATTTGTGTACTGTGCTATAAGTGTGGAAAAGACCAACACTATTACCTAATTTATACTAGGGGTGGGCACGGGTCGGGTATCCGTCCCATCCACCATTTGGCTAACCGGACCCGTACCTTGCGAGTCAGTCATTTTCTGACTTTTACTCGCCCCGCATATCAGTGGGTACCCGGTTATAGGGTACTAACTGAAACAGGATCGGGGTCAGCGGGTACCCGCCCCGACCCATTTATCATTTAAATTTTTTAAAAAATGATGCATATCAATTTAATATTATATTTTACACATTCATCTAAAATTTAATGAAAATTTTTTTCTAAAAAAAAGTTTCCCACCAAGAAACAGGCATGTGAAGAGAATATAAGATAAAGAAAAAATTTAAAAGAATTCAAAATCAATAAAAGTTTGAAATAAGTAGCACAATTTTTAAAATATATGTTCAACATTAATTAAACTCTTTTCTATAAAATATAAGATCATGTCCTCTACAAATGAATCTTGCAAATAAACTATAGTTTCTCATATTTGTAATGCAATTTATTCAATAAAATTACTTATTTAGTTCTAAATTATTATTTTATAGTGTGTGTATAAAAATAAAAAATATATATATATGCGGGATGGGTCTGGTACCCACGGGTTTTTAATTATGTGATTCTAACCCGTCCTGCATCTTAACAAGTACCCGATCCTCTTTTGACCCGATCAAATAATAAAAATTGGATATCCTAATTTTCAAATCGAATATGACGGGTTTTCGGGTTAGCAGATAATTTTGCCCACTCCTAATTTATACCATACTCAGTCGATATGAACTTAGTCATTTGCTCGAGATTGGATTAAATAAAGAAGGTATTGGGATTTGACTACAATTCTAGTTTTTTTTTCATAATGCTATTACTTTATGCCATCCACATTTGAAATGTAAGATTAATTAGAAAAAGTAAATAAATACGACAAAGTGTAATTCGCATCCTTGAATTTCTTTTGGAACTCAAAAATCGCCCATGGAGTATAGGTGACCTGTCACCTAAAGTGATTGGAACTCCCATCCTGAATATGTCAAGATACCAGCAATTTACAAGGAAAAATCAATTTGGAGCTGATCTGCATAGGGGTTGTATAGGTTAACATGATGATTTCCTGAGCACGGCAAATAACAATTTCATTTAAAATACAAGTCACGTGATTTGGCGAGTCAAAATTTTCATATTGTTTATGCATGGGAGAGTAATAGTAGAAGAAAAAGCTCGAGGAGTTTCTCCTCTTATGGCTAGGGATTCAACAAAATAATATGCTTTAAAATGCCCAAAGGCAGACCCCCACGAGAAAGACAGAGGGTGTAAATTTGCAAACATAACTGATAAATATTGACATCTACAAATAAATCAGTGGTTAAAAAAAATTTCTTGCAATATTTAGTCACTAATGTACCCCTCGCGTTTAATGTTTCGCTGAGAGTCTGAGACTAACAAGGAACATAGCTTTGACAGTTAAGGTGTTGGGCAAAAAACTTCAGCGGCCATTAAACTATTAGCGAGATCCTGTTTTGGCCATCGAACTATTTTTTGTCAATAATTGGCCACTAAACAATTTAATCCGTAAACCCGTGATCATTTCGTCGTTAATTGCTCTTAAGTTCTGAAATTAGCATTACACGTGGCCATGTCCGAGGGCAATTTTGTCCAGCAATTTATTGACCCTACTAGAAGGCGTGGAACCGTAGTCTGTGAAAAAGTACTTGAATAATGCTACGCCACGTAGCCGTAGCCCCATCCTAAGTTCCACTGTTGCCAAGTCCTACTGAAATAGCTACTGAACTTCCACCATCCTGCACTAGACATGTGCACCTCCTCTCTTTCTTTCTGACTGGGATTGAGTCACCGGAGAGAATTTCACCGGCGACCGGCGGTGAAATCTGAAAATACTGACAACGGGAACCTTTCTATGCAAGCCCCTCAACTCAAGACCGCCTTCATGGGCGCCTAGCAGCGTTGACCACGTCGCAGCTGCTAACACCAAGAAAAGGCAGAGTTATACTAATTTTGATAAATTCAAGACCAAGGAGAATAAGGGGTGGTTTAAATTTGGAATTGCTAGTACTGAACTTTATCTTTCCAATGGGGCTCGCCGTCGCCGGAATTCGAGTCCCATTACAACAACCGCCGGCGTCGGTGGCGACGGTTTAGTTACAGAGTTGGATGACAATATAAGGAAATTACTGCAAGCTGTCTTATGGGTTGCTGAGGGAGTCTACATTTGTGGCTCTTCTTGCTTCCTTGTGCTCCCGTATGTTCCCCGCTCCCTCCTTCTCTTTGGTTCTTTAATTATGCATTGCTTTTTGCAATTTCAGAGTTGTTCTTATGTAGGTTTTTCTAACTTTACATTCTCAATCTATGGGGAAATTACTGGAAGGAAGAAGACATGTTTTTATGTTGATATATGCTGGGGGATCCTGTGTCGGCTATCAGTTCAGAGACGGTCAATTCTCTAGTGGGTACCCTGTCTCAGAAGGCGAGGAAACAGAGGAGTTGGGTTGCAGGGTCAGTAAATTACTGGACAAAATTGCCCTCGGACATGGCCACGTGCAATGCTAATTTTAGAACTTAAGAGCAATTAACAACGAAATGATCACGGGTTTACGGATTAAATTGTTTAGTGGCCAATTATTGACAAAAAATAGTTCGATGGCCAAAACATGATCTCGCTAATAGTTTAATGGCCGCTGAGGTTTTTTGCCCTTAAGTGTTTAACTCTTGGAAGAAAATAAAAAAGAAAAAAAATGTAGAAGAAACATTACTACCAAATTTGAACTCTGCATACCAAAACGCAAATTTTGTAGAACCTTTCGTTTCGATTTGGATATGATTTTTGTCTGATAGCTGAAAGAAATTGACCGGTGCTACCATAATTAAATACACAATCAATCACCAAAAAGAAAAAAAAAATTTTAAATGTAAAAGATGGTCAGGCATTACAAAAAAAAAAAAAGGGGAAGAAATATGATTATATTTTATAGTAATATATTTTTGTAAAGATAAGGAAAATGCCAAGGAAATTCCGTATTGTATGCCGAGGGTGCTGTCCAACATCGAGCCTCGTCTAAAGATATTCGAATTGCACCATTAGTTAATTCCTTTGCAAAAACTAGGTAGACAGTCTAAATCCACTTGGCAAACATTAGTTAATTCCTTAGACCTACTCTAGTTTTTCTTTTCTTTTCGTCTTATTCTCTTTTCTTTTCTTTTTTTTTTTTGAATTCCTCTAGGGGCTCTGATGGCATCCCTCATGAGTTCACCTTCTCTAAAAAAACAATTGATAGAATATATTCTAAACAAAAGTGTTACAATAATATTTTCTGTAAAAATTATTCTACATAGACACAATTATGTTGACCTATTTGTTTGGGTTTGGATATAAAAGTTTACCTAAAAGCTGAAAGAAATTCAGCAGCTGTAACCCAAGTGCACAGGAGCAATCACCAAAAAAATAAAATAAAAATGTAAATGATGGGCCTCGTATACCTGGACTTTCCAAGGGGACCGAAAATGGTAGAAGACTCGCAGACCCATGACATGAGTTGGATACATGACCGACATTTCTGGCCCATATGTCAAGGCAGAAACAGCTTTGCAAACCAACGTAACTGACCAAACAGTCCAATGCAAACTAGTGTTCATTAATTTAGGTTACGTTTGGATCAAGAGATTTGACGAAAAATTTAAAATCCTTTCATATTTTTTCTAGTTATTTAGATTATTTTAAAGTTATTTAGATTATTTTAAAGTTATTTGGATTTATAAATTATCAATTATTTTAGTATTCAAAATGTATTTAAACAATCTGTAAATTACAAATCCAAATGTCTCTTAAGATATCTAAAGAATTAAAATGATTTGAGGGGATTTCAAATTCTTAATCAAATTTTCAATCCAAGCAAAGCCTAACTGAAGTAGTTTGAAGTAATGAATTCTGTACTAATATGAAGGGAGAAACCTTTCTTGGTTGCAAACATTTATTTCCATCGACTTGCGGTGAAGTTTAAGCAGCAAATATTTACAATTAAGGCTAAAGATGAGATTGTATATACATTTTCTTACTAAATTGAGTTAAGGGACCTAAGAATATTCTCTCAGTCAAACATTTGAATGAAAAAAATAGATTAATCCTTTTTATAGTAATAGTGTATACACTATCAATCTTGAATGAATGATAATTATGTAAAATTTGAATTTAAAATCTAATTTTTACACGTGTTATAGATCCAATGGTAATAGTGTATATACTGTCAGTGTATATAAGATTTACTCATTATATGTTTTCCTACTACATAGGCAGCGTACTAATTATCAAAAGGAAAGAAATAATCATTCAAATTAACCCCTCCTCTCCTCCTACTCTCCTCCTTCTCTTTAGAAAAAAAAAAACTCTATAAATAAAACTCCTTTCAACTCTCCCATGGGAGAGAGATCAAATTTTTTTGATCTTTTTTCATTAGAGGAGCCCTCTCTATAGCTTTTTTTTTTTTAATTGTGTGAATAAGATCTCTCCTAAGATTTTCTAGTGAGAGTTTTTTCTCTCTTAGGGTTATCTAGTGAGAGTTTTCTTCTCTCCTAAATTTTTTTAGTTAGAGTTTTATTCTCTCTTGAAAAATATATATTTTCCTACTACACATATAGGTATAGTACTAATTGATAACTATTTAATATAGATCTCCCAATGATTTACCTATGTGTTTTATTTAGTGCCTCCAATCTTTTGATCATGGATATTAATTATTAACAAAATTATAAAATACATTCCAAAAAATAGTTTCTCTTTTCATAGAAGTATATCTAATTTTCTTTTTCAAAACTTACTCATAACAAAGGTCTTGTTTGATAAGCAAGTTTTTAGCTAAGTTTGTCTACTACAAGTTTTTTAACAACTTTAACTACAATTAGGAAGCATGAACGTGCTTCGTGCGATGGAAATGTAAAATGCCCTGCCCAATTTTATATAGAGAAAAAAGCAAAATATATGAAGTATTAAAAATAATAATTTATCCAGAAAAGATATGCAGATTATTAGTAAAATTCAAAAGGAATAGATCCTTGAACATGTAGTGTACAGAGTTAAATCTGTTCAGTAATTTATTTTGCATATAAAAACTATTTATAAAAGAAATTGCACTGATTAATTATTAGTTGAAAAAGAAAAAAAGGACATCAAAGTTACAGAAAAACATTCAAACATTCACTATCAAAATTGGATAGGTAGAGTCAATAGCTTAATGACCAATTTTGGGTCTAAACATGCATTATGAAACCTTGATTCGCTTAATAATTCCAACAACTTGCTAAACACCAAGCTTCTAATGCTAAATGCAACACAAAATCTGCTATGTGAAGCAATGTGTGGTGACTTTACTTACGAAATACAAAATTACTTCTTCCCTTCTTAAAGCAGTTCATTTATTTGCTTGTAGTTTAAGACCCGCTCTTATTGCAAGCCAAGAATTTGGCAGTTACAAATGATCACCCATAAAACAGATTAGCATAAAATGCAAAAAAACTGTACACAAACACACAAAAAAGTATGCGGCGTACAACGGAAATGGCATTTGAGCCATATTAATCAACAACCTAGCTACTACAAAATATCTGTGGTTGAGTTCTTTATAACAAGGATAACTACACATTTAACTAAAAATATCTACTAAAACTGTTCTCTAGAAAAAGGCTGAACAAATTAAAAGATTACAATAATCAATTTACATTGAGTCACACTCCTAATCAGACTACATGAATGCCTAACACAGCATATAACAGATTCCTTCTTCTTAGCTGCTCAACCACATGATCACCCAGTTCAACATTCTGTAGCAAAAAATCACAAGGATAATCATAAACCGCATAAGTATGAATAGCCAATATACCCCACAATGTAAATTAATCTCTTGACTCCATTGCAAAATATCAGTACCACAATGTAAAATATGCACAAGACCATGACAACCATTAAGAACATCATTTTTCACAATCCAAATTCTATTCCTTCAATAGAAAAATAGACACACAAAGAATTTCCATTTTATACAAAATCAAGAGACAACAAGCACAAAATTTCCTTCATATATCATATTGTCAAACACCAAAAGCAATTAAACCCAAAAATTTGAGGTAAAAAATTCAAAACTGCAATGAAAATTGGATTCTCATCAATCAGAACCTATTTCTTATGGAATCCACTAATTAATCACAAATGACCAATCCTTCAAGCCTTGGAACCACCAAAGTATCAAAACAAAACATTACAAAAAAAAAAATAATAATAAATTTGCATGCACGAAAACGAGAAAAAGAAGAGGAAACCAAGCAAAAGGCACTAAACCACCAGTTTTTTTAAAAAAATCTCCCAAGGGAAAAAAATGCACTAACGTTTCAAACCACCAAAGATCTTCTCATGGAGAACACAAAAGGATTATAGGAGCAATCTACTTATTCTGAAGCCAGAGTCCAAAAAATTGGAAATCTAAACACAAAAAAGAAGCTGGAGAAGATTAAGACAATGATGTAACTATAGGCCCAAGGAAAATCAAACAATCAAATCACAACCTTAGTTAATTTTCAAACCGAGTTGTAATTCAATTAGATGTAATTTGTATCCGAGTTGTAATCAACTCATCTCTAAATTGTTCTTCAACATTTCATTGAAGCAAGTACTTGAAAATAATATGATTAGGAGATCAACACGACACAATCAAAGAGAGAAATTTCAATGCTAATTTCTGCTCTATGGTATATAAATTGTACATCTGATTAAGCCAGCCACCTATTACCATATATTTGTTATTCTGCTTATGAGAGAAACTGAAAAATGGAGTCCAGTTTAAAGCGAAATTTAAAGAAGAAAATGAGTATATAACTCACTACATAACCAATTCTTCAAGGCCTACAACCACAAATCAAAGGAAAAAAAAAACAACTTTGCATGCACAGAAGAGAAAACCAAGCAAAAAACACTAAACCGCCATTTTTTGAAAAAATCATCCCAAGGAAAAGCAAATACAACAAACCAAGATGTGAAAAACCACTACATCAGTCCAAGTTCCCAAAAAAAGAGGTGGAGATGGATAAATCATCACAATCCATCATAGTACTACATAGAAACAGGACACATTATGCTGCAATGCCTAAATAGTTTAAAATTTTTTTGGCAAAAGAGTTTAAAAAAATAATAATAAGAAGGGGAGGTTATGAGAACTAAACATGGATCAAACTATAAGGTATAAAGTTGTTCTGTCTGCTTCATTTTGTAAGTTGAATGTGACTGAACATGCATATAAGTAACAGAGCAACACAAGGAACGACAACTATTTGCAAGATGCTGAAAATATTCGATAAGATTTAGTGTTTAGGGGGAAAAAAAGGGACACAAATTATGCAAAGAACCAGATTTTGATGTTAAACAAACGAAAAAAAAAAGATTTTAGAGCACTTGGACATTGACAGGTTAAAAATAAGAATGTAAAGTCTGAGAAATCACCTTCGAGCATAGCAATCGCTCGTTGCACATCTTCCAACTGTGTAGAACGAACAAGAACTCAAGACAATCACACAAGGAATAAAAGAAATCCCTTGCAGCATATCTTCACTTTCACTCTTCTATTCACTAATACCACTATTTTCTACCTCTGCCATTTCTTTCTCATAGCCTTGCAGATGAATAAAAGAAACTTAAGGCTAATACCAATGGATAAGATACTAAACGTAAGTTATGCACATATACTAGCATATGTTACTATACACTACTTAGAAAGCAATCCCCACATGAAGGCAATTGATATGAGCTTCAGAGACATTCCATAGTGCACTTTCCCCTCCAAAATCAAAAACACCAAAATCTACCAAATTATCCAAAAGAAAGAATTTGCATAATATGATGTGAATATCTTTGACAAGTGCGTACTGTCATTTGTTTCACTCCATTCTGAAAAAGAATCAGCCAAAAATAGAACATAAGAAATCTGGTAATCTTTTAAAATCCAAACTATCGTGAATTTATCGGATAACAACCCACAAAACTAACATAATTTGCTCTTTTCGACACAATTTTATATGATATTCTCCCCACTGCCTAACATTGCTATCAATTAACCTGTATAGACCTTCACAATGCCTCTTGAAAGAATACTCCTTCCACAACTCAAGGTTGTATTTTGTGTAATAACAGTGCTTTGGAAACTAATCAGCCTCCAAAATTCTGATATATAGGTCCACCACATTCAATAATTGTGCTACTGCACGGCTAGGAAACTGACGAGCATAGGGGTGTAAATGAATCGAGACGAATCAAGTCGAGTTTTGGTATAATCGAGTCGAGTCTTAACCTAGATTTATGAAACTTGAATTCGACGAGTTCAAAATGTATAGTTCGAGCTTAAAAAATGAAAAAATTAATTATTTTATTTTTAAAAAATAAATAAAATAATAATTTGTCTTAACAAATAATAAAATATTAGGGATATATATGTAATTTTATTATTAAAATAAAAAAAATAAATATATAATCAAACTCGAGCCGGCTCGCAAGCTAATAAATTTAGTATTTTCGAGTTCGAATTCGACTTGGTTAGTTCGAACTCGATGTTGACTTAGCTCCAGTCGAACTCGCGAGCTGTTCGATTCGTCTGCAACCCTATACAAGCACTTTCACAAATCTACTTTCGTATCAATACACACCTACTACTTTCTCTTCAATAATAGGCCATCTCTATTGCCCAGAAAGCCTTGCATGTTAATACTATACCACTTCTACGAATAGCTAGGGTTTGACATGCTGCGAACCCTCTTGAAAGAGAGGGGTGCCTTCGGGATCCTCCTATTCAACTACTTCGACCATTTCTGAGCACCTCATAGCATTTTCAGGGCATTTGATAAAGGCCCAGCAGAAATTACTATAATAAAAAATGCTAAAGTAGTCAAAATCTGATCCATTTCAAATTCTCCACAAAACAAATAATAAAGAAAAAAGTCATTTACTTTTGGGAAAGGAAAAAATTAAAAATGTTCCTGAATCGTAATCTAGCGCCAATTTTTCAATATTCTCAACTATTATAAGATCGCAAGAAAATGCCCCAAATTCTATATTATTCGTAAGATTTTTGAGTATGAGTTAATTTAACATGTCCTAGAAGTTATTTTAACATGTCCTAGAAGTTATTTTAACATCTCCATCTTTAACTTCATTTCATCTTGTGGGTTTCTCCTAATTTTATTTTAGTATCTTTATTTTCAACTTAAAATAATCTTGTGAAAAGGCTTACTGGATAAGCAAAAACAAAAGAAGCATGGTAATCATCAACCTTCATTTTTTCAATTGGTACATTGAAAGTTAACTTGCAAGTTCCACGGTGAATAATTGTACTACTAACCAACCAGGAAAGTCACGTTCAATTTCACTCCACTTTCTTATCAATAACAGTACTGCATCTGTGATCGAATTAAGTGAACCATCTCCGAAGTTGTCTCTTGGCTAGAGTTCGTCCATTATTATTTTTATTGTGATAATTAGTTATTTGAGTTGTAGTTATTTTATTTTATTTTAATTTATTTCAAGTAATTTAGTTACTCTCATTTTCAAAAACCCCCCATACTTCGGACTCTAAAAGAAATAGATTATCCCTAGTCCCTGTGGATTCGACTCTGCTTATCACTATCTATAGAAATTATATTTTATTTAAGCAGGTATTTATTATTGCACAGGTTCGGCACCTGTCACCCAGCAGAAATTACTATAATAAAAAATGCTTAAGTAGTCAAAATCTGATCAATTTCAAATTCTCCACAAAACAAATAATAAAGAAAAAGTCATTTACTTTTGGGAAAGGAAAAAATAAAAAATGTTCCTGAATCGTAATCTAGCGCCAATTTTTCAATCTTCTCAACTATTATAAGATCGCAAGAAAATGCCCCAAATTCTATATTGTTTGTAAGATTTTTGAGTATGAGTTAATTTAACATGTCCTAGAAGTTATTTTAACATCTCCATCTTTAACTTCATTTCATCTTGTGGGTTTCTCCTAATTTTATTTTAGTATCTTTATTTTCAACTTAAAATAATCTTGTGAAAAGGCTTACTGCATAAGCAAAAACAAAAGAAGCATGGTAATCATCAACCTTCATTTTTTCAATTGGTACGTTGAAAGTTAACTTGCAAGTTCCACGGTGAATAATTGTACTACTAACCAACCAGGAAAGTCACGTTCAATTTCACTCCAATTTCTTATCAATAACAGTACTGCTCCTACTTTCTCCTCTATAATACTCCGTCTTCCTTGCTGAAAGTCTTGCACATACTGAATTGTTTCAATTTTGAATCAAATTATCATCTTCCTCCCCTGTGTTCTCTTTTATCAAACTTGGATTTTACTGGTTAGGTTCACGATATACTGGTAATTTTCTCATATTCATCCGATCAGCTATTGCCAGAAGCTTCATTTTCTCTCAAGCAAGTGCATGCTGAGATTTGTTCCCTTTCCTTGAACTTCAAGTTTTTTTTTTTTCCCTTTTATCAACTAGCCGCACTATACAAAGGAAATTTCTACAGATTCAACAGATCAACTGTTGCCAGAGTATTCACGCTCTCCAACGTGAGTGCTGAATTTCTTTCTCTTTTTTTTTTGTCATAAGCATTTTTTTTGGTTAAAATATAAATGGGTTTGTTTAGATAGAGTGTTATTTAGAATAATTACTATAGCATCTTTTATGATGTTATGTATATAAGATAAAAAATTATTAAAAATATGAAAAATATATTTATAATACAAGCTAAATATTATTATGTAAAAAGGTGGCTTCCATGTGTTTTTCTTGAAACTAATAAGAAGGGTAAAACACTCGAAACAGTGCAGTGCAATGTGCATCCCATGTTCAAAAGTTTATTCCTAGACACCTGGAAAGTCATGCAGTAATTTCACTCTACTTTTTTTTGCCATTTTTTGCTTGTAAAAATTCTATTCTATAGGTCCGCCACATTCAATAATTGTACCCCCACACGGGTAGGAAGCTCATTGGCAATTTCACTCTACTTTCTTATCGATAGACCATCTCCGTTGCCAAAAAGCCATTGGTCCAAATTATCATCTTTCTCCGAATATTTTTTTCTTAAACTTTACTTTGAGTAATTATGTAGCTTCACGATATACTAGGAATTTTCCCAAATTCAACATATCAGCTACTCTCTGTGGTTTCTTTCTTTCTTTCTTTTTCCTCTTTTGGCTCAGTGCTGAATTTTGTTTTTTTTCCCCTCAAACTTAAAGTAGGTTTATTTTTCTGCAGATTCAACGGATCAAATGTTGCCAGAGCATTCATTCTCTCCAAAGCGAGTGCTGAATTTCTTTTTTTTTTCATTCACTATTTTTGATTGAAATATAAATGGCTTCCGTGTGTTTATTTCTTCTGCTAGTATACTTTTATATGTTGCCGAATAGCTTCCAAGGCTGGAATTTTTGCTTCCTGTTGTTCTTGAAACCAATAAGAAGGGTGAAGCAATCAAAATAGTATTGAGCAATATGCATCTGGAACATTTATAGAAAAAGACAAAGTACGTCCCATCAACTAATGCATCATGAATTAAACTTCTAAAATCCGGATCTATTACTACTTGAATTCATAAATTTTTTACACTTTAGGCGCTAATGCATCACTTAGATTCAAAAATGTAGCCATCCATAATCTCTTGCATCATGATGAACGATAGGGTACAAAGGAATTAAGCAATTCGGCAAACCCCAGCAGACCAAAAGTAAAAAATTTGGGAAAAGATATACCCCAGCAGACCATAATATCAGAAGATTATGTCAAGATGCTACATTAGAATTAGAGGCACTGACCAGTACTCTTCTTTCTTGTCGAAATGTGGTTCCCTGAGAGTGCTCATTGTAAGGACAGCATGGTGGGAGAAAAGGTTTACAAAGTTGGCACCTGCAATAAGCAACCTGAAACGTTTAAGACATTTAAATCTTTCAGGATCCGACATTGATGAACTATCCACATCAATTTGTGGCTTGTGGAATTTGCAAATTTTAAACCTAAATGATTGTGAATATCTTCGGAGCCTACCCAAAGTGTCATGCATATTATGTTTATATATTTTGGTCACTTTAGTCATTTTAGTTTTTAACAAGGATAATTTCGATATTTTTATAGGTTCTATTTCGGATGATCATTTCTGTTATTTTGATACTTTAATCCAAATCATAGAGGATAAAGTGTAATTTGCCCTAAACTTTTCTTGTTGGGAGGGAGGGAGGATTTAGGAAGAAAACAATTTTTCAGAAGCTTTAAGGGTACAAATGTAGGATGAACTTAACCATATTAAAAGTTTACATGTCTATTTGAACAACTAGACAAATCTTCATTTATGGCACTACATTAGCACATTTTTTAATCACATTTGTAGTATTTTTAATTAAATTTTTCATCACAAAAATGTTACAATTTCTTTAAGTGAGATATAAACATCTAATAATTGGAGTGGAAGTTTTCTCAAGCAAAAACAATGTGCTCTGTACAAAATGCAAAAGTATGACTATAAAACTAAAAACATCTGTAAGCCATGTACATCAGGCTATGTAAAAGCAAAATTTGTTGAGTAAAGTCCCGTGACATGCATAGTTCCCAATTCCCTCGTTCCTTTCAATCTTTCTCCATGTAGCCACCACACCTAATAAATTCGGTACAAAAATTACTTGGGTCGGTCTTTGGATTCGAGTCATGAGAATTGATATCAGAACAAATCTCACTTATATCTCTGCTATGGGGAGAATCTAGAATGCAGTCATCCCACGTCTGTGGAAGGAAGGGAAAATGAATGATCTTTAAGCTTGGATCCAACGGTTACTTCATTACTTGGATTAACTATTTTGGATAGTGAATTTTGGTCCCAAAGTTACTTGGGCCATCCGGATAGTGACATTACCACCGTTTTTCTTTCTTTTAAATAGGAACAAATTTATTTCAAACTTATCTGCACTATGAAGGTATTCTTTACTTGTAAAGACACTTAATCAAAGAAATTTTGATGAAGTATTAATCTCAACTCACAATTCTAATGCATATTTATCAGTTGTGCATGCGCATGATTAGCCGGTTAACGGCTTTGCGGGCGAATGTACACATGCATTATATCCTTTTAATTATATCTGAAAAGTAAGGGACCTAACTGCTAAATGTGACCGAAAGACTAGAAACATGAAATCAAGACATGATGATTAAATAAATTTAGGAGGACAAAATACAACTAATTAATGTCTTATACCTCCCTCGTGAATCCAACTTCTCTGAAAAGGGAAAAATTCTCTGAAGAAGAATTTATTTTGTTTTGTAAGAAAGAATAGTAGAATCTCTTAAGCAAAACATGTTTCCTGTAATAATGGTGGAAAGCTATGAAGAAGATGAAGTTATATCATTCTGAATTTAGAGTGGTTAGATATTTCACGAGATTCAAAAGAATTACTTACATGAATAATTGTTGAGGGCTTCGACATTTTTTTTTGCTACAAAATGTCTTATCGTTATCAACTGAGTCAATTTTTACTAATGTTTAGGCTAAAAAGAAAGAAAAGAATCCAGTGTCACGTGAGCCAAAATTTGGACCTAATCATTCCAAGTTAAGATTGTAGGAGAATGTCACACAACCTTTACTTGTAACTTGTGAGACTTCTTCCTTCATGTCACAAATCCTTTGCTTGTAACTTGTGAGACTTCTTCATTCAAAAAAAAAAAAAAAACTTGTCAGACTTCTAAGTGTTAGCTTGATTTTACGTAATGTTCAATACTTGTACACTACACAACCTGGAAAGTAATTGCAAGAACTTAGCTTTGCTTTCTTATCAATATAAGTAGTGATTCCTTACCTATTACTAGTACTTTCTCCTGTATACTGGACCACCAGCATTGCAAAAGGTTTCGCCAATATAAATTAGCTTCTTTCTTTGGTTCAATTCATCTAAATATTTTCTTCTGCTTAAATTCAAAGTTTTCGGAACGTAGCTTTACAATATACAAGGAATTTCTGCATATTTGTCGCATCTGTTGCGCCTCGCCGGAGTATTCATTCCCTCTCAAGTAAGTGCTGAAGCGCTTTTAACTAGTTGATCAAATAATTGTTCGGTTGCAGTAGAGCTTCTACTGGTTTTTTTTTTTGGAACATTTCTTAAGCTAATTCCGGCTTTTCTTGTTTTATTATGTATATATTTTGCACTTTGCGCTTTGATCTTGACGGGTATCAAATTCATCTCTGGCTTTATCTGATGGTTTAGTAGCCTGTAGTTAGGCATAAGACATGTATTTCGAGT
>NC_040042.1:9914832-10173085 GCF_003713205.1 Coffea eugenioides | reverse complement strand
AAATAATGGGCACAATTAGAGACACTCGCCTATAATCGAAGTTTTGGTCAAAGACGATCAGTAGTTGGTACCATACGATTCAGAAATAGCAACGGGCATTTATGATTGTCAACAGCAGAAGACAAGAAAAGACTTAAACTCATTAAGGATAGAAGAGGATTTGTAAAAAAGTGTGGTAGGTGTAACCACTAGCTGCAAAGGCTCTTGGAGGCTTTCTACGAATTTAAATACGGAACACGGAATGGAAAACTCTGTTTGAAAGCAGTTGACTTTTGGAACTTACCTGAAGATGAAACAGAGGTATCATGCCCGCCATGTAGGGATTAGGAGCTAAAACCTTAAATCTTCCCGGTAGAGTTGAAGAACGTTGGGCTTTACAAATAATTGTGCTGTAATTTCCAAAGGGCTCTGAAATTGAAAGTAGAAGAGGTAAGTACATTTGTGGAGGCAAATGGTTTGGAATTCTATCTAAAGAAACGATGGAAAGTGGGAAATAGTTGGTGAAAGACTGTGCTAAACTGAACTACATTAATAAAGATCACTAGTTACCACAATAACCAGTGAGGAAAGATTCGTTTGGCAGTGTCCTTACTTTTGGAATGCATGACCTTGTCCATGATCTGGCTCGATCCGTAATGGAGGCTAAACACGGTGGAACAGAGTCAAACAGAACCATGATGTTGGGTGTGCCATATCCTCAGCTAACAGTGGCTTTTCCTATTACAATCACAGGCACTGACCAGTTCTCTTCTTTCTTGTCAAAATGTGGTTCCTTGAGGGCGCTCATTGTAAGGTCACTGTGGTTGAGAGAGGGGTTTACGAAGGTGCCACCTGCAATAAGCAAACTGAAACATTTAAGGCATCTGGATCTTTCAGGATCCGACATTGTCGAACTACCCAATTCAATTTGTGACTTGTGCAATTTGCAAATTTTAGGCCTAATTGATTGTCACGAACTTCAGAGTCTACCCAAGGGCATGAGATTCCTCAGAAATCTTCGACATCTTTGTCTAGATAGGTGTCGGAGTTTGACTCACATGCCAAGTGGAATTGGGAAGCTGACTTGCCTGCGGACGTTGAGTAAGGTCGTCTTGGGTGGCAAAAAAGACTTCCAACTAAGTGAGTTGCGAGACTTAAATATGCTTAGAGAAAAGCTAATAATTGAGCACCTTGAGAGGATTAAAGACAAAAAGGATGCAGAAGAAGCTTGTTTAATTAAAAAAGAGAGTCTCCGCGAGTTGTATTTGTGTTGGGATTCCGAAAGAACGCTTCGCCAGTACAATGATGAGGAAGTGCTTGAAGCCCTCAAACCCTGCCCCGACCTTCAATTGCTGTGTATAGACGGCTTCAAAGGTTCATCATTTCCATCTTGGATTTCAACTGTAACAAAAGTTACTGTGACAGAAAGTACAGCGGAGTACATAGTTGGGGCCAGGGAGAGTACCGCCACTGCTGCTGCAATGTCCCCATATTCACTGAAACAATTGGAGTTATGGAACATGCCCAACCTAAAAGGAATGTTAGGAAGAGAAGTCCAAGGTACTCCAGGAGTATTCTCTCAACTTCAATCCTTGCTTTTTGGCTATTGCCCAACGTTGACATTGCCATTGCCATGTATGCCCTCCCTCAAGGAGTTATGCGTCGAGCAGTGCCCGAACATGGCATGGGCTTCAATCTCCAATCTCACTAGTCTTAACTCCCTTATAATTGAGGAGATTCCAGAATTGAGTTGTTTTCCAGAAGAGATGCTACAAAATCTTAGTCTTCTTGAATCGCTGGATCTTGGGTTTATATGGGATCTGCGAGCCTTACCCAGAAGCTTGGCTAGCCTCACAGCTTTGAAGAAGTTGACCATCGAGGGATGTCCCGAGCTGGAGTCTCTACCAGAAGAAGGATTGCGAGGCCTTGCCTCTTTGCAGAAACTCTCTTTGGTCAGATGCTATAATTTGGTGAGCCTCTCAATGGGGACTAAAGCCCTCAAATCCCTGACTCATCTAAAAATCGACGGGTCATACGCGACAGCTCTGCCAGAGGAAGTCAAACATTTCCCCGCGCTACAAAATCTGGTGCTGGAAGATTTTCCCAATCTAACTTCATTGCCAGACTGGTTTGGAGACCACCTCACTTCTCTTCAAGACCTGACACTATGGTCTTGTCCGAAGCTTGAAACACTTCCATCCAGCATTCAAATGATGAAGACACTCCAAAGTTTGACTATACGTTACTGCTCCCTATTGGGACCACGGTGTGAAAGGGGAGGAGAGGAATGGCACAAAATTGAGCACATCCCGAACCTGAGAATTTGGTCGCAGAATATTTAGCACATCCCGAACCTGAAGATTCAGTAATACAATTAATATATTCATGTATTACGTAATAAAGTATTTGTGTACTGTCCTGTAAGTGTGGGGAAGACCAACACTAGTACCTATTTTATACCATACCCTGTTGATATGAATTTATTCATTTGCTAGAGGTTGGATTAAATGAAGAAGATATTTGGGTTTTTTCTCATAATGCTATTACTTTAAACCATCCACATTTGAAAATGTAAGATTAATTATGGAAAGTAAATAAATACAAGAAAGTGCAAGTGAGATTAAATAGAGAATGTATATAAATGCAAAAGAGTAAAAATTATTAATACACAATACATGATAGGTTAGATGAATTTTAGATGTATTAACGGCTGCCTTTGACTTAAAGAAACAACTATGAAAATTTTTTTCCTAAAAAAATAACCAAAAAAAATGAAATGGATCTATGATTCAAAATCCAAAGTATCATGTCGCCTGGCTAACTTTTGATTGAGAACAAACATATTATGACTAATCTGGAACCAGAAACATAGAAGTAGGCTTAGTATTTCATTAAAAATTTTAGTTTTCTCATAATGCTATCACTTTATACCATCCACATCTTACTTGCAACTCAAATAACGAAACTCTGGTTGGATGAAGTTCATAATTATATCAAGAATGCTAATTTATATCTTGTAATTTCAAGTGCACATGACTATTTAACATTTTAGCAGTTCACTATTGGATTTTTTCTTGTATAGTTTTATTCACAAATAATTATCTAAGAAAACATAACATAATTTCAGATTTTGTAACCTATCTATTGAGAGTTATTAACAAATTTGTGGTATGGCGAAATGAAATTCGCGCCTCTGTCCAGGAAGTCCGTGCATTGAGTGGTCTATGTAAAATTATACTAATAAATAACAAGGGACTCTAACGTAAAAATTATACTAAAAAATAACAAGGGACTCTAACCCCACGTCATTTAAGTCTCAATGACTTCAAAAAAAAAAAAAAGGTCTCGATTTTATTGCCATGAGCCACTCTGATTGCCAATAGATAGGATCCACATTCTTAATTTAAATACAATAAATGTTTCACAATTTAAAATTTTCCATTTTATAATTATGTTTGTCAAAGTATACATTGATGCGTTTATTCATGTGCATAAATTTAAAGACTTTTTTCCCCTATTATATTATGTTTCAAACACATATCTTTAAAGTGTATGTCTTCAATATATCTAATAGTTGATAACAATAATCACAAATTGAAGTTTTAGCACCCCAAACTTCTAGGTTTTACAATGCAACCAAAATATTCCGAGTGCACTTAGTTAATTTTGCATCAAATCATTGCAATTTTCAGCACTGGCACCTTCCTCTTCTTAATGAACCTATAAACCGCAATCAAACTATTGCATTCTTATGGATGCAAACAATTGGGACCATGGCGTAAAGTAGCCCAAGGCAGAAATGGCAACTGTGCCAACAGTCTCTTTTGATCTTTCTGGTAGTGACCTAAGTTTCTTCAAGGAAAGATCCAAATATAGGAGACCAGAGTTGCATTAGGGAGAGAGAGATTGGACTTTGCAACATAGCGGGATTAACTGTTGAAATTTTACAAATGAATCATTGGTCAGAAATCAAGAAACCATGCAGGTCTCAAAAGCAAACAACTAAATAATTAAAAAAAATGTATCTTTGCCTTTCAACATTTGGCTCAGTAGGAGGGACAAGGAACATAACTTTACAGTTTAACTATCTGGGCGAAAGGCAAGCAAACAAGTATCATCATCCTACCAATACAATAACTGGTGCAAAATGTCACCTAGGAGGCGTTTCAAATGGCCGACTGTTCAGTGCAGAACTTGAGGGATTAGTCGGCAGAGTTCCGTTATCCTGAGAGCTCGAACTACCCCATTTTGGCTCTGTATCCGATGGCTCGATTACATGAACAGCACCATCACTTGTACCAATTTGCTCTTGGATCGAACGGATATGCTGCAATCACCATGGGAAAAGCACTACTGCTGCTGCCACATTTGAAAACTCACGTCAGATCCATAGAAACGCACCACTTAAAGTTCAAGATGAGATTAGCAATTTTATGAACTGAATGTCAATGCAAAAGCATATATAGTTACAAAATTTCTCCACTGCTGCTCAAAATGAACAAAATGAGAGTTACAGAAAATTGCTTTAGAAATTTTGAACCTTTTCAATTACTGATCTACTCTTGTATTTTAGATTAGTTCTAAAGACAAGCCAAGGAAATTCCAAATTGTATACTCGATGCAATAGGATGTGTTCAAAAGCACACAACTGCACGCTACATGATAGACTCATTTCAGTCTTCCAGTCAGATACATATGTGAATCACTAGCAAAAACAAAGTCAGGATCCACACAGAGAGACACTTGTGCTAGCAAAGAGAGATTTTTTACCATGATATATCCTGAACCTGTTTGACTGTCTCAGACCATGGTAGAAACTTAAAGAACTATGAAGCATGACCAGCTTCTTTAATGACAAGTCAGATGAGTATCATCATTTCAATACCTGACAACTGATGAAGGCATGTAAGCCAACGGTGCTATTCGACAACGGAGCGTCAAGCTATCAGCATCAAACATTCCAATTGCACCATCCAAAAATCCCATGTAGACCAACAGGCCATCACCAGAGTATATTGCACTTGAAATGGAGGCAGAAAGTGTGTCTCGTGGATACCACTGCAATAGAATAAACAGTTAAGATCATGACAAGGAGGAGGTACTCAGAGCAAACGCTTCGAAAGACCTCTGAAGAGGAAGGGATAACATTACTAGAAGACCACTCCATTGAGTCTTATACCATACCAGGGAACAAATTTATCCAATTTTTTGCAGCATGGAAGAGTTTTCATATTTACCATGTAATGATCTAAAGCACCCATCTCAATAATGTGGGAGAAAGAAGATGAGAAGATGCTTTACAAGCAGACATGGGAACCGAAATTTGAAGCCGCTAAATGCCATTCACTGGATTATCTCTCTTCCCTCTTTCAACCTTCTCCCGGTCCTTGACTCCTTCTATTAGGGAAAGAAGGAGAATATCGCATCCATAGTTAACCCAAACACATGATGAATTATCCTTGAATCCTTGCAAAATTGATTTTCATAATGCGCTTTATCATTTATATGTAGCACTGAATGTTGGGAATTAGGATTGCATCAATGTGAAGAAAGTCATATCAGAGGATGATTGAGAGACCAGAGAACTAAATCTCTCTGATTATTAACACATAAATTAGAGGACGATCAAAATAATGTTGGTGTCTTCATTATTTAGCAGAAAACATGTGAATTTGTAAATACATTTTAATAACTACAAAATGGATATAAGATCGAAGATTTCAAGTGTTACATCATCTCACTAATCTCATAAAATAAAACTAGGAAAAACATGTACAGAATGGTCTATTAATAAGTCATAGCTTAAGAACCTTGAATTTCTTTTGGAAAACATACTTTTTGATACCACGATACAAGAACTTAAGGATGTCATTTACTTTGGAGGACATCTAGACAGAGATTTCACTAGTTAACATCTGATTTGGAGAATCCCAAATTTTCTTATCTTTCATGTCAGGGAGAGGAGCAAGGAAACTGGTTCAACATTAGGGATTTGATTAAAAAAATCTTAAAATGCCTAAAGTAGAAATGGTATTGACAAGGCAGAAATGGTATTGGCCTAAGTTTCCTCAGGAAAAGATCGAATGAAAAGGGACCAGAGTTGAATTAAAGAGTGATAAGTGATAAATTGGACTTTGTAGAAGAGCAGGATAAACCAATAATCTATTGAAATCTATTAGTGGTTGAAAATCAGAAAACCTTGCAGGCCCCAAAAGCAAACAAACAACCAATCAAAAACTTGTATCCTTTGTCTTTTTTAACATTTAGCTCAGACTAGGGATCGAGGGACATGGACCACAACTTTACAGATAACTATCTGGGCAAAACTCGAGCACAGAAGATTCTTCATCCAATCAAACCAATAACTGATGCAAAATGTCACTAAGATGGGGTTCAGATGGCTGACCCTCCAGTGCAAAGCTTGAGGGATTAGACGGTACACTTCAAACTAACCCAATTTTGGCCTTTGCATCCAATGGCTCCATCACATGAACTGCGCCATCACTCATACCAGGTGCAAATTGGCTGGGATCAAACAGATGTGCCGTCAGATTTGAACCTCGTGTCAGTTTAATAGAGAAACAGATTACTTAAAGGTGACACTAGCAAGTTTTAGAACCAAATGTAAATACAAAGCATATGTAATCAGAATTTCTGCACTGCCATTTAAAATGAACGAGATGAGAGTCAATAGAAGTTATGAACACTTACAGCTAACAATCTACTCTTGTATTTCAAACTATTTTTGTAAAGATAAGGAAACTGCCAAGGAAATTCTGTATTGTATGCCAGGCGGCTATCCAACATCGAGCCTCAAGCTATGGGCATCATATATTCCAATTGCACCATTAGAAAAGCCTTTATATACCAGTGGCCATCACAGCAATATGTTGCACTTGAAATGCAGAGGAAGAAAGTGAGTCTTGTGGATTCCACTGCAACACTAGCTAGACATTCTAAATCCATGATAGAGAGTAGGTAGAATAGACTTGAAAAATTTTTCAGCTTTATCTTAATTCACGATGGATGTAATTCGTATAGCAATCATCTGTAACTTTATGCAAAATCACGATTGGTAGGTGAAATCACATGCTACATGGAGCATAATCTATATTCACTTGGCAAACATTAATTAATTTCTTAGACATACTCTCATTTTTATTTTATTTTCTTTTCATCTGATGACATTCCTTGTGAATCCACCTTGTCTGAAAAATAATTGAGAGAATTTACTCTAAACAAAAGTGTTATGCTAATATTTTTTTGTAAAAATTATTCTACAAAAACACAGTAGTGGTACCATAAGTGCACAATAAACCGCAACCAGAATACCATATAACTTAAATCAATAATTGAAAGTAATCACTAAAAATTAAAAATATAAATGATGGGCCTATACCTGGACTTCCCAAGGCAACCGAGGTTGGTAGAAGACTTTGAGACCCGTGATATGATTTGGATACATGGGCCTCTGTAGAGAACTTTTAGTGACATTTCTGGCCCATATGTCAATGCAGAAACAATTAGAGGTGGACGACCACAACCGTTAACTCGAAAATTCGCTATACCTAATTCGATCCGACCTGAAAATTAGAATATTCAATCTGCATAATTTGACTGGTCCAAAGAGTGTCAGATACCCGCTCAAATGCAGGACGGGATAGGGTTACATAAATTAAAAATTGACAGGCACCCAATCCGCCCCCTCCATTCCTCTCCCCACACACATATATATTATTTTTATTCACATACCACAAAATAATATTTTTAGACCTAAATAAGCAATTTCATTGAACAAATTGCATTATAAATATGGGAGACTATAGTTTGTTCACAAGATTTATTTGTGGAAATCATGATCCTATATTTTTTAGAAAAGAGTTTAATCAATGTGGAAAATATATTTAAAAAAAGGTACTAATTATTTCAAAATTTCATTGATTTTGAATTCTTTAATTTTTCCTTTTTTCTTGTATTCTCTTCGCATGTTTGTTTCTTGGTGCGAGACATTTTATTAAATTTTAGATGAATATGTAAAATACAAAAATTAAATTAGTATAAGTTTTTTTAAAAAAAATTAAATGATAAGCAAGACAGGGCGGGTGCCCGTCGAGGCGGATAAGGGTCAGAAAATGGCTGATCCACAAGGTGCGGATTGGGTCAGCCAATTGGTACACGAGGCAGATACCTGACCCGTGCCCGCCCCTAGAAACATCTTTCTAAACCAAATTAACTGACTAAACAGTCCAATGCAAACGAGTGTTGATGAAGAGCAAATTACCCTGATAGCCATTGAACTTTTAGAATAATCGAGTTTTGACTATTCAATTATTCATAATATATTTTTCTCCACTGAATTTAAAAAAAAACATAAATTTTGAATCATTCCATCTAATTTCACCATAAACTCTACTAGATCTAACAATTAATAGTATGTCTCGTGAACAATACAGATTGTAAGATCTGGCAGAGTTAATAGTAAAATTAGATGAAATTACCCAAAATTTACATTTTTTATAGTTCAATGGGTAAAAATATACTATTAATAGTTAAGTGGGCAAATATTGACTGTTTAAAAAATTTAGTGGCTATCCAAATAATTTGCTCGTTGATTAATGGTAGTCTTTTCATTTAGACCAAGGAATTTAACAAAGGATTTCAAATTCATCTGAATTGTTCTAGTAGTTTAAAGTGTTTAAGAAGTATTTAGATTTGTAATTCGCCAATTATCAAAATACATTTTAAATACTAAAATAATTGATGATTTATAAATTCAAAACATTTTGAAAAAAATTCAAATCCTTCATCAAATCATTCAATCTAAATGCAGACGGAAATAGTTTGAAGTAATGAACTCGTTACTAATATGAAGGGAGAAACCTTTCCTCGTTGCAGCCGTTCCCATCCATTTGAGGTCAATTTTAAGCAACAAATATCCACAATTAAGGCTCAAGATGAGATTATATTTTTTTTTTCTTACCAAATTGAGTTAATGGACCAAAGAATATTTTCCCTCAGTTGGACATCTAAATACATTTTTTTTTTTTTACATTTTCCTTCTACATGAATTGTGTACTAATTGATAACCGTTTGGCATAAATCTCCTAATGATTTACCTATATGTTTTATTAATGTCTCCATTCTTTTAATTATGGATATTGATTGTTAACAAAATTACAAAATAAGTTCCAAAAAATATTTTCTCTTTTCATAGAAGTATATCTCATTTTCTTTTTCAAAACTATATGCACAACAAATTTGTCATGGGACACCAGATCATTTTTCAAGTCCTCGCCACACTTATTTTGTCTCCATCTATCAAATTATTGCGGGAAGACTCAGCGTCAACGTTGGTGGACCGACAAGAAGCAATGAGCATGCTCGGTGTCATCTTCAGTGATATTTTTTTTTTTTGGTTTTACTGGAAAAATAAATGTTTGCATGGCTTTAGCTCAAGTTATCACTACGGATCACGACATCCCTTATCAGTTACTGAACATCTATATATTGTACATTGTTCATTGTAAAATATGTAATCGAAAATAATATCTTCATATAACAGTGTGATTTTAGTGCATTATCTACGAAAATTTTCCTTTCCTATTCTATCTTTTGCCCCTGCTGACTTCGGGTCCAGGCTGCCATTGTTCAACCTTCACTTTATTCAATTGGTAACCTCAAAGTTAACTTCCAAGTTCCAGCAGGTGAAAAAATTTCTAAGATGGAATCTAATTTATGTCCCCCACCTTCAAAAGTTTATTACTACTACACACCCTGAAATATCATGCAATAATTTCACTCTGCTTCTATAGGTCCACCAAGTTCATTGAATTATTGTACTACTACCCAGCCTGGAAAGTCACGATCAATTTCACTCTACTTTCTCGGTTTCTCCTCTAAGTAGTCCCATCTCCCTTGCTAAAAGTCTTGCACTTGCAAAATAACTGGCCAAACAGTCCACTTCAACAATTTTCAATGGGATCATATGGTTGTAACTACAAATAGCCTACTATAAAAATGATATTGAAGATGGCATTCGAAAACTTCGACCCCGATTGTGATATTTAGCAGAAAAATTTTTATATTATTCATGAACAAATTTTTCAATTACTTTTTTACCTCACATACATCAAACTGTTACAATATACTTTTTTTTTTTTTTTTGCAGAAACTCTTAAAATAGCAATCCAAACGAGCTAGATTTTACTACTTGTGCTGACTCATCTTGACAATTATTGGGTCATAAACAATTGTAATCTAGTGCCAAAATTTCAATCTTCTCAACCATTTCAAGATCGCAAGAAAATGCCCCGAATTCTATATTACTTGTATGATTTTTGAGTATGGGTTAATTTAACATGTCCTGGAAGTTATTTTAACATCTCCATCTTTAACTTCATTTCATCTTGCGAGTTTCTCATAATTTTATTTTAGTATCTGTATTTTCGACTTAAAATAATCTTGCGAAAAAAAAGCTACTGTACAAGCAAAAACAAGGGAAGCATGGTAATTTATCAAACCTTCTCTTTTTCAATTGGTACATTTAAAGTTAACTTGCAAGTTCGAACCGGTAAGATGAAATCTAATTTAGGTCCCCCATATTCAGAAGTTGGGTCATGCAATAATTTGAGCCTGCCTCTATAGGTCCACCACGGTCAGTAATTGTTCTACTATCCAACCAGGAAAGTCACGGTCGATTTTATTGCCATGTGCCACTCTGACAGTCAATGGATGACATCCACATTCTTATCAGGTCCCCATATTCAGAAGTTCTTATCAGGTCCCCATATTCAGAAGTTAGGTCACGCAATAATTTGAGCCTGCCTCTGTAGGTCCACCACGTTGAGTAATTGTTCTACTATCCAGCCGGGAAAGTCACGGCCAATTTCACTCCACTTTCTTATCAATAACGGTACTCCTCCTACTTTCTCCTCTATATGATACTCCATCTTCCGAGCTGAAAGCCTTGCACATACTTTTTTTTTTTTTTCGAAACGTTAGCTTTATAGAATTAACCGAAAATTACAGTATTTGGACAAAGGTCCAAGCAAGAGGACAAAGGTCCTACAAAAACATTGGTGTCTAACACCTAAGATTGGGATTCACCCATTCTTCATCTACAAAGATGTTTAGAGCATGCATGCTCAACTTGATACATCCCACAAACCCTGAACTAACAAAAGAGAAGGAACAATTTTGAAACAGCTTACTTATGCACTGGATGTCTTCTATTAGAGTAGCCATCAGATGGTTGCTGGTCCGAGTGTTTTTTATGCACTCTACCAGCACCCTATTTTCCAGCTCCACTTTAATGTTCCTCCATCCTTGGCTGATCGCATTCAGAAGTGCAGAAAGCCTTGCACATACTGCATTGTTTTAATTTTGATTCAAATTATCATCTTCCTCGCCCGTGTTCTCTTTTTCATCAAACTTGGATTTGACAGGGTAGGTTTACGATAAACAGGTAATTTTCCCATATTCATCGGATCAGCCCTGTTTGGATTGCTATTTTCCTTAGAAAAATTACTACATTTTCCGTGAACATATTTCTCTATCACCTTTTTACTTCACATATATCAAATCGTAATAGTAATTTTTCTACAAAAAATCCAAAAAAATGCAATCCATAGATTTGTTTACTTTTCTTGAAGTTCAAGGTTTTTTTTTTCTTTTTTATAAACATAGCTTCACCATATAAGGGAATTTCTGCAGATTCAACGGATAGACTGTTGCCGGAGTATTCATTCTTTCCAAAGTGAGTGCTGAATTTATTATTAATTTTTTTTTCATACACATTCTTTGGTTGGGATATATATGGCTTCCATGTGTTTATGACATTTCTTCTACTAGCATACTTTTATATGTTGGCGACTAGCTTCCAAGGCTAGAATTCTTGCTTCCTGCAATTCTTGAAACTGAAAAGAAGGGTAAAACACTCAAAATTGTACAGTGCAAATGTGCAATATGCATCCAACTCTATTACTAGACAACCCTGAAAGGTCATGCAGTTGTTCTTTCATTCTACTCTATTATGCCATTGCTTGGAAAAATTGTAATCTATAGGTCCACCGCATTCAATAATTGTACTGCTACAAGGCTAGGAAACTCATGACCAATTTCACAGATCTACTTTCTTTTCAACAACAATACTACTCCTTTCTGCTCAATAATAGATCATCTCCATTGCCAAAAAGCCATGCATATACGAACAGTTTCTACATTTTTTTCTTAAACTTTACTTTTGAGTAATTAAGTAGCTTCACGATATACAAGCAATTTTCCCAAATTCAACAGATCAGCTACTCCCAGTGGTTTCTTTCTTTCTTTCTTTATTTTACTCTCAATTAAGTGCTTAATTTTGTCTTTTCCCCTCAAACTTAAAGGGATTTTATTTTTCAATTCTTTTTCGACGTAGCCTAGCCATTATAAAGGGAATTTCTGCAAATCCAACGGATCAGCTTTTGCCAGAGTGTTCATTCTCTCCAAAGTAATTGCTGTTTTTCTTTTATTTTTTTATTATACACATTTTTGGTTGAAATATATATATATCTGGCTTCCATGTGTTTTTGACATATATTCTTCTGCTACTATGTACTTTTATATGTTGCCGAGTGGCTTCCAGGGCTGGGAGTTAGCTTCCTGTTATTCTTGGTAGTATATCATACTAGTTTGGATGCACGTGCTTTGCACATTACCCGTGTTGGGTGGCAATTTTCTTATATTGCGTGGTTTTTTTTAATTTTTTTTATGCTAAGCAATTTTTAGAATGAAAGTTTTTCCTTTTTTCTCCGTTATGGGCATATAGATGAATAATCTATCTTTTGGAAGGGAATGATTGGAGTAGGAAATTCTAGGTTGACATGCTTTCTAATTTCATCATATTGTTGCCGAAAGCAGCAGTCCTGATTTTCCTTTTCCAAATATAAGTCCTAATTTTCTTTCGAAATTTTTTTTTAGTTATCCTGAAAACATACAATCCTACTATAAGTTCAAATTAAGTTGGAAGCAACTCTAGAAGAAAGCCATAGTGATAACTTCCTGATTGGACGCAGAGGTCAAAAGAGTATATATATTTGAAGCAATGACGTATACCACTAAATAGATACAAGAGCAGGAAATTCTTGAAAGAAGTTCTAAATGGCTAATTAATGTAGGAAAGGAAATTGTAGTTTCTTAATATTCTTCTCTGGTTTCTAAGAGTAATTGTTAAACAAATCTAAGGCCAAAGAATTTCCATCAATCCAAGACTTTATTTTTCAAGAAAATAGTGGAAATTGTTTTTCAAGCAAAAGTATATTTGAAAACTAAAATTTCCATCCTGTTATTACAAAAATAGCCTCAATAATTATAAAAAGGCACTACGTTTGGAAGCATAAAAAAGTCATCAATATCTTTGGTGATTGTACAACCGAAATATACAAATTACACAACTAAATATACAAGTAAAATTACTATAATTTCCACATACTATACTATATGACTATCAATTTTATCTCTTCTTCTTATCAGTAAGATACTCCTATTAAATCAGTGACTTTTGATATCATGAAGGCTTTGTATGTATAAATGTAAAAAAAAAAAAAATGGACCAAAATAGTTTGTTATTTTCTACATAACACGTGAGATATGTCATAATCATAGCATAAATTTTAAAGTTTATTATAAATGGTAATTGTTTGAGAGCTTTGAACTTTTTAACGCGCCTTATGCCATTAGGTATAAAATATGAGTATTTGTACAATATTTTCAAAACGTACATAATGTTATAGTTGTTTAGGACTAAATGTAAGAACGTATACTGCGAGTATGATATGAGTAGAGGTGTCAAAATAGGTGACTTGGGCGGATTTGGATTGGGTAAAATGGGTAATGAGTAATGAGTATAAATGAGTCAACCCATTTATATTTATTTAATTAGATGGGTATAAATGGGTAAGTCAAAAAAAAAATTGGGTAACCCAATTACCCATTTATAACTCAATTATTTTAATTTTTTGTAAACTCATTTAAATTATTTTTTGCAAATTGAGTTATCAATTTATACCGCTCTTTGCACCCATTATTAGTTTTAAATATTTATTTATAATGGTCAATAAGCCTAATTACCAATTTTTTCCCATCCATACTCTATGTCACAAAATTACATATTATTTAATAATTGAATAATAAGAATATAAAAATTTGAACTAAGTATTATAAAAGTTAATATATAAACTTAATCCAAAAACTTTGAACCCCTAACATTTTTTTCATATATAAATTTAAAATTTCATTTTGAAAAGATAAGAAAAGAGGCTAAAACTTATCATAAATTGGTACTACTGAAAAATGAGCAAGTTAACAAACTAAGACAAAATAAAATGATAAGATAAAACCAACAAATAATAATAATAATGAAACAAAAGTGGTTAACATCATGACAAAATGAAAAATTTGAAGAAAAAAAAGGGGGTGGGGGAAGAGAGGAGACTTGGGGAAAGAAAATTTTAAATGGGTTAATTAGGTTTGCTGGGTTATCCAATAATAACTATTTATTAAATGGGTATTAGTGGGTAACCCATTTATACCCATATATAAAAATTTAAGATACTCATACCCATCTATTCATGGACGGGTATGGGTAAATTTAGTTAAATGGATTGATTTGTCACCTATAGATATGAGTAACCTCAAGCAGACAGATACGAAAAGAGAGAGAAATTTCAACTTATTTGGTTAATAGCTGTAAATGCTGCTCTTAGGAGAGAAATAAAAACATGTTTCCTGTGGCGGCGAAAAGTTTTGGAAGAGAAGTTTCTTACTCCAGAAAAAGAAAAAATCATATGTTCAATCATTTTCAATGTGATCATATGGTTGTAACTACAAATAGCCTACCATGGAAAAGATATTGAGGATAGGGTTTGAAACTCCTACAAAATGTTTAAACCTTAGTATTTGAGTTAACTCTCGCTGACAATTATTAGGACAGAAATGACAGTAATCTAGTGCCCCATGGGCTAATATTTCAACCTTCTCAATCAGTTCAAAATTGCAACATAATGCCACGAATTCTATCGTAAGACTTCCAAGCATTAGCTTGATATAACATGTCCTGGAAGTTATTTTAAGATCTCCATCTTTACCTTCATTTCATCTTGTGGATTTCTCATAATTTCATTTTAGTATCTTTACCTTCATTTTTGGATGGTATTTTTTTGAATTTTTTTTTTAGAAAAATTACAGAAACGAATTGATATATGTGAGATAAAAAGATGATTGAAAAATATATTCACGTAAAATGTGATAATTTTGTTTTTAATCTTTCCAAACAAGGTCAGTTTTTAACTTAAAATAATGTCGTGAAAACAGCTTACAAGTTAGCAAAAACAAAAGAACCATGGTTGTCATCAAGTTAGCTTCCAAGTTCCCAATCGTGAACCAAAATTTCTAGGATGGCATCTAATTTGGGTCCCCCATGTTCAAAAGTTTATTACTAGACAACCTGAAAAGGCGTGCAGTATTTTTTTTCACTCTACTTTATCATGCAATTGCTTGGAAAAATTCTAAGCTATAGCTCCACCACATTCAATAATTGTACTACTACACTGCTGGGAAACTCGCAAGCAATTTCGCAGGTCTACTTTCGTATCAATAACAGTACTAGTGTTTTCTCCTCAATAATAGAATAGTACCCAATATACTAGGAATTTTCCCATATTCGTCGGGTCAGCTATTCTCAGCGGTTTCTTTTTTTCCTCTCAAGTAAGTGCAAAATTTTGTTATTCTTTTCCTCAAACTTAAAGTAGTTTTTTTTTTTCAACGTAGCCTCACACCATATAAAGGGAATTCCTGCAAATCGCACAGATCAGCCTTTGCCACAGTGTTCATTCTCTCCAAAGTAAGTGCTATTTTACTTTTTTTTTTTAACACACATTTTTTGTTGAAACTAGTGAGACGGCCTGCGCGTTACGCAGGAGGACTAATATTTCCCGTATTAATTATTTTCTGTTGTATGAGTTTATTAGTATATATCTCTGTTATTATTTAATTCATGCGGATCATTAGGGAATTATAATTTTTGTCAAAAGTTAACTATTATGAAATATATAGAATGCATGAGAACAATAATATATAGAATGCATAAGGATAAATTAGAAAATTGTATAAGGTTATTTTGCATTTGAATCAGGATAATTAGAAAATTGTAAAGTGAATCATTCCCAAAGAGTATTAATCATTATTGACACAAAAAATAGGGGATCCTGAAAATCAATTAAACACTTGAACCATAGAACTTGGCATTGCTAAAAATTAATCACCACATGTCACAGTAATAAAACCCATTTTTTAAAGTTACTAAAGCCAACAATAGTTTATTAATTGTTTCCTCAATAATTGGGCATTTATAGGACACTTAACAATTTTATTCTATGTCAACCCAACAATAATTTATTAATTGTTTCCTCAATAATTGTGCATTTACAGAACATTTATCAATTTTATTTCATGTCAAAGTAATAAAAGCCATTTTTAAAGTCACTAAAGCCAACAACAATTTATCAATTATTTCCTTGGTAATTTTGCATTTCCAGAACACTTCAAAAGCAAATAATTAACCACAAAAAATCAACTTTCATAGGTTTCACTGTTTATACCACCAATTATGAATTCAGTCAACATGTCCGATAAATACACCAAAACTATAGCAGCTGTTAAAAAACAAACAAATAATTGATGAAAATAGCCCTAACATCCAATACCAATTGCAGGATAACCGCTTGACAAAAAAAATCACTATGCATAGGGCAACTTTTCCTTTATATTGTTAGATATGTATATCTCTATTACTCACTAAGTTCAATAAATATAGGCCTATTTCTTTTTCCATTAATATTATATCATTAATCCACAGTAAAAGACATGTATTATTACATTATTTTTCAAATTTAGAGTACTTTAATTTTCAAATGTAAGAAATAGTCTAATTAATGTTGCATGTTTAAATAAATAATATAAAAAGATTAGCACACAATATCGCTTTTCAATTTACAGCAATTTAGAGCCATTAGAGAAAACAAATATGTTAAAAAATTTTATAATAATTATATATGCACTAAACATGGATATATTAGTAAAATAACAAACTAATTATTCTTTTAAAAAGGAAATAGACTCATAATGTAGCACACATAGAAGACAAAAGTAAGCTCATGTTTATAGAATATATATATATATAGAATGAAAAGTATAATAATAAAAATAAGGGAATTAAAATTTTTCCAATAATTATATAGACTAAATTTGTATATATAGACTAATTATATCCTTCTAATTGTACGTTTGAAAATGCTATAGAATTAGAAACCATTTTTAGTTGAAACCTATGGCATCTTAACCGATTTTGCTTAAATATATGATGACAATGTTGGAATTGTTATTTTTTTCCTCTGGCTCAAGAATTACAGCATAATCGCTTGACCAAAATGGAGCTATTCATTATCCAATTCTCCCTTTTATATTATCGAAATGGAGAGCCTGAGAGAGATTTTCTTCTTTTTTTTTCTTTTTTTCTAGTTTTCTTGGTGAGGCGGTCCGGGGTGGGTTGATATTGGAGAAGATAAAAAGGCATATGGCAGAGCTCTAAAATAAGGCTTGCAGCAGTACTTACAATAGAGAGCGTACAAGTACAGCTCTCTTTTGTGAGTCCTAGCCCCTGTAGCCCACATAGCACAATAATACAGCTAACAAGCCTCAGCCAGAGCCAGACCTTTTTATTGAAATATAATGCCAAGAGCCATCTTAATAATTGTTGTCTTTTTCCAGCAAAAGAGAATCAATGAAATAGCATCGGCAATTCTGACGCTTAACCGAATCTTCCTAAAGCCAGAGCCAGCCACATGACAAAAGACCAAAATGCCGCTTGACAATTGCCCTCAAAGTTGCCCAAAATGACGTGATAACCGCTTGACCAAAATTTCACTGTTTATAACCCAACTCCCGCTTTTATATAGTTAGATATATAAACGCCCCCACGTGAATGGGCTGGTGGTTGGCGCCTCTTCCTCGGGACCGTTAGGTCCTGGGGTCGAACCTCCGCAGCAACATCGGCTTCTCCGTGCATCTAGCGTGCTAGGTCTGGTTGGGGCGCTGGGCCGGGCCGGAGTGGGATTAGTCGGGCCACCTTTACAGACTTGACCCGGACACCCACTCCGTCGATAAAAAAAAAAAAAAAAAATAGTTAGATATATAAATGGCTTCCATGTATTTTAACACATTTTTTTTAGCACACATTCACTGCTAGTGTATACTTTTATATGTTGCCGAGTAGCTTCCAGGGCTGGGTTTTACTTCTTGTTATCATACTAAGTTCGGGATTTTACTTCCGGTGTTGGGGAATTTTCTTTGTATATAATTATTTGGAGTATTATTTTCTTGAAACCAATTAGAAGGGTAAAACACTGAAAGTAGTACACCCCAATATGAATCCTTTACATTATAGAAAAAGACAGTATATACGTTCTGTATATCAACTAATTAATGCATCATGAATTAAGCTTTTAAACTCTAGATCTATTATGAATTTTATTCATAAATTTTGATGATCAGGCTAATAAATTTCCGCTTAAATTCATAAATGTATCGATACATAATCTCTTACATCATTCGTTAATTTTAGGGTACCAATAAATTATTTTGCTGTGGGATTTAGAATACGTGTACGTCTGAACATTTTGGGCATTTTCTTTTCTTTCTTTATCGAAATATAGGTCCTATTTTTCTTTCGAGAAATTTCTTTAGTTATTCTGAAAAGATACAATCCGACTATAAATGTGTTGCATTGCTCAGTCGAGTATCAGAAAAAGAAATAAGAGAAAGACACGAGGACCAAAAGTAAAAGGATTTGGGAAATGATATACCCCAACAGACCATAATATGAGAAGATTATGTCAAGATGCTACATTAGACTCCACACCCTGTACACTTTGCTGAAGATTACTTCAAACCTGAAGCAGGAGATATTAGACCAGACAGCATTGTTCACCATGTTAGCGTAGGTAGCATTCCGTTAATTCATTTGACGGTATCTAGCTTTCTCTAGGTTTGCTTGTAAGAGAAAAACAGTCACCGCTGATAAGTTATAACAATAATGTTGCTCTTATTCTTTTCCTATTGCTCCCCCGCCCCTACGAATGTAGTTAACGTTGATTTAACTGGCCTGATCCGTGATTTTCAGGTCACACGTGATGGAAGCATTTGTGGGAATTCTCATAGATACTTTGAATTCCATGATCCAGAAGGAGTGTGAATTGCTTTGTGGTGTTGCAACTGACATGGAAAAGCTTTCACGCTTGCTCTCCACCATCAAGGCAGTCCTTGAAGATGCTGAGCAGAAGCAATTCACAGAAAAGGCGATACAACTCTGGTTTAAGGAGCTCAATGTTGTTGCCTATGAAATCGATGATGTATTGGATGATTGCGCAGCTGAAGCCTCAAGAGTCAATTACAAAAATTTTGGTCGTCTTGGTCGGATGTCTTACCGTGTAGCAGGAAACTTATTTCGTCACAGGATTGGGACAAGGATGAAGGAGATCCTTGAAAAATTTAATGCAATAGCTGATGAGCGAATAAAGCTTGGATTAAGTGTTCAAAAGCGTGGGAGCAACCACTTTCTGGTTGATTCCACTGCAACACGTGAGACTGGTTCCTTGCTAAATGAACCTGATCTAGTCCTAGGAAGGGACGAGGAAAAAGATAAGATTGTAGAAATATTGGTGAATCAAGTTAGCAATAACCAAAATGTATCGGTACTCCCCATAGTGGGTGTTGGAGGCCTTGGAAAGACAACACTTGCACAATTGGTCTTCAATGATAAGCGTGTAATTGAGCATTTTGAGCTAAAACTCTGGGTTTGGGTTTCAGAGGATTTTGATGTGAAGAGGATAATAAAAGCCTTAATTGAGTCTGCAAAAGGGACTTCTGCTGATGCCCTAGGCATGGATCCTCTTCAAAGAAAACTTCAAGAGTTGTTGAGAGGGAAAAGATACATGGTTGTACTAGATGATGCCTGGAATGAGAATCGAGAGGAATGGGAGAAACTGAAATCTGTTCTGGAATGCGGATCAAGAGGTAGCTCAATTGTCATGACAACTCGTGTGGAGAAGGTTGCCACAATAATGGGCACATTACAGACACATTATCTGTCAAGTTTGTCAAACAATCAGTGTTGGTCATTGTTTAGGCAACGAGCATTTGGTCGTCAAGAGGCAGAAGAATATCCTAACCTTATAGCCATTGGAAAAGAGATTGTGAAAAAATGTGGTGGTGTTCCACTAGCTGCAAAGGCTCTTGGAGGTTTTCTACGATTTAAGTTGGAAGCAGAATGGAACTCTGTGAAATGCAGTGAAATTTGGAACTTACCTGAAGATGAAACAGGTATCTTGCCCGCGTTGAGATTGAGCTACCTTAATCTTCCGGTAGAGTTGAGAGGTTGCTTTGCATATTGTGCTGTATTTCCCAAGGGCTCTGTAATTCAAAAAGAGGAGGTAATACAGTTGTGGATGGCAAATGGATTGATTTCATCTAATGAAACGATGGAAGTGGAAGATGTTGGTGATGCTGTGGTGACTGAACTACATCATAGATCACTGTTCCAAGCTGTGGACATACATTTTTCTGGCTATGGCGATGTCCCTGCTTTTAAGATGCATGACCTTGTCCATGATCTGGCTCGATCCGTAATGAAGGCTAAACACGATGGAACAGAGTCAAACAGAACCATGATGTTGGGTGAGCCATATCATCAGCTAACAGTGGCTTTTCCTATTAAAATCACAGGCACTGACCAGTTTTCTTCTTTCTTGTCAAAATGTGGTTCCCTGAGGGCGCTCATTGTAAGGTCAATGGAGTCTACCCAAGAAGAGTTTACGCAGTTGTCACATGCAATAAGCAACCTGAAACATTTAAGGCATCTAAATCTTTCAAGATGTGGAATTGTTGAACTACCCAATTCAATTTGTGACTTGTCAAATTTGCAAATTTTAAACCTAAATGGTTGTTACAAACTTCGGAGCCTGCCCAAAGGCATGAGATTCCTCAGAAATCTTCAACATCTTTGTCTAAAGGGGTGTGAGAGTTTGACTCATATGCCAAGTGAAATTGGGGAGTTGACTTGCCTGCGGACGTTGAGCTTGGTCATCTTGAGTGGCAAAAAAGACTTCCAACTATGTGAGTTGGGAGACTTAAATATGCTTAGAGGAGAGCTAACAATTGAGCACCTTGAGAGGATTGAAGACAAAAAGGATGCAGAAGAAGCTTGCTTAATTGAAAAACAGAGTCTCCGCGAGTTGTATTTGGTTTGGCATTCCGAAAGAACGCTTCAACGGTACAATGATGAGGAAGTGCTCGAAGCCCTCGAACCCAGCCCCAACCTTCAATATCTGAGTATACGAGGCTTCAAAGGTTCATCATTTCCATCTTGGATTTCAACTGTAACCAAAGTTTTGGTGCGGGAAAGTGCCGCAGAGTACATAGTTGGGGCCCAGGAGAGCACTGCTACTACTCCAGGGGTGAAAAAGCTGACGTTAGAGAGGATGCCGAACCTAAAAGGAATGTTAGGAAGAGAAGTCCAAGGTACTGCTAGTACTCCAGGAGTATTCTCTCAACTTCAATCCTTGTCTTTTGTTGATTGCCCAAAGTTGACATTGCCATTGCCATGTATGCCTTCCCTGAAGGAGTTATGCGTCAATTACTGCCCGAACATGGCATCATTGGCATGGGCTTCAATCTCCAATCTCACTAGTCTTAACTCCCTTGACATTCGGTCGATTAAAGGATTGAGTTGTTTTCCAGAAGAGATGCTACAAAATCTTAGTCTTCTTGAATCGCTGGATCTTTGGTTTATTTATGATCTGCAAGCCTTACCCAGAAGCTTGGCTAGCCTCACGGCTTTGAAGAAGTTAAATATCTGGGGATGTCCCGAGCTGGAGTCTCTACCAGAAGAAGGATTGCGAGGCCTTGCTTCTTTGCAGAAACTCGATTTGTCCTGTTGCGATAATTTGGTGAGTCTCTCAATGGGGACTAAAGCCCTCAAATCCCTGACTCATCTAAGCATCTACGGGTCATATGCGACAGCTCTGCCAGAGGAAGTCAAACATTTCCCCGCACTACAAGTACTGGAGCTGGATGATTTTCCCGATCTAACTTCATTGCCAGACTGGTTTGGAGACCACCTCACTTCTCTTCAACACCTGACACTATGGGATTGTCCGAAGCTTGAAACACTTCCATCCAGCATTCAAATGATGACGACACTCCAAAGTTTGACTATAGGTAACTGCGACCTACTGGGAACACGGTGTGAAATGGGAGGAGAGGAATGGCACAAAATTGAGCACATCCCGAATCTGGAAATTTAGTAATACAATTATATATATGGGTGGGTCTGCATATTCATGTATTACGTGAGAAACTATTTGTGTACTGTCCTGTAAGTGTGGGGAAGACCAACACTAGTACCTATTTTGTACCATACCCTGTTGATATGAATTTATTCATTTGCTAGAGCTTGGATTAAATGAAGAAGATATTTGGGTTTTTTCTCATAATGCTATTACTTTAAACCATCCACATTTGAAAATGTAAGATTAATTATGGAAAGTAAATAAATACAAGAAAGTGCAAGTGAGATTAAATAGAGAATGTATATAAATGCAAAAGAGTAAAAATTATTAATATGTGTATATACATGATAGATTACTTATTGATACCAGTGGTACAAGCGCGTTTTGCCCACGAACCGTCACTATGAGTTCTTTCCGTCTATTTGACAGTTCAACCCAAATCACAGAGAGTTTATGTATAGCTTTTTGAATCATGGGAGGTTATGTGGTTTTTGCGAAAACCACAGGAGGCTAAAATGTAATTTGCCCTATACTTTTTGATACCATGATACAAGCACTTAAGGATGTCATTTATTTTGGAGGACATCTGGACAGAGATTTCACTAGTTAACAGGATAATTTTGCATCTGATTTGGCGAATCCAAAGAAATTCCGCATTGTATGACGAGGGTGCTGTCCAACATCGAGCCTGAAGCCATGGGCATCATATATTCCGATTGCACCATCAGAAAAGCCCATGCAGACCAGAGGCTATCACAGTAGTATGTTGCACTTGCAAAGGAAAGGAAGAAAGCGAGTCTCGTGGATTCCACTGCAATACTAGAAAGAAGGTAGAATAGACTTGAAAATTTGCTCGACTTTAAATATTTATCTTAATTCACGATGCCTGTAATTCATAAAGCAATCATCTATAACTTTATGCAAAATCACGATTTGCAGGTGAAATCACATAAGATTTTGTTCCACAGGCAGACTGGATTGCAGCAAGAAAACTTAGCCGTGGTCTCACTGCATGTATAAGAGGACAAACTAATAGTACATTGATGTTGATATGTTCAGTGTTATTAAGGCTACAAAGGATTTGGTAGAGACACGATAAAACTGTGATGTCTTCTTCCGCTCCTCCTGCTGCAATCTCGAAATTTAAGAGCCAGAAAAGGTGCTGGTAAACTTGGACTTTTGAGCACTCAGCATCATTGGCATTATACCAGATGATGGTTTTAACCTTGTTTTTCAAACTTGGTTGAAATTTTCTGGATTAAGGAGAGTACTCTAGCAAGGCCAAAAAAGTATTCACTGCCTTGCAGACTACTAGTTAGGCTGTTATTCTCTCTTGCTTGCTTGCTTCCTGCATTTGAACACGCATTGTATTCCAATTAGATGCCTAGAAATTTGTGTAGATTCTAGTAGTACTATTGGATTTCAATCGGGCAGACTGAACATGACCTCACACATTAGCATTGAAATACTGGGGAAGGAAAAAAAAAAAAAGAGACAAAATCTCCAGAGAGTTTGAAAGTGGAGTCATGCTCAGCTGATTCCTCTTGCATATTATGGTAACTATTAGACAAAAAAATTAATTACAAGAGATAAGGGATATTTTGGAGTAAGAAGGTGGACTGGTAAGTGGTAACAGAGTGTGTATATCTTGGATTTTGTTGAACAAGTTGATAGCAAGTCACATGAGGGATAGTTTGCCTTTGTTCCTATTTATATTGCTTGACCAAAATAAATTGACCAAAATAGGGACGTAGGCATCCTAAGGTAGTTTGCCTGTTTTGTTGAGCAAAATGTTAAATAAGTTTGAAAACCATTTTTAGCAACTTATTGCAATCATGTTAACCCAATGTAAAGTTTTCTATAAATGGTTGTAGATTAACTGTGAAGTTAATTAATCATGCTTCAACACACCTCAAAAATAAAGAAACTATACATCTACAAAGAAACAAGAATTAGTTCCTTTAAATATTTCTCCCATGTCAGTTCTTGCAAGAAAAGTTGTGTGAATGACAGGTTGTCAGCCTGTGCAATAATAAAACCTGCTCAACTGAAATTAATTTTTGTAAATAGTGGTAAGCAGGGTCGAATCCACAGGGACTGGGAGTAACCGTTTCTTTTCAAATTCACAGTGACAATGGGGGTGTTTTTATATCAGGGGTGACAATTTAAGCAATTCAACTAAAAGTAAAATAATAAAAATAAAATAGCCAACTAGAAATTAAATAACAATTTACTAAAATCAAACGAGGGATAATTAAGAATCTAGCCAAGGAATAATTTCAGCAATGGTTCACCTAATTGATCATCGAACCAAAGGCAATTCCAATTATTTATCAATAAATAGGTTATAACTACCAAACAAGCGATGGCAATCAACTCCTCCTTACTGTGTCGGTGATTAAGGTACGTCCGTTAATCACTGCTCTAATTAAGAAATAATTCTAGGTACGCCCATAAGATTTAATTTCCCAATTGCCTTACGTATTAGAGGAGGCCTATTCTAACCAAATAACACACTACCAAGGTTATTTCAGATTAGCTCGCGTATTCTCCTGATACAAATCCAATCATGCCAGTTGTCACTATTTCAAGACAATTAAACAATTACGGATTTAATGCCCTAATTGACAATAGATTACCAAATTAACTAATTATCCAGATCCAAGACAATCAATTAATTAAATAGTCATGAACACTGCAATCAAGAGATATGCGAATACCAATAAATAAAAGAAAAAGATAAAATTAAATCGATCTCACAAGTTTTAGGCGAATCAGAGCCTCCGTTGTCCCTTGACTAGAGTGAGAAAATTAGTTCATATTTGATGAACAAAATCTACACACAATTGAAGAAATAACTGCGGCCATTGTACTTCAAAACTAGGAAAAACTCAATTCGTTTAATTGGTGAAAGGCTCCTGGCATGCGCAGGGCAAACCACAAAAGACGAAAGGAGAAAGTTAAAGAAAGCTCCACGAGAGAACAACTCAAAAGCTAAGAAAGGAAAAGTCAAAGCTCCTCTAACTAAACTAGAAAAATGGAAAAACTCAAAGAAAAGCCAGCTCCTATCTAAAATTGCCATCCTCTGGCGGCGGCTCCCACCCGAGAGGAAGGAACACCAGCCCTGCGTTCCTTTCTCTTCTTTTATGCTGTCTTCCGTAAATTACCAAAAAGGATCGTATTTTCTTGTTCCAAAAATACCCCTAGATGCTTGTTATTTGAATTCTTTTCCGATGACTATCAAATTGGCCTTAATTGTGATATTTTTGTTCTACTCCCTGAAATAAATGCAAATTACGAAAAGTGAGTAGAATCTAATAATTAATTCACATCGGGTTAGGTAATAGAGGAAATTAATAATAAAATAAATGATAAAATTGCAACCTATCAGTGAATTAGTTGCATACGACTTTTTATACAGACAATTGGCAAGCAAATTAATAGGAAAAGATTTTAAACAAAAGAATAGTTGTTTACTACTAGTTTCTTGTCTTACACCAAAAAAAAAGAAAAAAGAAAGTATCTACTGCTAATATCTTTTTTTTTTTAAATCATACTGTGCGTCATCAAATGTCAACTCCAACAGCAGCAATGAAAGTATCTTTTTTTTAATAGTTTACTGAATAAAAATATACTACTAATAGTTGAGTGACCAAATTTTAACCATTCAAAAAGTTTAGTGGCTATCCGGGTAATTTGCTTATTTATTAATTGTAGTATCTTCGTTTGGACTAAGGAATTTAACAAAGGATTTTAAATTCACCAGAATTGTTCTAGTAGTTTGAATTGTTTAAGAAGTGTTTGAATTTGTATTTCACCAATTATCAAAAGCACATTTCAATGCTAAAATAATTGATGATTTATAAATTTAAATACCTTTTAAATAATCTCAACAACTAAAGGGATTTGAGAAAATTTCAAATCCTTGTCAAATCATTCAATCTAAATGCAAATTGAAATAGTTTGATGTAATGAACTCTGTACTAATATGAAGGGAGAAACCTTTCCTTGTTGTAGTTGTTTCCATCCACTTGCGGTCAATTTTAAGTAGCAAATATCTACAATCAAGGCTAAAGATGAGATTGTATATACATTTTCTTACTAAATTGAGTTAAGGGACTCGAGAATACTCCCATAGTTGGACATTTGAATAAAAAAAATTGTACGTTTTCGTTCGACATGGATAGGGTACTAATTGATAACCATTTGCCATATGGCCCACTTGGAGCTCTGGATTCCGTGGCGCGGCTCAACAAAGCAGCGGCGCCGTACTACCTATTTAAAATTTGAGAATAGGTTGATCTCCTAATGATTTACCTATATGTTTTATTAGTGTCTCTATTCTTTTGATCATGGTATTGATTATTAACAAAATTATGAAACAGAAATGTTATTTGCACTCATTTTTTGGTTGATTGCACTCTCACCATTTATTTTATCATAAAGTCTAATAAATGAGAGCCATATGATAAAAATGATAGTGGAAGTATGATTAACAAAAATTGGAGTACAAATAACATTTCTTTTATAAAATAAGCTCCAAAAAATATTTTCTCTTTTCACAGAAGTATATCTCATTTCTTTTTCAAAATTGTATGCATAACAACTTTGTCATCATCATTACAAGTCATGGGAAGCTCGTTTCAAGTCTTCGTGACCTTTTATTTCTCCCCATCTGACAATTTTTAAAAATGCTCTCTTCCTTCAATTTTCCCCTCTATAAAAATCTGAAATAAGTTAAAATGTCTTTTGTCTTTTACTTTTCAATTCAAAATCATGTTTCAATATTACGAGTAAAATCTATCAAAATTTTAACCTTGTTTCATTTCAAATTTTTCATTGTAAAGTATTTAATCGAAAATAATATCCTTATATATCCTTTACTATTCTATCTTTTGCCCCTAGTGACCTCAGGTCCTGACTCAACCACTATTTAATGCAATTGATAATTATTTGAGAGCTATAATGTTTCAAACATTTTTGGAGGGGGTGTGATGGAATCCCTCGTGAACCCCAATGATCAATTTCAACTCTCCACAAAACAAATAAAAAGAAAAAGATTCATTAACTTTTGGTAAGTAAAGTATAAAAAAAAAATTCCTATATCATATTCGAGAAATTTCAACTTACTGATTAAATAGTTGTAAATGCTTAAAAAGAGAGAATCATAGAATGATTGAACAAAAACACATTTCCTACGCGCTTTTCTCTTCAACTTGTGAACCGGAGTACCAGACTTCAATACATTACGCGCTTTTACCTCTGCTTCCCATGTACCCATCTCCCATTCCACACAATCACAGTATCCCATATACCCAATTCACATCCTACACTATATAAATAATATAAACATATCCACAAATTATACCACTAATTGTACAAGTAAAATAAATAATTTCCACATACCATACTACATGAATATCAATTTTATCTCCTTCTTATAGTAAGACATTAAATCAGTAACTTTTGACATAAGGATGGCAATGGGGTGCCCTGCACGGGGGTGGGGCGGGGGGAAATTTTTTCCCCGCCCCGCCACCCACTTAAAAAAATAAAAATAAATATATATGTAATTATATATGTAATATTTAATTTAATTAGTTATAAACTTATGATAATGATATCATTAGTTGTATGTATTATATAATATATATTACTATATGTAATATAATTGATATTATCAATTATACTAATAATTATATATGTCTATTAATAGAAATTATTAATTAGTTATAATAAATTTACTAATACATTTATACTAAATCCCTAATTACACTTAATACAATAACATTTTTCTCAAAAAAAAGCACAAACACAATAATGAATTAGTGATTATATTTGTACCAAAAGTGAAAATTTGACTACTTTAGTTATATTTATTTCATCATATTGGATTGTATTCAAATAAGTTTTGTTTAATTTTTTTTATAAGTTTCAGTTATGAAATTACAATGAATAATAATTTGATGATATATTGATATTTTAGTATTTAATTATTTACTAAAATTTAACTATAATAAAATTATATAACAAATTTTTATTTGCTTCTGAGAGAAGCGGGGCGGGGTCCCCAGCCTCAACTTCGCCCCATTGCCATCCTTATTTTGACATCGTCAAGGCTTTATATGTACTAGTTAATTTGGGCCTCGCGTGAGGCGCGAGGTTGCCCAGATATGGCATTTGGTATGTGCTCAAAAGGGTAATGATAAAAGCATGAGGCGCGAGGTATGTGCTCGAAAGCGTGAGGCGCGAGGTTGCCCAAAAAAAATTGAACTTTTGCTGTCGGACTGACAATAGTTGTAGAAGTGCCCCTTGTTAGACCACTAGATGTGCGATTTTTTTTCGTCAATATTCTAAGTAGTTAGCCCAAGATCGCAAGATAATGCCCCGAATTCTATATCACCCGTGAGACTTCCAAAAATAAGGTTGATACAACGTGTCCTAAAACTTATTTTAACATCTCCATCTTTAGCTTCATTTTATCTTGTGGATTTCTCATAATTTCATTTTAGTATCTTTATTTTGAACTTAAAATAATCTTGTGAAAAAAGCTTATAACTGTATAAGCAGAAACAAAAGTTGTTTGGACAACATAAAAATTTCAGATTTTGTTTTGCTTGCATCATACACACAATTCCCAATCATCTTTTTATCTCACATACATCACATCACAAAAAATACTACAATAACTGGATCAAATAAATCATCCAAATAAATTCTTATCCAAACAAATTATCTCATCCTTCACTTTTCGTACTGGTAAGTTCACACTTAGCTTCCAAGTTCCCACTCGTGAGCCAAATTTCTAGGATGGAATAATTTGGGTCCCCCATGTTCAAAAGTTTATTCCTAGACAACTGTAAAGGCATGCAGTAATATTTTCGCTCTACTTTATCATGCAATTGCTTGGAAAAATTGTAATCTATAGGTCCACCACTTTCAATAATTGTACTACTGCACTGCTAGGAAACTCACTACTTTCTCCTCAATAAGAGACCATCTCCATTGCCAAAAAGCCTTGCACGTACTAATTGTTTCTACATTAGTTCAAATTATCATCTTCCTCCGAATATTATTGTTTCGTAAACTTTACTTTGAGTAATCAAGCAGCTTCACGACATACTAGGAATTTTCCCATGTACATCGGATCAGCTATTCCCAGAGGTTTCCTTTTTTTTTGTTTTTTCTCTCTCAAGTAAGTGCTGAAGTTTTTTTTTTTCCCCTTAAACTTAATGTTGTTTTTTTTTTTTAACGTAGCCTCACCATTATAAAGGGAATTTCTGCAAATCCAACAGATCAGCTTTTGCCAGAGTGTTCATTCTCTCCAAAGTAAGTGCTGAATTTCTTTTTTTTTTTTATCATTATTATACACATTTTTGGTTGAAATATATATCTGGCTTCCATGTGCTTTTGACTTTTATTCTTCTGCTAGTATATACTTTTATATAGTTTTGGCAATTTGGATTGAGACCCATTTATCCATCCATATAATCCATAATTAAATGGATTTGGATTATCCATTTATAATGTTGGTTTTAAATGGTTAGCCAAAGTAAAATCATTAAATTAAATGGATTTATATGGATTATCCACAAAAACCATATATATCAATTTACTTAAAAACTAAATAAAAGAAACTTGTTGCATGTTTTTCAACTCTATCTCATTCCTCTGTTCTTTAGTGTTGGCCTCCTCCGCGTTTATTTCACCGGCCTTATGAACACGTCGATGATGATGGCAACTAGCATGCAGCCGCCATCAAATCATAAACATGGTGTCTCAATTTCTGCTAATTCAATGATGTACTAGTTCCGACCTTTTAACTCTCTTACTGCAGTGAAAAAGTTTAATTTTGGACAGAAAATAAAGAGAGCAACTAGTGCCTTGCCTGCTTAAGTCTGTGCTCAGAAGTGACAAATAAAGAAAGACAGCCTTTACCTTTCCAGTATGACCAAATGCTTGTGTTCCATTCTGGTTTTAAGCCAACTTAAGGAGCCAACTTAAGGATTAAGCCTTGATGGATGGGAGATCAAGAGTTTAAATATTACCTCCTATTAATTGTCACAATATGTGATTTTTTCAAAAAATTCATACGGGTGTGGTTTAGTCCTCCGTAGGCCCAGTTGAACCTCCCTCCTTAGATTATGATGTGATTTAGTCCCCATTAATCCCTCATTAATTACCATATGGCTATTTGTACAACAATCTTCATGGTTAGTTCCAATTATTTTTGTCATTTATTGATTTTTGTCATTTTCAACACCTAAAATTTACAAGTACATAAAAAAGTATCTTCATATTATAAGAATGGTAATACAAAAAAAAAGTAACCAAAATATTTAAATGGATTATAAATGGATAATTGGTTTTTGTTTAATCCATTTAGATCCATTTAATAAATGGATTTAAATGGATTGGATAAATTTCATCTACCATCCATTAAGTCAAAACCAATTATGAACCATTTATCCATATTGCCACCTCTACTTTTATATGTTGCCGAGTAGCTTCCAGGGCTGAGATTTTGCTTCCTGTTATTCTTGGTATATCATATTAGTTTGGGTAATTTTTTTTGTACATATGAATCGTTTGGCGTAATATTTTCTTGAAACCGATAAGAAATCACTGAAAATAAGACAGTGCAATATGAATCGTTTACATTATAGAAAAAAGGCAATATATACGATCCATATGTCAACTAATTAATGCATCATGAATTAAACTTCTAAACTCTGGATCTATTATGGCTAATGCGTCACTTAAATTCATAAATGTTTCGATCCATAATCTCTTGCATCATCATTAATTATAGGGTACCAATAAATTAATTATAGGGTGAAAACCACTGTACTCTCTGCATAAAATTAGTCAACACTGAGAAATCTTTAGGCAGACATACTTTTTTTTTTAGGCATAGATACTTGTTACTACAGCTGCCATAAATATTCTATTTTACTTGCTTTTTGTTAAATGTGCTTTTTCAATACTTAAATTTTTCCTTCTAATATTACTAAGGCTTTGTCAATTATGCTAATCTTCTCTATAAAGTAGCACAGTTTTGCTCAAAAAAAAAAAAAAAATCAAGCACTATTGGCTTCTTTATTTTTTACACTTTTCCTTTCAACGTAATGCTGTTTTTTGAGATTTCAAGTTTTATGTTCCTCCCATAGTAATTTTTAGAGTTTGTATGCTAATTTGTTTTAGACACTCAAATTTTATTGTGTGGTTTTTTTTTTAAAGAAATACTAAGCAAGTTTTAGAATAAATTCCTCTTGTCCGTTATGGATGTATAGATGAATAATCTATCTTTTGGAAGGGAATGGTTGGAGTAGGAAACTCTAGTTTGACATGCTTGCTTTCTAATTTCATCATATTTTTGCTTAACCCCCCCCCCCCCCTCTTCAAAAAAGAAAAAAAAAAAATAATTGTGGAGTCACACTCAATAAATGACGGGACATAAACAGAAGAAAATGTGGTGATTTGATTGCACCGGTTAGGATTTCTCTACAAACCAGAATAACCAAAATTAATTAGTGGGTTAGGCATAGAATTTTGGAGAGTTAGGAATACAACATTATTTTGCTGTGGGATTTAGAATACGTGTACGGTTGAACATTTTGTGCAACTTTGCGTGCTTTCCTTTTCTTTCTTTTTCCACATATAAGTCCTAATTTTCTTTCAATTTTTTTTAGATATTCTGAAATGATACTATAAGTCCTACTATAAGTTCAAATTAAGTTGGAAGCAACCCTAGAAGAAAGCCATAGTGATAACTTCCTGATTGGATGCAGAGTTCAAAAGTATATAATTTATATAATTGAAGCAATGTAGCATACCACCAAATAGATACTAGAGTAGGACATTCTTTAAAGATGTTCTAAGAATTTAGCCTAATTAATATAGGAAGGGAAACTATAGATTCTTAGTGTTCTTCTTTAGTTTCTAAAAGAATGGTTAAAAAAAAAAATCTAAGGCCAAATAATTTCCTTCAATCCAAGATTTTATTTTTCAAGAAAATTGTGGAAATTGTTTTTCAAGCAAAAGTATATTTGTAAACTAAAATTTCAATTCTGTTATTACCAAAATACCCTCAATAATCATGAAAGTCACTACTACTTTTGGAAGTATAACAAAGTCATCAAAATCTATGGTGATTCTACAACCGAAATAATCATAAAAGCTTAAAACAAGTTTATATTTATTTTATATCCTTAAAATTTTATTCACTTTTATGTATGTATTGTTCAATTTATTATACTTTAAGTAGGTAATACTAACTTTTTTGTTTAAAATTTTAGTTTTTTACTATTTTCGTTTATGTGAACATTGGGCTAATACTATTTTCATTTTTTGTTTATATATTTATAGTTTACTATTATCGCCTTTTTCTTTTTAAAAAATAAAATTGATTTAATCTCTATTTTCCTTCTTGAAGTTTAAAAATAAGGCATACTAGATATTTTTAGCAAATTTAGATTAAGAATCTAATATTGGACTAATTTCATAAATGAAATAATATTAGTGTAAAAGTTTAAATAAATTAAAATAATAAAAAGTTCCTTAAAATAATGAGTTTTGTAGTACCCCTGTTTTTGAAATTTTGGCAATTGTATTTATTTTTAGTATTGTGTTATTTATCCATTTTATTTGACTTAAGGTCTAATAAATTGAATAAAACATATACAAAAGTGAACATTGATCTAATGAAAAAAGTTTCAAGAGTATAAACTAAATATTAACTATTTTTAGTTGATATTTTTCTACAATTGATATGATAAAGAAGATGTAAATCTTTTAGCAATGAAAGGAAATGATTATTGGTTATAGACAAGTTCATGAATAAAAGGATAATAATGTCATTACACTCTCTTTTTTTTTTGTATTTCTAACTTTGACTAGTTTTCATGGGGGGTAAAATATATATTTTTGAGATTAAAGGGGTAGATGTGACTACCCCCTTAGTTCAGAGTGCCAAAGTTTTATTAAACCCACAATAAACAAATATGGAACTAGAAAGCCTTGGTCTATCTTCGAACTACTGTAGCACTATTCTCAACTTGGTGAATAAGGAATTTCACCGATTCATTACTATTTACCCTTGATTTTTTAACTCGCTAAATTCCATTTTGGACTCTTTTAAGATATAGACACACTCTCACCTTAGTCATTAAAATTTAGTTTTGAATACTTTACCCCTATTAATATAAAATCCACCCTTCTCTCACTACTCTATCCCTAAAATATGAAATTTATCTACTCCATCCCTAGTCATGCTTCCATTTTTTTTGTTATCACAAAATAGGCATCTCTTTGCAAAAGTCAAACAACTATTTCTTTTATACCCTTCAGTAATAATGACAAGATTTCATTAATTAATAGTAAACAATTACTACGGCCCACCATAACACATGCACACCTTTTGTTTTTAGTTTGCTAATTTTCGTGTTCAAACAATGGTTAAGACCAGAAGAATATGAAAAGTGCATGTCTCAATTCTTGGGACAGAGGAAGTAGTTTTAATTCCTAAATTTTAAGCATCACTTGCCTGCTATTTTTTTAATTTTGATATTTTCATAGGATGGATTTCATATTTTAGAAAGTAAAATATCCCAAACCAAAGTACAATGTATTTTAAACTTTAGGAGGCAAAGCTTCTAAAATTAAAGTTTAAAAATTGAGTGGAATGTATCTACCGTTTAAGGGTTCGTAGTAAAATTTACTTTAAGCATCTTGTAGTCATGTAGTAATTTCGATCTACTTTCTTTAAGTCAACAAGTTCAATTATTGTACTACAATACGGCCAGGAAACTCAAGCAATTTCACTCTACTTTTCTTTCTTCAATAACTACTACTTTGTCCTTTATAAACTTATAATGGGCCGTCTCCATTGCAAAAAGTGTTTTGTACATTGCCCGTGTTTCTTCGTTCATAATTATGTTGAATGCTATATTTCATGAAAGAAATAAGAAGGGTGAAATATTTAATTATTTAAACTTGATGAAGGTATTGTTATTTGGTTATCTTTTCTGCAGATTTTAAGAGTCCTTTTGGTCATATTCTCAAATTAAATTCACCAATGGATGGTGAAATAATAATTGTTTTAGATTCTTAGACTGTACTATTTTCAATCATTTTAAAATATGAACCAACTGTCATTTCTTGACAAAAAATTGTAGGAATAATTGCCTGAAGGGACCATATATAGAATTCTCGTATCCCTTCAGATTTTGATTAATTTTAGTCTATCTTTTACCAGATTTTTTCTGGGTTTCGCAACCATTTGTTCTTTTTTTTGGATAATATTGCCAGGTGCTGATGGCTGTCTAATATTGAGAACCTTTTTTTTTTTTTTTTTTATCTAAAGTTTAAAACATTTCATCTTGCATTTGGATGATAATCGAGCATTTTCTAACATTACTTTTGTAACAAAAAAACTCTCTTTTTGCCCTTTCTACTTGAATTCCCTCTCCTCCCTAGGGAACTTAACTAAGTCCACTTCCCTTCCATTATTCGTAATTTTCAGGTCACATTGAATGAGCGTATTGGAAAGTCTGGTAAAAAATTCTGAATTCTCCATAATCCAAGAGGAGCTTAGATTGCTTTGTGTATTGAAACAGAAGATACCAAAAGCTTTCAAGCTTGCTTCAACAACCAAAGCAGTGATGAAGATGCCGAGCAGAAGCAGTTTACTGGACAGGCAATTCAATCTTTGGTGCAGAACTCAATCTTATTGCTTATGAAGTCGATGACATATTAGCATGATTATCAACCGTGAGTCTGCGAGAGAACCGAAGTGCAAACAACATATGTTGCATGTATTGGTTGTCTCCCAGCAAATCAAACATGAGGTTTCGGGCACAGGATGGGACAAGGATTGAAGGATAATCCTTGATAAATTTAATGCAATAGCTAATGAGCGAAAAGATCTTGGTTGAGTGATCAGAAGCGTGGGCTATTTCAATGCAAGCCGTGAGACTGGCTCCAACGGTAAATGACCTGAAGTTCTTGGAAGGGACGAGGAAAAAGAGCAGATCGTACTGCATCTTGACGAAGAAAAAGACTAGAGTCAATCAAAATGTATCCAGTGCCTCCCTATAGTGGGTTTGGAGGCTTGGAAAGACAACACTTTGCCCAATTAGTGTTCCAATTGATGAACGCATAGCCAAGCATTTGAGCCAAACCTTCTGTGTTGGTTTCAGAGATTCCGATGGGGAAGAGGATTATAAAAGCCTTAATTAATTCAATACGAGGGACTCCTGTTGAAGAATTAGAATTGGATCCTCTGCAAAGAAAACTTCAAGGGTTGTTGAGAGGGAAAAGATACCTGGTTGTACTGGATGATGTCTGGAATGAGAATCTAGAGGAATGGGAGAAACTGAAATCTGTTCTGGAATGCGGATCAAGAGGTAGTTCAATCATCATGACAACTCGCATGGAGAAGGTTGCCACAATAATGGGCACATTAAAAACATATTATCTGTCGAGTTTGTCAGAGAATCAGTGTTGGTCACTGTTTAGGCAACGGGCATTTGGCCGTCAAGAGGCTGAAGAATATCCTAACCTTGTAGTTATCGGAAAAGAGATTGTGAAAAAATGTGGTGGTGTTCCTCTGGCTGCAAAGGCTCTTGGAGGCTTTCTACGATTTAAAAGGCAAGAAAATGAATGGAACTCCGTGAAATGCAGTGAAATTTGGAACTTACCTCAAGATACAACACATATCTTGCCCGCGTTGAGATTGAGCTATCTTAATCTTCCGATAGAGTTGAGAGGTTGCTTTGCATATTGTGCAGCATTTCCCAAGGGCTATGAATTTGAAATAGAAGAGGTAATACATTTGTGGATGGCAAATGGATTGCTTTCATCTAATGAAACAATGGAAGTGGAAGATGTTGGTGTTGCTGTGCTGACTGATCTATATTATAGATCACTATTCCAAGCAGTAAAGGAAGATGAATTTGGCAATGCCCTCACTTTTAAGATGCATGACCTTGTCCATGATTTGGCTCGATCAGTAATGGAGGCAAAACACGGTGGAACAGAGTCAAATAGAACCATGATATTAGGTATGCCAGATGATCAGCTAACAGTGGCTTTTCCTATTACAATCACAGGCATTGACCAATGCTTTTCTTTCTTGTCAAAATGTGGCTCCCTGAGGGCTCTCAAGGTAATGTCATACAATAAGCAGCTTTTACATGCAATAAGCAAACTGAAACATTTAAGGCATCTAGATCTTTCAAGATCTTTAATTGTTGAACTACCCAATTCAATTTGTGACTTGTGGAATTTGCAAATTTTAAACCTAAATGATTGTCTCATTCTTTGGAGTCTACCCAAGGGCATGAGATTCCTTAGAAATCTTCGACATCTTTGTCTACATGGGTGTTGGAGTTTGACTCACATGCCAAGTGGAATTGGGAAGCTGACTTGCCTACGGACGTTAAGTATGGTCGTCCCGAGTGGCAAAAAAGGCTTCCGACTAAGTGAGTTGCGAGACTTAAATATGCTTAGAGGAGGGCTAACAATTATGCACCTTGAGAGGATTGAAGACAAAAAGGATGCAGAAGAAGCTTGCTTAATTAAAAAACAGAGTCTCCACGGGTTGAATTTGTATTGGGATTCCGAAAGAACGATTCAACGGTACAATGATAAGGAAGTGCTCGAAGCCCTCAAACCCCGGCCCAACCTTCAACTACTACGTGTCCTAGGCTTCAACGGTTCATCATTTCCATCTTGGATTTCAACTGTAACAGAAGTTGTTGTGCACGAGAGTGCAGCGGAGTACATAGTTGGGGTCCAAGAGAGTATTGCCGCTGCTGCTGCAATGTCCCCATCGTTGAAACAGCTGGAGTTAGAGAACATGCCCAACCTAAAAGGAATGTTAGGAAGAGAAGTCCAAGGTACTCCAGGGGTATTCTCTCAACTTCAATCCTTGTCCTTTAAGGATTGCCCAATGTTGACATTGCCACTGCCACGTATGCTGTCCCTAAAGGAGTTATGCGTCGACCGTTGCCCGAACATGGCATGGGCTTCAATCTCCAATCTCACGGCTTTGAAGGAATTGACCATCAAGCACTCTCCCGAGCTGAATTCTCTGCCAGAAGAAGGATTGCGAGGCCTTGCTTCTTTGCAGGAAATCCATTTGGTCCGATGCTATAATTTGGTGAGTCTCTCAATGGGGACTAAAGCCCTCAAATCCCTGACTCGTCTATGCATCAATGGGTCACACGCGACAGCTCTGCCAGAGGAAGTCAAACATTTGCCTGCACTACAAAAACTGGAGCTGCAGAGTTTTTCCAATCTAACTTCATTGCCAGATTGGTTTGGAGACCACCTCACTTCTCTTCAAGACCTGACACTAAAATATTGTCCGCTTGAAACACTTCCATCCAGCATTCAAAAGATGACGACACTCCAACATTTGACTATATTTCGCTGCTACCGACTGGGACGACAGTGTAAAAGGGGAGGAGAGGAATGGCACAAAATTAAGCACATCCCGGACCTGAAAATTGAAAATTGAGTAATACAATTATATATGAGTGGGTCTGCATATTCATGTATTACGTAATAAACTATTTGTGTACTATCCTGTAAGTGTGGAGAAGACCAACACTAGTACTCAATTTATACCATACCCAGTTGATATGATTTGCTAGAGGTTGGATTAAATGAAAAAGATACTGAGATTTGACGGCAGTTTTCACAAATGAGTTCTGTTGCATGTATTAGTTCTCTTTTTGATTGATTGTTCAAGTGCGTTGTAGTTACTTGACATGATGTTATTAAGCACAAACTGTATTTCCTTTTTGGCATGTGTTTTTTTTCTTTTTGAATGTATTATTCTTCTTCTTGTTGAGTGATTATTCTTGATCTATGTGAGACCCTTTGGGTTATCATTGGCTTATAAGATGCAACATATCTGGGCGTTTTTTTAGTGCTTATGGTTTGACTTTGACTTTCAATGATTTTTCTGGGACATTCATTGCGTATGCTACTTACCATGGTTTTGGCATACCAAAATTGCACATGTTGATTTGTGTACAACATTTTGCTATCCTCCTACCTGACTTAGTCAAGGATCCCTTTCTGGTGAAACATTCTCTACTCCCAAGACTTGGTATCTGTTGATTGATCTGGCATTACTGGGAGAATAGTTCTCAGGATTCTGATTTGGACTAGGAAATGGTGATTAACTGCCTTTTGAAAGAAAGATGTTTGATAGGAGTATATAACTGAAAGGAGTATCAAGATGATTGTTTTACTTCTCCAGAAAGATATTTGGTTTTATGTTTTTTCATTGCAATTTGAATGTAGACCGGTAGACACCGTGATACCGTCAGTTCAGTTTCAGAACGCACCAGAGCATAAATGATTTAGTAAATCCAAGAATATCTGAAGTTTCATGGTGTGCTTTTCAGAACAGAAGCCTTTGACTCTGTAGAGATCAAGGAGCGAGGAGAGTTTTGATTTATTTTGTCCTTTGTTTCTCTTGGTCTGGGTTTCTTGTTGTTGTTCTGTTGATTAGGACTTCTTAGATGGTTCCCATCGGGTTCAAGTTTTGCAGCGAATAAAGACTTAATTTTTACTATTGCTATCTTTCACGTCATCATGAGATCCCAAAAAACTGGTTCATATAGATATTTGGTTTAAACTATTTTGCTTTGAATTGTAATTCAATATCAAGATTAAATCATTAAGGAAAAGAAACAAAAAGAAAAAGAGAAAAATGATATATAGTTGATAGTTTTTAAATTTATAGTCATAAAATAACTTTTTACTATACTTGTAAACCGTGTTTTAAAACTTGGATTAGACTGGCAAGTTCAACTAGTTGAATTGGGAATCGATTAGGCATTTGGTCGAAGTCTACTTAGAAAGCTACTCAACAAAAACTCGATCAAAAATTGGGTTGAACCGAAAACCGTAAAAATTGGTAAAAAGTCGTGTTTTATTCATTTTTTTGTTGCCATTCTTTTTTTTTGGTAGTTATTGATTTGTTTGTTTTATCCTAAATTCCCTTCATCTCTAAAGCCCTAATTTTATTTCCCCAACAATCAATGACACATTTGAAACCACAAGGAAAAACTTCCAACCAAATAGCAAGAGAGGAAGAAAAATAATGGATCTTTATATCTATGAATGTCTTTTTCTAAGATCTATAGATCTAAATAAAAATTAGGGAAAAGAAAAACAGCAAAAAAGAATGAAATTAAAGAAAGGTTGAAGGGTGCCAATTTGAAGGAAGGAAACAACAAGAAAGGGAAAATAGTCGAAAAAAAAATGGAAAAGATGCAGAGCAAGCCTGGAACTTCGCGTCATGTTGGTGATGATGAATGTTGAAGCAGACGAAGTTGAGCAAGATATTGCCTCTTAAGTGTAAAAATTTTTTAGTACTTTGTTCTGACCCTGATGTTTTGAATAATTATAAGTAAGTTCCCAAACTTTTCTTATAATTTCATTGTGCAGTTTTAGTTTTTGTATTCTTTACAAATAAGCCTTGATTTGTTGAAGACTTATTATCCACTTTAAACAACTTAGGCTCATCGATGTGTATTTGAACTTTGGAAACGTTAACAAATTAATTCAAAACTTGATTTTTTTTTGTTGAAAATTCTTATTAAGTACTTGTTGTTGATTGGACATTTGTTGAATTAGCAATTTAGTGATCTTTTACAAATTTGATGGATAAGGAATATAACTAATTTAAATGAATTTGACAGAGAAGGAGCATAAGGTTGAAAATGAATGTAACTAATGTATTTATACTCAATTTTCTATATTATTTATATATAAAAAATTGATGCATATTTATGTCATCAAAATGATGTTATCCAAGTATTGAATATTGGTCTAATCGATCAAACCAATTAACTCTTGACCTCTAACTTTTGCTAGCCAATCTGAGTTTCAAAACATAGGTTATAACTTTGCCTCTACCCAAAAATCATGGTATGGTGACTACTTTTAGCAAATTAGATATGTTACCTAAAATAATAGAACCAACTGCAGAAGAGAACATTTGAGTGTAGTTCTAAATAGTTTCAATTCCACTCCACCTTTATTAACACGTTAAGAGATCACTAAAAATATCTAAAAGTGAATATTAGTTAGAATAACTAACAGTGGCCCTCAAGATTTAACTCAATTGAGTTTGTGTATAGAGAGTTACTTAAAACTGATAAGGAATTAGTCAGGTAAAGAAGAGGTCCCTGATTCTGACTATAAAACCCTCCCCTTACTCTGTTCTTCCTTGCAAGACTTTACAGTCCCATTTGAAAACAAATAAAATAAAAATAAATAAATGACTAAATACCAGACGTGTACATCTCTTAGGAGACAGAGATGAACCAGAAGATGGTAACCAATTCTATTTTTCATTTCCATTTAAACATAAAGAGTATAAGATGGAAATTCTGTATTAAGGAGAATCTGGAATTGATGATGGAACGGGGGTTTAGATCAGGCACGCCTCATGGATTAACTTGTTATCTTGATTAGTTATCCTGACATGTATAGAATTTGTATAGTATAGATTATACAGCGGTGATTGATGTAGTAGGCAGTTCCTTCCTTTGTAAAGCTTCTCTTCTGTTTTTTTTTTTTTTTTTCAACAAACGATATCATTTTATAGATATTAACACTTGACCTTACAAGGATTAGTTACAAAAAAGGGATACTACCCTCATATCCGTCCTAGCTAAGTCAGTCAGCCATATTGGAAAATCATTCTCCCATTCAATATCATGTACAAGCTTCTCTTCTGTTGATCAACAAAAGAAAAAGTTTTTTGCTTAAAAAAAAAAGATGGAAACTATGCAAGCTAATTCATGTTCGTGAAGATGTAGGCTTAATGAGAAGATATGCAATTGAGCTTATCCAGTGCATGGCTAATTCTTTGTCATGTACAGTTAAGGCCTGTCCATAAAACTTTGGACAAATTACATTTTACCCCCTTGTAATTTAGTATTTTTTACATGATCCTCCTATAGTTTCAAAAACTATACATAAACCCCTCATAATTTAGACTGAAATGTTAAAGTAACGGAAATAGTAATTCGTAACGGAACTTTTGAAAATGTTGAAATTACCCTTATAAATACATGACACACTAATCTTGTATAATTTTTATACTTTACCATATAACCTCTTTATGGTTTAATATTTTAACATATAACTCCCTTATGATTTTCAAAATATACATATAACTCCCCTTAGTTAATAAGTAATTTTCAACTTTGCATAAGATTATTTTTGACATTTTAGGTAACTCCATTATGAATGATCATTTCCCTCACTTTAACACTTTAATCCAAACCATAAGAGGGTTATGTATAGCTTTTGAAACCATAGGGGGGTTATGTAAAAAACACTAAACCACAGGGGGATAAATTGGAGTTTGCTCTAAAACTTATAATGTAAATTGTGAACAAAAATGGGAAAAAAAAAGAAGAAATACACATACGTACCTTCGTCACTTCTATTTCGTAATGCCTTTTTGCGGAGCAGCTCCCAACTTTCTTCCTCGTTCAGCAATGGAGGCTCATGGTGGTAAGTGGTAACCATCTGGATCAATGTGTAGTGCCACGTCCCTTTTACGAGTTGTTAGCAGTATTTTGCTTCCTTCCTCTGTCATTGGGAAAGCGTGTTTTATGGAATCCCAAGCCTCTATTGACCAAATGTCATCAAGAACAATCAAGCATCTTTTCTGCTGCAAGACCTGGCGAAGCTTTGTTCCCAACTCCTGCTCTGTGCTATTCATTGTTAGGGGTCTGTGCTCAGAGTCAGGGATAAGTTTAACAAGCATTTCTTGCAAAAGATCTCTGGCTTGCCATTGTTGTGACACACAAATCCATGCAAAACCACTGAAGTACTTCCTCAACCTAGGATCGTGATATACTGTTCTAGCCACAGTTTGCCAATGCTTTCTACAGCAAAAGATAGAATTGCATCCGCCATTTAAATCAGATACTTGTAATCTAGTATTAAGAACTACTTAATATAGTATGTGAGACAGTAATATGATATAGCAAGAGTTTGCTCTTCCCATCTGTGATTTGGCTGGTTATGTATACTTGGTCATGTGATCATCCCAAAACATGACTTCATCGCTTGCTTATGAAATTACCAACAGCCTTTTTTTCTTGGATGTCTATTCTTCTCCTAGACTAGGTTTCGAATATTTTTCTCATGGATTTTATTCCTTTCTCTGCTTTAATAATGGAGTTACTTCTCCAGTTTTGCATCCAATATTATATTTGTCCGTACAACTGTATCAAATGTTAAACAAATAACATATTCGTATGAAATTACTGAAAGAAAACTATCAATTTAATGATGGCTAATGAACGTTGATGCAGGTAGATGCTATCTTCTTTATGCGTCTATCACTAGCTCTCTTTACATGCGTTATGCCTAATCTATTCCCCTAAACTTTAGCTGCTGTCCCGCACTGCCACTGCTTGCTTTATGCCTTCATATGTTTGTCTTTAGTTTAGTTTAATGCATTAAACACTATTCAGGTGTTCCTTACTCCAGATTTACAGTTTTCAAAAGTCGCACAGTCGAAGAATTAACTTGTCTGAGGAAGGATACTGAGAAACAATCTATATGGGGACTGGAATTGGGTATGTAGTGACCAATCAGTCACTAGGCTGTGAAAACTCCCCTTGAATGGTGGAGCTTTCGCTGGTCTAGTGTCTTTTAGCTGATTTAAGCTATACATTACTAAAAGAAAAGAGCATAATACACTTAAAAATTAAAGACTCAAGATCTGGTGCATCGTGATGCAATGCAGCATGTCATGCACCTGCACTTTCTATTGGCATAACTAATTACAAAAGTTTTGAGCTCGGATACCTTTAAAGGGAGGGAATTGAAGGAAAATGGAAGTTTGGATTTAACATTAAACTGAAGAAATTACTCTGGAAAACGTGCAGTTTGGTGTGAGCGAGCTCAACAACTGATAAATAGTGCAGGAACCATTTCTTCATGCTAATAAATGTGGACTGCAAATCAATTTCAAATTGCAGAAGAAGATTCTATGCTCACTGCTAACAATGGAAAATTCATACATCTGCAGAGTAAGAGATAATATTACTAGAAGAACACTGCACTGGGACATATGCCATAATATGGAACAGAATTATGCAAATATTTGTGGCATGGAAGAGTTTTCTCATTTGCTTTGAATTGTTGAGAGGGGTTCATGTATATATTCTTATAATACTCTAGGGAATCCATCCCGCGGGGCACCATGGATTTTTAAGTATCAATTCATGCAGAAAAACAAATGATTAGGGGAATGGTACTACTTAAACTGCCACTGAACATGAGCAACAATGGCTCTAACATTTTGCTCTGTGGGACTTTCTGGATATGCCCTGATGTACATCTTCAAAGTTCAAAGCAAAATACGTTTTAACACAAGATGGATTATCCTCAAGTCCGTGTAAACATAGGTTTTGACGAGGGCACTTTTCTCTTTTGAACTCTTAAATAGGTGCAACGGAAGATAGAGGGAATCAAGATAGTAGCAGTGGGATCAGAGCTAATGTCAACTATGGGACACTCAAGAGTTTAGTACCAGACTAAAACTATAGCACAGTGAATCAGAGGAAAATCTGATGTTTACCACATATTTAGCTAGATTAAGATTTAAATTTTGGTTAACGCGTCCGAAATGTAATCATTGAACCAAGTAATTATAAAGTAGTTATGGGTGGCAATGGGGCGGGGGTGGGGAGGACACCTCCCCCAACACCGCCCTCGGCTTCCCCCGCCCCACGCCGCTTTTCCCGCGGGGGCACCCGTGGGGTTAAAAAAAATTTGATTATATTATATTTGAGCAAATTATCAAGTACTAAAATATCAATACATCGTCAAATTATTATTCATTGTAACTTCACAATTAAAACTCAAAAAAATAATTAAACAAAGGTTATTTGAAGACAATCTAATATAATAAAACAAATATAACTAAAATAATCAAATTTTCACTTTTATACAAATATAATCACTAAATTATTATTGTGTTTTTTTTTAAAAAAAGTGTTATTGTATTAAGTGTAGTTAGGTATTTAACATAAATGTAGGGTGAGGTGGGGGAGTATACTCCCGTCCCCCGCCCCCTTTACCGCGGGGTGGGTGCCCGCGTTGCTATCCTTAAAAGTAGTTGCTCCATTGCTGTTGCAGAATAAGCCCACCGAAAGCGAATGCTAATGATTTTCATGCCTTGGCGACATTTGTTTTGTCCCTCCGTCTGGAAGGACTCCGTGTCATGGTTTGTAGACTGCAAAATTACACCTTTACGTGTATAGATGCGTCCGTCTGGGGATCTTACACGCAAAACAAAAAAAAAAAAAAATCAAAATAAAGGGTCAATGCAACATTGCCCCCATGAGCTTAGTAAGTATTCATACTTTACCCCCTTCGGTATTAAATATATACACTTTACCCCTAATAAGGATTAGTCAAAGTTAGAATTACCAAAAAAGAAAAAAATGTTGAGTGCAATGACATTATTGCCCTTTATTAATGAAATTATCTGTAACTTAATATTATTTTCTTTTATCGTTAAAAAATATGTATCTTTTCTATCATATCAACTATATAATAATCTCTGAGAAAGGCTAGAAAAAGTTTATATTTATTTTATATCTTTAAAATTTTATTCACCTTTATATATGGATTGTTCCATTTATTGTACTTTAAGTCAAACAAAATGGATAAATAACACAATATTAAAACAAAAATAATTATCAATTTTTTTTTAAAAAAGATGTAATACTAAACTTGGTTTTTGTTTAAAATTAGTTTTTTATTATTTTAGTTTATATGAACTTTTGCGCTAGAAGTATTTTCATTTTTGTTTGATATATTTATAATTTACTATTATTGCCTTTTCTTTTTAAAAAATAAATTTTGATTTAATCTTTATTTTCCTTCTTTAAGTTTAAAAATAAGGCGTACTAGACATTTTGAGCAAATTTGATTAAGAATTTAATATTGGAAAAATTTGACTGATTTGATAAATGAAAATAATATTAGCGTAAAAGTTTAAATAAATTAAAATAATAAAAAACTAGTTTAAAATAATAAGTTTAGTATTACCCCTATTTTTGAAATTTTGGCAATTGTATTTATTTTGGGTAATGTTATTGACACTTCTCATATGTTATTTACATTCCCACTATTCCATTTTTAATTTATTTTGATGAGACCATATTACCCCTTTCTTAATTTCTTCTCCTTGCTTATGAGTTAACTTTACTGGATTTTCTTTTACATTCTAAAACCAATTAATTATTCCGTTACACATTAAAATGGCTAATTTAAAATTATCAGTAATATGCATTATGTATTTTTTTATAAAACTTCACGAAATTATATGATGCCAAAGATCAATCTAACAATATAATATGAACAGATTCCAAATTTCGAGCCTTAAAAATAAATAAATAAAAAATCCCGATCGAAAAAGAAAGATGACCAAAAACTAAGTATAACTACAATGTCTCATAAATCAGACACAAATACTTCAAAAAGTCTGCTAAGAATAACTCATATAGCCACCATAGAGGGAATGAAGCTTTGTAGTATATTTCAACAAAAGCATAACGTCATCTAGTATCTTGATGATGCAATGGAACCTCCAATTTACAAAATTGAAATTGAAATAATACTATGAAAAATAAATTAAAAAACATTTATGTAGATTTAGAAAAAGAGAAGCGAAAGTTAAATTTCTATACCTTTTGAACACGTAGGATAATTGTGCCTAACTTCATTGCATGTGAACACAAGATGGGACAGGAAAAGAAATTAGAGTAGGGGTCATATGGTCTCATCAAGATAAAAATAGGTAAAGAGAGTGCAAATAACATTACCCTTTATTTTTAGTACTGTGTTATTTATCCATTTTATTTGACTCAAAATCTAATAAATTGAATAAAACTGATATAAAACTGAACATTAATCTAATGCAAAAAAAATTTCAAGGATATAAACTAAATACTAACTATTTTTTAACTCTTTTTAGTTGATATTTTTGTATAATTGATATGATAGAGAAGATGTAAATCCTTTAGTAATGAAAGGAAATGATTGTTAGTTATGGATAAGTTCATGAATAAAGATGTCATTACACTCACTTTTTTTTTGTATGTCTAATTTTGACTAGTCTTCATGGGGTGTAAAATATATATTTTTGAGACTGAAGGGTAGAGTGTGACTACCCTCTTAGTTTTGAGGGCCAAAGTGTTATTAAACCAGCTATAAACAAATATGGAACTAGAAAATCTTGGTCTATTATCCAACAACTGTAGTACTTTCTATATTCAACATGGCGAATACGAAATTTCGCATATTCATTACTATATACCCTTCAATTTTTAACTCGTTAAATTACATTTTGGACCCTTAAGTTATAGATTCACTCTCACTTTAGTCATTAAAATTTAGTTTTGAATACTTTACCCTCAAAATATAAAATCCACCCTACTCTTAGTTCTTAAATTTTAACTGTTGACACTCTATCCCTAAAGTGTGAAATTTATCTAGTAGTTTTAATTCCTAAATTTTGAGTATCACTTGGTTACTATTTCATTAGTTTTGATACTTTCGTAGGATGGAATTCATATCTAAGAAAGTAAAGTGTCCAAAACTGAAGTGCAATGTATTTTAAACATTAGGAGGTAAAGCATCTAAAAATAAATTTAAAAATTGAGTGGAATGTATTTACTATTTAAAGGTTCAAAGTAAAATTTACTTTAAGTATCTTGTAGTCATGTAGTAATTTCGATCTACTTTCTTATTCCATTGCTTGGAAAAATTCTAGGGAAATTTTCAGAAACCTCCCTTGAGGTTTTTAACAATTTCATTTTGCTGCCTCAAGGTTTCAAAAATTACACATATCTCCCTTATCATTTAAAATGGCAATACTACCCTTAAATATTTTAATGAAATTTCCTTGTTTGGTATGCCTATATTTAGAATGACTTTTAAAATTATTTTTCATCATTTTTCCTTCTTATTCATTTTTTTAATTTTTTGCAAATAAAACTGTAGAACTCGCATTATTACCTCTAGTTTCTATTGCAACCAAATGTCGAACTAGTGATTTGTTTTTATGAGTTAACTTATATGCAATCCAATGTTTTTGCTGATCTTTGTTTTCTATTTTTTGATATTAAAATTAATAATAAATCAATAAAATGGCCCAATGCCACTACTAAATTATGATAATTCTACTATTCAAAAAATTCATAAACTCTAAATGAATTATTTCAATATTTTCTTTTCTATCTTATAAATCTAAATCCATAATAAAATAGTATCAAAAGTATCCTATCATAGTGATAAAATTATTATTATAGTTGTTTATTAAATAGTAGATATGGACATGAAAAATTTGACATCTTTTCCTTATAATTATTCTAGATAATCTTATAATTATATAAGAAAATAAATTAAAACTCATTACACAAGGGCATTTTGGGTATTCAATTAAAAATTGAACCAAATCAATATTATTTTAAGGTTTTGTTACTAAAACTATCAAATCAAGGGAGGTAGGCGTAATTTTTCAAACTTGAGGGAAGCTCAGCGAAATTGTCAGAAATCTCAGGGGAGGTTCATGAAATTATCCCAAAATTCTAATCTATAAGTCAACAAGTTCAATTATTGTACAACAACACGGCCAGGAGACTCATAAGCAATTTCACTCTACCTTTTTTTATTCAATATAACAAATAGTGACCCCTTATACATAGAAGTTGACCTTTGACAAAAAAAAAAAAAAAAATAGTGACCCCTTGCCTGCAACCACTACTTTGTCCGTTATAATGGACCGTCTCCATTGCCAAAAGTCTTGCACTTATGGTTTGTATTTTGGTTGAAATCATCATCATTCTCTGAATGTTCTCTTCTTCTTATACAAAATTTTGAGTGATTCACCATATGAAGGGATTTGTTTTGCAAATTCTGCAGATCAGCTCTTGCCAGAGTACTCATTCATTCAAAAGTAAGCGCTAAATTTCTTTTCTCTTCATCAGACGTATATTTTGGTTGAAATATAGCTTCTGCTGTTGTGTTTTTAACATTTCTTCTGCGGGTATATTCTTATTTGCTGCCAAATAACCTTTAGGGCTGCAATTTGGCTTCCTGTTATCCATGTTTTAGTACACTGGTTTGGAAGCATGAGCTTTGTATATGAATAAATAAGAAGGGTAAAATATTTAAACTTGATGAAGCTATTATTAATTGGTTATCTTTTCGGTAGATATTAAGGGTCCGTCTCGTCATACCCTCAAATTAAATTTACCATTAAATGATGAAATAGGAATTATTTTGGATCCTTAGATTGCAATATTTTCAATCATTTAAAATTTGAACCACTGTCATTTAATTTTTTAGGGACAAAAATTGTGGGAATAATTGCACGAAGGTTTGGGTGATATGTGGGGGAAAGAGTGTAAGTGAGAGATCTCAAATTAGATTAACAATGAGGTAAAATACCTAGAAAATAATGTTAGGAACTAAAGTGCTTGTATCACTATAATCTAAACGAATAAAGTGATAATAACAATGTAATAATGCTATAAAATAAAAGGGTATTTTTGTCCAAAATTTTTAACATGTCGAGTTGAATTACTTATAGGGGTAAAGTGACTAAAAGATAACGTTAGGGGGTAAACTGATAGTAGTGATATAGTTTAAGGGGGTAAAGTGATAATAACCCTATTAAAAAAAAAGAAAGTTTCACCGGATCCTTTTTTAGTTTCACAACCATTTGCTATTTTTCTTATTAATATTCCAGGATAACTGGCTATCTAAGATGAGAACCTTCTTACTTATTTTATTTCATGCTAAGGTTTATAGCATTCATTACCGTATTTGATATTTACTTGTAAAAAAATAAAATAAAATAAAATAAAATTACCTTTTTTCTTTAGGCATTATATAAGAAACTATTTGCGTACTATCCTGTAAGTCATGTAGAGAAGACCCTGACCCCTTGCCTGAAGGGAAAAAAAAAGAGGAGAATGTAGGCATGAATGAACTCCTATTCTAAATAATTGATCTTTTTTTCCCCTTTTTTTCCCTCTTTATGGTAGTGCTATGTCAGTTTTTTAAACAACCCTAAAAAAATTTCCCTTTAATTGATTCGAATAGTTAAAAAAAATATTAGTAGGATCTTTGTTCTAAATACTTGAAGTTGCATATAGATCAAACAGTAAAGAGAAAATGTGAATATGTATAATAAGATAGTAAAAAACATGTTTCATATCCTCTTCCTAACCTTTGATTGAGAGCATAATAAGATAGAACCAAGGGGGGAAAAAGGAAAAAGTATTAGGATCTGCACATACTGAATTGCTTTAATTTTGATTCAAGTCATTATCTTCCTGCCTGGGTAGGTTCACGATGTACCGGTAATTTTCCCATATTCATCAGATCAGCTATTGCCAGAGGTTTCATTTTTCTAAAATAAGTGCTGAGATTTGTTTCCTTTTCTTGAACTTTAATTGGTTTGGATAGTAGTAACAAAAAATAGTAGCATCTTTGTTCTAAATACTTGAAGTTGGATATGGATCAAACAGAAAAAAATTAAACAAAAATTGAATCTAAGATAATAAAAAAACATGTGATCAATGAGTTAAAAAACATGTGTCGTATCCTATTAAAAAGATGAATTATTAAGAAAACAAGGATTAGGATCTGCTCCTATTAAAAAGAGGAATTATTTTTTCCAGTGATACCTAGCCACAAGAACGAAATCGGACAGAAATCAGCATACAAGTCGAAATGAGTCATCACTTCAGGTTCCATTTCGTAGTGTATATGTTAAATTTAAGCCCCAAAAAAAAAAAGGATTTATCCTTTCCCTTTATTTGGCTCACACAAGATAATAATTGGTACCTTCTTTATATAGATAAGCTACATATCAAATAGTTAAAAAAAATGTGAATCTGTAAAGAAATAACTACAAAATTCCCCCCCCCCCCCCCCCCACATAAAAAAAAGAAGAAGAAGAAATGGATCTATGATTGAAATCTGAAGTGTGATATCGTCTAGCTAACTTTTGATTGAGCACATACTATCAATGAGCCAGAACCTGGAACACAGCATTAGAACGTTCTGCCATTAATAATAGGAATAACAACTCTAGTGGTACCTAAACACCTCCTACTAATTTATACCATTGCCAGTTGATATGAATTTAGTCATGTGCAAGAGATTCGATTTAAGGAAGAAGACATTGGCATTTCATTAAAACTCTTAGTTCTTTCTCATAATGCTATTATGTTAGACCGCCCACATTTCATTTGCTACAAAAATAACAAAACTCTTTTTCGATGAAGTCCATAATTATATCAAGAATGTTAATTTGTGTCTTGTAATTTCATGTCCACATGACTATTTAACAGTTTTATTGATTTCAGATTTTGTAAACTATCCATTGACAGTTGTTAAGAACTATTTAGAAGTTTACTATTGGATTTTTTCTTGTATAGTTGGGTAAATTACATTTTACCCCCCTGTGGTTTACCCTTTTTTTACATAACCCCCCTATGGTTTCAAAAGCTATACATAACCCCCTCATGGTTTGGATTAAAGTGTCAAAGTAACGGAAATAGTCACTCGTAACGGAACTTCTAAAAATGTCGAAATTACCCTTATAAATACATGATACATTAACCCCCTATGATTTTTATATTTTACCATATAACCCCCTTATGGTTTAATACTTTACCATATAACCCCCTTATGATTTTCAAAATATACACATAACCCCCCTTGGTTAATACATAAATTTCAACCTTACATAAGGGTATTTTTGACATTTTAGGTGACACCGTTACGAGTGACTATTTCCGTTAGTTTGACACTTTAATCCAAACCATAAGGGGGTTATGTATAGCTTTTGAAACCATAGGGGGGTTATGTGAAAAACGCTAAACCACAGGGGGGTAAAGTGGAATTTGCCCTGTATAGTTTTATTCACAAATAATTATCTAAGAAAACATCTTTTCAGATTTTGTAAACTATCCATTGATAGTTGTTAACAAATTTGTGGTAGGGCGAAATGAAATTCACACCTCTGTTCCAGGAAGTTCGTGCATAGAGCAGTGTATGTAAAAATTAGGGTAAATTATATTTTACCCCCCTGTGGTTTAATATTTTTAAATAACCCCCTATAGTTTCAAAACCTATACATAACTCCCTCATAATTTGGATTAAAGTGTCAAAGTAACGGAAATAGTCATTCGTAATGGAACTTCTAAAAATATCGAAATTACCCTTATAAATACATGATACACTAACTCCGTATGATTTTTATGTTTTACCATATAATCCCCTTATGGTTTAATACTTTACCATATTACCCTCTTATGATTTTCAAAATATACACATAACCCTCTTTGGTTAATAAATAATTTTCAACTTTACATAAGGATATTTTTAACATTTTAGGTGACTCCGTTACGAATGATCATTTCTGTCACTTTGACACTTTGATCCAAACTATGAGGGGATTATATATAATTTTTGAAACCATAGAGGGTTATTTAAAAAACACTAAATCACAGGGGGTAAAGTGGAATTTGCCCTAAAAATTATTGTTCACATCCTTGAAAAAACTCAAATATTGACCATGAAGTATAGGTACGGGTTTATGGACCCGTTAAACAGTCCATTTATCATTTCACTGACTTTAACCACAAGTAATAGTTCAACAAAATTGCATTTTGTGCCCTAACTCTATTCAATTGATTAATTGCTAATTGGTTAGCTTGTAGGATAGAGTTAGGCATATAGGATAACCTCAGCCTCTTGTACTTGTAAGAAAATAAAAAGAAAAACATAATTAGATTAACAAAGAAAACAATACAATAGATGTCCAAATTAATGAAAGTGTTAATCCTACAACCCTAAAAATCACCAATAAAATAGATAATTAAAACATAAAATATTCCAAATATTTGTTTTCATTTTCTCTACTTCTGGGAAACTATTACTTCATGTTTTTATTAGGGATGACATGTTGCTTCACAACCAAAAGTGTAGACTTCTAAAAATTAAAAATAAAATAAATAGAGTGGTGAAGTGGATAGAATTTATCAGAAAGGAAAAGAAATTTTAAAGAAAGAGAAAAAATAGAGTAGTAGAATAAATGAAATTAGTGCCAACAAATGTAGGAAATTGATAAAGTAAACGGAACACTTCAAATTTTTTTCACTGCACGTTGGATTCGAATCTTGCACCTTTAGCCCAAAGAGGGGTTTAATCCCTTTTTGGTGGCCATTGAATTAAAGCTCCATGATTAACTATATTTGACTGCAACCTACTGTGACCACGATGGGAAGGGAAGGACTGGAATGGTATAAAATAAAGCATATTCCACACTCCAATATTTGGAAATAATGGGTCCATGGCATAAAACTGTAAATTGCAAAATATAAGGCATATTCCAAGGTTTCAGATAAGTTGGCTATTAATGGATACGCTATTTAGGTCGATTGATCTTTCTGTTCTTTACTACAATTTTATGTATATGAAAAATGTTATTGATTTTTATGAAGAATAAATATGCTACTATTTCACTCCTATTATAAAACAAAGAAAAAGTATTTTTAAAACAAAGAAAAAGTATTTTTTTTTCCTTTATTATAAACACTCGAGAGTTAGAAGTCGATCTATCATCGAAAAATACGTGAATATGAATGTGAATGTGACTGTGTATATGAATAACTGCAAATTAAGGGGCATAAAATCAAATTTTCCAAGTGTCATATCACCTCACTAGCCTGACTATTCTAGAAAGCATATTATTATAGCTAGAACTAGGGGAAAAATAAGATTAGAATCTTCTCCGATTAAATACAAGAATAATAAATATTTCCAAAAACACATAATTTCACCTGCTAAATTCACACCAATAACTTTTTTTTATATGAATTTAGTCATCCGCAAGAGCGTGGATTAGATAAATAAAATTTTTGGTGTTTGATTAAAGTTATATGTTTTCTCACCATATTATTGCGTTAGACCATCCAAATATCTCCATGCAACTCATGCAACAAAATCTTAGATAAAACTCCCAGACCATCCAAAAATTGTTTACATTTTCAAATTTCATGTTTGCACGACTATATATAACCTAGCGTTTCATTAATTGTATAGCTTTACTCAAAGAAAAGCCATCAATTTAGTTTTACTCTGATATCTAGCATAGAGTGGTCCATAACAAACAATTGTTAATCCTTGAATTTCTTTAGAGAACCGACATATGATTCAAGAATTTAAATATGTTATTTATTTGGAGCAGATCTACAGAGGAACTTTGCGGTTTATCATGATTATTAATTAGCTACGGCTAAAGAACAAGTTTATTTCAAGGTATCTGATATCATGGAAGGAAGAGAAGTATCAAAAACAAAATACTTCAGTGGTTTTTCCTCCACTGGCTTAGACATGAGGAACTTTGAAAAAAAGTCTTTAAATACCTGGGACAGAAATGGCAACATTGTCAACATTTTTTTTTTAATCTTTCTGGTAGTGACCTAAGTTTCCTCAACGAAAGATCCAATTACAAGAGATAAAAGTTGAATTAGGCGAAGAGAGAGAGATTGGACTTGGCAAAATACCAGGATTAACTATTGAAGTTTTACAAATGAATCATTGGCCAAAAATGAACATTTTCAATTAACTTTCTACTTTTGGAATTCAGAACAGTTCTAAAGACCAGGAAATGACAGGTTGTATACTTAATGCAATAGGATGTCTTCAAAGTACACAACTGCAGACTTCATGAATGACTTATTCCAATCTTCTAGTCAGAGGCATTTGGGTGGATCACTAGAAACAACAAACTAAGGATCCAGGCTGAGATACGAGCGCTAGCAAAGGGAGATTTTTAGACCATAGTGCATCTTGAACCTATTTGACTGACTCAAACCATGGCAGAAACTTAAAAGAACTACGAAGCATGACCAGCTTCTTTAATGGAAAGCAGGAGGAGTATCATCATTTGATACCTGAAAATTGATGAAGCAATATCAGCCGATGGTGCTATCTGAGATTGGAGCCTCAAGCTATCACCATCCAAAAATCCCGTGTAGACAAACTGGCCATCACAAGAGTACATTGCAATTGACATGGAGGTAGACGATGAGTCTAGTGGATACGACTGCAGTAGGATAACAGTTAAGATCATGACAAAGAGGAGGTACCAACAACAAAATCTCCCAATACAGGGGAACAAAATTGCGTAAATTTTTGCTGTATAGATGAGTTTTCCCGGTTATCATGTAAAGCTTACAGCACCATCAATCCTGATATTTTAGGAGAAAGAGGATAGAAAATATTCCTATGCTATTAGACGTGGACATGGACTTTTGAAGGTCGCATCAGGAGTTAGGACCCCAAGGTTCGAGGGCAACTGTTTTAGCGTACTAGAAAACTATATATAACTGGCACATTAGACGATCTTGCCAATATTTTCAAAACCATAAAGAGTTTTACATACAATAATAATGTCAAAGCAATGATATGATTAGCCTTTTTTGGACTTGATAATCATAGTTCAAGAAATATGAATTCAAGTGCAGACTACTGAAGTTCATTTTTGTGTATCAAAAATTTTAAAAATTTTCTTTTGTTTTCAAATAATATTTGATTTTTATTTTGAATTTTTAGTGTTTAAAGTAGGCAATAAATGTAACTACATTATAAACTTTCGTTTTCCCACCGGGGGGCATTTGTTTAGGAAGAAAAGAATTTTTCAAAAGCTTTAGAGATGCAATGGTAGGATGAGTCCAGGCATGATGATATTAGAGCAAATCTCGCATGCTCTTTGCATGGGATGAGTTTTGGCCAACGAGTTATGGTTCCAACCATGCAAGGAAGTGTTGTCAACAAGTCGCTTTGAGTGCAACAATGGTTACTTTGTAATTTGAGTTAACCATTTTGTGACATTAGCGGCATAGTTTCCTTAAACAAAGACTGAAGATTGAGAAATTTATAAACTAAATATAAGGGCTAATAGATTTATTCAATGAATAGAGGAAAGAAAAATAATGAAAGAATAATGATGAGCTAGTGTCGCAGAATTAATTACTTTTTCTAAATCTAAATCCACTTCGCCAAAAAAAATTTTGCTGCACCTGGATGAAGATATACAAAGACCAATATTAATCCTACACCTTGAAATCTCAACTCACAATTCTAATGCATATGTGTCAGTTGTGCATGAGCATCAGTAGCCGGTTAAAGGCTTTGCGGGTGATTGCTTGTGGCGAGGGATTTTTCATTTCTTTTATAAATATTTATGAATGTGCTCATTTATTATAGGGTAAATTACATTTTACCCTCCTGTGGTTTTCGCAAAAACCACATAACCCCCTCATGATTTTAAAAGCTATACATAAATCCTCTGTGGTTTGGGTTGAAGTGTCAAATAGATGGAAACTACCTATCGTAACGATTTGTGGGCGAAATGTCCAAATTACCCTAATATAAATACAAAAAAGACAACAACGAACACGGCCGGGGCTTCCCTTTCCTTTCATTACTTCTTTCTTCACAACGAGAGGAACCGCGTCTGCAACAGTCAAAGTGGTGGAAGGCCCACCAGAGTCAAAGGGAGAGCTTTCTGCACCTCTCTTCAAGAGATAGGATTCCGGTTTCTGCATCTTTCTTTCTCCCATGCTTTTCCGTTGGTCAACTACCAAAAAAAGCCATTTCTGAAACAAGAGCTCTAGTCATGGTTTCATGCTGTATGGGAGCTGCTGATTGTCCCTGTCTAGGCCCCCACCAGTGATTCCATACTGCCCTTCTCCATTGTTACCTTCGCTGCCATGACCAGTACTACTGCTGCCATATCTTAAGCCAGGGCCCCTGCACCAGCCCCTGCCGTAGCCATAGCTGCTGTCCCAACTCCCTTGCCTGCTGCTTGCACCAGGACCATAGCTACCACCATTCCATCCATCACCATTACCGCCCTCTAGTCATGGTTTCATGCTGTATGGGAGCTGCTGATTGTCCCTGTCTAGGCCCCCACCAGTGATTCCATACTGCCCTTCTCCATTGTTACCTCCGCTGCCATGACCAGTACTACTGCTGCCATATCTTAAGCCAGGGCCCCTGCACCAGCCCCTGCCGTAGCCATAGCTGCTGTCCCGACACCCTTGCCTGCTGCTTGCACCAGGACCAATCACTACCACCATTCCATCCATCACCATTACCGCCGCCATCTTGACCATATTTACCACCTGGACCACCACCTCCACCCGATCCGACCCACCACCATTACCACCTACAGAGCCAAATCCACTGCCGTCATTGCTGCCTCCGCTTCCAGCCCCATAACCACCACCATTACCATCAACAGAGCCATATCCATTGCCGTCATTGAAAGAGATAAGGAGCACAGATCTAGGCTTTATTAGATCCGTTAAAGTGGTCAAGGGTAATATGGGAACGTTTCTTACTGTTACCAGTAGTACAAGCGCGTGTAAGACACGAATCGTCACGATGGATGTTTTCCGTTTATTTGACACTTTAACCCAAATCACAGAGGGTTTATGTATAGCTTTTACAATCATAGGGGGGTTATGTGGTTTTTGCGAAAACCACGAGGGGGTAAAATGTAATTTGCCCTTTATTATATCCTTATACTTACATAAAGGACCTAACCGCCAAATGTGACTGAAGGACTAGAAACATGAAATCAAGGCATGATGATTAAATAAATTTAGGAGGACAAAATCCAACTAATTAATGTCTTAGAACTCCCTCGTGAATCCAACTTCTCTGGAAAGGGAAAAAATTCTCTGAAGAAGAATTTATTTTGTTTTGTAGGAAAGAATAGTAGAATCTCTTAAGCAAAACATGTTTCCTATAATGGTGGAAAACTATGGAGAAGGAGAAGTTATATTATTCTGAAACTAAGATGATTAGATATTTCACAAGATTGAAAAGAATTACCTACCATGGTATAATTGTTGGAGGGGGTTTTGAATATTTTCTTTTATACGAAACGTTTTAACGTTATTAACTGAGTCAATTTTTACTCACACTTAGGCTGAAAAAGAAAGAAAAGAATCCAGTGTCATGTGGGCCAAAATTTAGACCTAATGATTCCAAGTTAAGATTGTAGAGAATGTCACAAATTCTTTGCTTGTAACTTGTGAGATTTCTTCCTTCAAAAAAAAAAAAAAACTTGTGAGACTTCTAAGAGTTAGCTTGATTTTACGTAATGTTCGATACTTGTGCACTACACAACCTGGAAAGTAAATGCAAGAACTTAGCTTTGCTTTCTTATCAATATAAGTATTGATTCCTTATCTATTACTAATACTTTCTTCTGTATACTGGACCACCAGCATTGCAAAAGGTTTCGCCAATATAAATTAGCTTCTTTCTTTGGTTCAATTCATCCAAATATTTTCCTCTGCTTAAATTCAAAGTTTTCAGAACGTAGCTTTACAATATACAAGGAATTTCTTCATATTTGTCGCATCTGTTGTCGCCTCTCGGGAGTATTCATTCCCTCTCAAGTAAGTGCTCAAGTGCTTTTAACTAGTTGATCAAATAATTACTCGGTTGCAGTATAGCTTCCACTGTTTTTTTTTTTATTATTGGAACATTTTTCCAGCTAATTCCCGCTTTTCTTGTTTTATTATGTATATATTTTGCACTTTGCTTATTGATCTTGACGGGTTTCAAATTCGTCTCTGGCTTTGGCTGATGGTTCAGTAGCCTGTAGTTAGGCTTAAGACATGTATTTCGAGTAACCCGTCCATTAACAAATTTTTTTTTTAAGTTGTTGCGTGCAAAAAGAAAGTTCCATATTCTTAATTTAGGTTTGCACTGATTTTGAAATTTCCGAGAAGAGAAAATCCATTTAAGTTGTTTGGTACATGATTGTTGCCTTTTGTCACTAAAACAAATGGTTTGTACGGTAATTTTTGAAGATGCCTCTAAAAAACTAGGGAATGGTTTCAATAGTTCCTCAACTTTTACCAGTAATTTTTCTATTTGATCTCTAGCTTTTGAAAGTGTCTATTAGGTCCCTTAACTTATAAATTTGGTTCCAAATTGTTCATATCCCTTCAAGCCAAATCCTAGTGTGGTAACGTTCATTTGATTTCAGGTATATTTTCCTTCTCAAAGTTTTGAAAATAAAGGATAACCATTTTGAATAGTTTTTTAGTTAAGTATTTTATGGTTGACCAAGTTGAGTAATAAAAAATAACACTATTCTTGTATAAATTTACATAAGGTAAAAAAATTACTATTTAGTAGTGCATCACAAGCTAAGCATTACCTTATGCTTATAATTTTGCTACCTTTGTTTTTTGTTATTAGTATGCAATCATCATTACTATTCTATTAAAGCCTAATAAACCTAAACTAGTAAATCTAAAAGTAACATTAATCTAACAAGAATAATGAAAATTTGTACAGAAATAAATTTTTAAAAAAAATTCTTTTAGCAATTTAACATTTTTAAGACAATACTATACAAAAGATGATAAAATGTGAAAACGAAATATTGTAAAAAGATTAAAGTAAACAAGAATCCAAATGTCTTTTGTTAAGGTACCCTTTTGTTAAGCTACCCTTTTATTATCTTCTTCTTCTTCTTCTTAAGGTACCCTTTTGTGCTACACCTGTCATTGGAATCCAAATAAATCGATTAGCCCCACAATAGAATGATAATAATTATACCAATTTACTACATAAATCAATAAATGTAGTGAATAAAAATCAATAAAATTAGTGATTCCTTACCTACTACTATTACTTTCTCTTGTATATTAGACCATAACTGCGAAAGTGTTTGCTATTATTAAGTTGCTTCTTTCTTTGGTTGAAATTATTATCTTTGTCCAAATGTTTTTCTCTTCTACTTATTAATTTGCTTCATTCTTTGGTTGAAATTATCATCTTCATCCTAATATTCTCTTCTGCATAAATTTTTGAGTACATAGCTTTCCAATATACGAGGAGTTTCTGCACATTTATCAGAACAGTGCCAAAATATTTAAACTTTCTCAAGTAAGTTCTCAAGTTCTTTTAACTTGTATATCAAATAAGATTTGGCTGAAATATAGCTTCCACTATTTTGTTCTCTAAATATCTTCTGCTAATAATTTGTTTGTCGTCAAATAAATTTTTGGGCTGGAATTTTGCTTCCACTTTTTCTTGTATATTTATGCATATGGTTTCCACTTTGCTCTTTGATCTTGACAGATATCGAAGTCGTCTTTGGCTTAGTTCTATGAGTTTATAGCTTATAGTTATGCATAAAGTAATGTTTTAGATAACAATTCCAACACAAATATTTTTTAAGTTATTGAGTGTAAAAAGAAAGTTCCATATCCCTAATTTAGGTCTATACTGATTTTTAAATTTCTCAAAAAAAAAAAGAAAAACCATTTAATTTGTTTGCTGCATGATGTTCCCTTTGTTTCCAAAAAATTGCATGGATTGCTTTTGGAAATGCCTCTAAAAAACTAGGTATCAGACTTCAATAATCTCTCAACTTTGAGCAATAATTTTATTGCATCTACAAAGTCCTTCAACTTATAAATTTGATTGGTTGCTTCAAATCAAATCCAAGTTTGGTAATATTCATTTTGCCCTTAAGGTTTGATTTTTCATTTTGCTTATCAAAGTCTAAAATAAACTATTTCAGCCATTAGAGGGATTTACTTTATTGTATGATATTTAATAGTTTAAGTATTTAATAATTGAATAATTTGACTAACAAAAAAAATAATTAGAGTGTGTTTAAATAGAAGATTATTTGAAATACTATTTGAAAAAATTTGTTACAGTATTTTTTGAGATGTGATGTATGTGAAATATAAAAGTAGTTTAAAAAGTAAAAAAATTAATTGAAAATAGTTTTCATAATGCAACCAAAATATTATTTCGGATAACTTTGTTTTCCAAACACACTCACAATATTTCTAACGATTTACATATACTAAAAAAATGAAAAATTACTCTTTAACACATGACAAGTTAGCATCGCCTTATGTCACGAATTTTGCTAACTCATTTAGTCTTGTTACAATGTTATCATCATTATTATTCTGCTTATAATATTATAAACCTAAAAAAATATATCTGAAAAGAAACATTAATCCAACAAGAATAAGAAAAGATTATATACAAAATAAACAATAAATCTTTAATGTTTTTTGTATAGTTGTTATTATAGAAAAGATCATAAAGTTTGACAATGAAACAATTATAGAAAAGATACACGCAAATAAAAATCCCAATACCTTGTTTTGTTTTATTTTCCTTCTTCTTCTTTGTGTGCTTCTTTTTTTAAGTACCCTATTTTGGCTAAACTTCTCATTAGAATCTAAATATATCATTTAGCGCCAAATTAGAATGATAATGTGCATAACAGTAAATTGGAATTAATATGCACAACAAAATTTTTTTTTTTTTACTCTTCCATCCCTCCCCACACCTTTTCCACCCTGAACTACCAGGCACAAAATTTGAATTCTGAACCTGATAGTAGTGAAGATTCTAAGATCCCTTCTCTCACCATTAGTAATCAAACTAGTCAACAACTAAATATTTATCGAAACCATTAAAGTGGCAAATTTGACTACTTTTTAAGTTAACTTGGGAGGAGCTAAACTTACATTAAAATGAATCTTAGTATTATAGAATGAAATTTTCTTGATTAGATTCAGTCTTTGGGACGAATTAAAACCAAATTCAGAATTTTCCACACATATTAAATTATTCAAATATGTCAACTATTAGATAATAACTGAAACTAATAAAAAGGACAAATATGTTTTTTATTTAAACTTAGAGTAGGAAAATAGACATTAAATTGAACCTCGGTGGGAAAGTAAATATTACCATAATGAGATTTAGCTTGGATGCACTATTCATAACTTAATTTATAAGTTGAGGAACTCAATTATACAAGTCGAAAGACCAAAAAAAACCATTGGTAAAGGTTGAAGGACAATTGGGAGTCATTTACCCAAAATTTTACTCGAGATAAAATTGGTGTTTGAAAGTATATCCTACAACTAGTAATATGTTTCTCGATTTTGTAACCAGGCATGTCCACCAATTATTCTGAAACTATTTCTTTGATTAATCGATAAATATTCTTGGTGGTCATTAACTGGCTGTCTAGAACGAATCGGATCAATGTTTTCATGTTAAATCAGAAGATATTTTTTTGTTCGTTTACTAGTAACAGAAAAACAGCTTTTGCTTCTAACTATGTTCCAATTTTTCATTTTCTATTGGGTCTATCAAGTTATAAATCTCTAATAACTTGATTAACATTGATTTAACTTTCTTGAACTGTAATTTTCAGGTCACACGTGATGGAAGCATTTGTGGGAATTCTCGTAGATACTTTGAATTCCATGATCAAGAAGGAGCTTGGATTGCTTTGTGGCGTTCGAACCGACATGCAAAAGCTTTCACGTTTGCTCTCCACCACCAAGGCAGTGCTTGAAGATGCAGAGCAGAAGCAATTCACAGAAAAGGCGATACAACTCTGGTTTAAGGAGCTCAATGTTGTTGCATGTGAAATCGATGACATATTGGATGATTACGCAGCTGAAGCCTCAAGAGTCAAGTACAAAAATTCTGGTTGTTTTAGTTTGATGTGTTACCTTGTAGCAGGAAACTTAGTGTTTCGTCACAGGATTGGGACAAGGATGAAGGAGTCCCTTGAAAAATTTAATGCAATAGCTGATGAGCGAATAAAGCTTGGTTTGAGTGATCAGAAGCGTGGGACCAACCACTTTCAGGTTGATTCCACTGCAACACGTGAGACTGGTTCCTTGCTAAAGGAACCTGATCTAGTCCTTGGAAGGGACGGGGAGAAAGACAAGATTGTGAAAATATTGGTGAACCAAGTCAGAGATAATCAAAATGTATCAGTGCTCCCTATAGTGGGTGTTGGAGGCCTTGGAAAGACAACACTTGCCCAATTGGTCTTCAATGATAAGCGGGTAATTGAGCATTTTGAGCCAAAACTCTGGGTTTGGGTCTCAAAGGATTTCAATGTGAAGAGGATTATAAAAGCCTTAATTGAGTCTGTAGAAAAGACTTCTATTGGAGACTTACCCTTGAATGATCTCCAGATAAAACTTCAAAGTTTATTAGAAGGGAAAAGATACTTGATTGTACTGGATGATGTCTGGAATGAGAATCCACAGGAATGGGAGGATTTGAAATCCGTTCTGCAATGCGGATCAAAAGGTAGTTCAATTGTCACGACAACTCGCATGGAGAAGGTTGCTGAAATAATGGGCACATTAGAGACACATCGTCTATCGAGTTTGTCAGATGATCAGTGTTGGTCACTGTTCAGGCAACGGGCATTTGATTGTCAGCAGAAGCAAGACAAACTTGAAGCTGTTGGAAAAGAGATTGTAAAAAAGTGTGGTGGTGTTCCACTTGCTGCAAAGGCTCTTGGAGGCTTTCTACGATTTAAGTCGGAAGCGGAATGGAACTCTGTCAAATGCAGTGAGCTTTGGAACTTACCTGAAGATGAAACACGTATCTTGCCCGCATTGAGATTGAGCTACCTTAATCTTCCGGTAGAGTTGAGAGGTTGCTTTGCATATTGTGCTGTATTTCCCAAGGGCTCTGAAATTGAAAAAGAAGAGGTAATACATTTGTGGATGGCAAATGGATTGATTACTTCTAATGGAACGATGGAAGTGGAAGATGTTGGTGATGCTGTGCTGACTGAACTACATTATAGATCATTGTTCCAAGCTGTGAGGAAAGATGTGTTTGGCTATGGCAGTGTCCCTGCTTTTAAGATGCATGACCTTGTCCATGATCTGGCTCAATCCGTAATGGAGGCTAAACACGGTGGAACAGAGTCAAACAGAACCATGATGTTGGATATGCCACATGATCGGCTAGCAGTGGCTTTTCCTATTACAATCACAGGCATTGACCAGTTTTCTTCTTTCTTGTCAAAATGTGGTTCCCTGAGGGCACTCATTGTAAGGTCACCGTGGTGGACAGCAAATAAGTTTACAGAGTTGCCACCTGCAGTAAGCAAATTGAAACATTTAAGGCATGTAAATCTTTCAAGAACTGAAATTGTTGAACTACCCAATTCAATTTGTGACTTGTGGAATTTGCAAATTTTAAACCTGAATGATTGTGGCAAACTTCAGAGTCTACCCAAAGGCATGAGATTCCTCAGAAATCTTCGACATCTTTGTCTACAGGGGTGTGGGAGTTTGACTCACATGCCGAGTGGAATTGGGAAGTTGACTTGCCTGCGGACGTTGAGTATGGTCGTCCTGAGTGGCAAAAAGGGCTTCCGACTAAGTGAGTTGAGAGACTTAAATATGCTTAGAGGAGAGCTATCAATTGAGCACCTTGAGAGGATTAAAGACAAAAAGGATGCAGAAGAAGCTTGCTTAATTAAAAAACAGAGTCTCCGCGAGTTGCGTTTGCATTGGCATTTCAAAAGAATGCTTCAACGGTACAATGATGAGGAAGTGCTCGAAGCCTTGAAACCCTGCCCCAACCTTCAATTGCTGAGTATACAAGGCTTCAAAGGTTCATCATTATTTCCATCTTGGATTTCAACTGTAACAGAAGTTTTGGTGCGGAACAGTGCCACGGAGTACATAGTTGGGCCCCAGGAGAGTACTGCTACTACTCCAGGGGTGAAAAAGCTGACGTTACAGATCATGCCCAACCTAAAAGGAATGTTAAGAAGAGAAGTCCAAGGTACTCTCGGGGTATTCTCTCAACTTCAATCCTTGTCTTTCTTCAATTGCCCAACGTTGACATTGCCTTTGCCACATATGCCGTCCCTAAAGGAGTTATGCGTCGACAGCTGCCCGAACATGGCATGGGCTTCAATCTCCAATCTCACTAGTCTTAACTCCCTTAGAATTGAGGACATTGAAGGATTGAGTTGTTTTCCAGAAGAGATGCTACAAAATCTTAGTCTTCTTGAATCCCTGGGTATTAGTGACATGAAGGATCTGCAAGCCTTACCTAGAAGCTTGGCTAGCCTCACGGCTTTGAAGATGTTGGCCATCGTGGAATGCCCCAAGCTGGAGTCTCTGCCAGAAGAAGGATTACGAGGCCTTGCATCTTTGCAGGAACTCTCTTTGTTCGGATGCTATAATTTGGTGAGTCTCTCAATGGGGACTAAAGCCCTCAAATCCCTGACTCATCTAAGCATCGACGGGTCAAACGCGACAGCTCTGCCAGAGGAAGTCAAACATTTCCCCGCACTACAGAAACTGGAGCTGATTGATTTTCACAATCTAACTTCATTGCCAGACTGGTTTGGAGGCGGCCACCTCACTTCTCTTCAACACCTGACAATAGGGTCTTGTCCGAAGCTTGAAACACTTCCATCCAGCATTCAAATGATGACGACACTCCAAAGTTTGACAATAAATTACTGCGAGCTACTGGGACCACGGTGTCAAAGGGGAAGAGAGGAATGGCACAAAATTGAGCACATCCCATTCTTGGACTTGTAAATTGCGTAATACAATTATATATGAGTGGGTCCGCATATTCATGTATATTACGTGAGAAACTATTTGTGTGTACAGTCCTATAAGTGTAGGGAAGACCAACAGGCCTGTTGATATGAATTTTTAGTCATTTGCTAGAGCTTGAATTAACTGAAGAAGATATTGGGATTTGACTACGGTTCTAGTTTGAAAATGTAAGATTAATTATGGAAGTAAATAGGGAAAACATATGAATGCATAGGAGAATAATAATTATTAATATATATATATATATATATATATATATATTATAAATTAGATGAATTTTAGATGTGTTAATGGGTACCCTTGGCCCAAAGAAAATTTTTTCCCTAAAAAAAATAACAAAAATAATGAAATGATCTGTGATTGAAAATCCGAAGTAACTTTTGAATGAGAACAAACATATTATGACTAATCTGGAACCAAAAGCATAGCAGATATTATGACTTAAATGAAGAAGATATTAGTATTTCATTAAAAAATTTAATTTTCTCATAATGCAATCACTTTATTCCATCCACATCTTACTTGCAACTCGAATAGCTAAACTCTGGTTGGATGAAGTTCATAATTATATCAAGAATGCTAATTATATCTTGTAATTTCATGTGCACATGACTATTTATCATTTTAGCAGTTTACTATTGCATTTTTTTCTTGTATAGTTTTATTCACAAATAATTATCTAAGAAAACATATAATTTCCGATTTTGTAACCTATCTATTGATAGTTGTTAACAAATTTGTGGTATGGCGAAATGAAATTCGCCCCTCTGTCCCAAGAAGTTCGTGTATTGAGTGGTCTATGTAAAAATTTTACTCAAAAATAAGCCCTAACCCCAGGTCATTTAAGTCTCAATGACTTCAGAAAAAAAAAAAAAAAGGTCTCGATTTTATGTGCCACTCTGATGGCCAATGGATAGGATCCACATTCTTAATTTAAATAAAATAAATGTTTCACAATTTAAAATTTTTCATTTTATAATTATGTTTGTCAAAGTATACATTGATGCGTTTATTCATGTGCATAAATTTAAAGACTTTTTTTCCCTATTATATTATTTTTCAAAGACTTATTTTTGAAGTGTATGTCTTCAATATATCTAATAGATGATAACAATAATCACAAATTGAAGTTTTAGCACCCCAAACTTCTACGTTTTACAATGCAACCAAAATATTCGGAGTCCAATTAGTTAATTTGCATCAAATCATTGCAATTTTCAGCACTGGCACCTTCCTCTTCTTAATGAAACTATAAACCGCAATCAAAATATTGCATTCTTATGGATGCAAACAATTGGGACCATGGCGTAAAATAGCCCAAGGCAGAAATGGCAACTGTGCCAACAGTCTCTTTTGATCTTTCTGGTAGTGGTAGTGACCTGTTTGATTGTCTCAGACCATGGAAGAAACTTAAAGAACCATGGAGCATGACCAGCTTCTTCAATGAACCATTGAGCATCATCATTTGAATACCTGACAATTGACGAAGGCATGAAAATCGACAGTGCTATCCAACAGTGGAGCCTCAAGCTATCAGCATCAAAGATTCCAATTGCACCATCCAAAAATCCCGTGTAGACCGACAGGCCATTACAAGAGTATGTTGCACTCGAAATGGAGGCAGAAAGTGCATCTCGTGGATACTACTGCAATAGAATAAACAGTTAAAAGTGACAACAAGGAGGTACTCAAAGCAAACACTTGGAAAGACCTCTGAAGAGGAAGGGATAATAACATTACTAGAAGACCACTCCATTGAGCCTTATACCATACCAGGGAACAAATTTATCCAATTTTTTGCTGCAAGTAAGAGTTTTCATATTTACCATGTTACGATCTAAAGCACCATTCTCAATAATTTGGGAGAAAGAAGATGAGAAGATGCCATACAAGCAGACATGGGAACCGAAATTTGAAGGCCGCTAAATGCCATTCACTGAATTAATCTAGAAAAACAAAATGGGAGATAAAGTTATTGTCTCTCTTCCCTCTTTCAACCTTCTTCTGGTCCTTGGTAGAAACATAACCGATGAGGGAAAGATGGAGAAAATCACATCCATGTTTAACCCAAACACATGATGCAAAATTGATTTTCATAATGCCCTTTATCATTCCAATATTTGATTGGCTATGCACCACAGAATGTAGGGAATTAAAATTGCATCAGTGGGAAGAAAGTCATGTCAGAGGACAATCTAGAGTTTCAAGCCAGAATGAAACCAAATCTAAATCTCTCTGATTCTTAGCACATATAGAAAGTATACTATTTAAATTTTGATTAAAAAATGTTGACTGTCATATAGCATATACTCGCAGAATTCAAACACTCAAGTTGAGTGTCATAAACAGCAACCTGACTTTCATGACTGACCAGCGAATGACATTGATCATTGTGGAACTGAACTTTAGTTTCTCCAATTACAGGTGACGTATGACCGGGTGGTGCTTGTATAGCTTTCATTTTCTTCTTCTGCCAACCATCAATGTTCCAGATACATAGCTGCAAACAATATGGTGCACCAATCATGAGCAGATTTTAACAGATGATAAAGGAAATAATTTCAATCTAGACTCCGAAAAAAAAAAAAAAAACACTTGCCTGTGCATCAGCTCCAAATGATACCAATACATTCAAGTTCTGGGAGAAAGCAAGCCCAGTGATTTGTTTATGGTGCCCCTTAAGCTTGGTTTTAACCTATAATTCAAAACAAGGGTAAAAAAGAAAAACAGCCGATAGTTCCATCTCAAGCGGGGGGAAAAGAAGACATACAAGCCCATAGTGAAGCTGCCACCATATACAAAAAATATCGTAATCAACAGATCTATAGGCTTCTTAATTCCAAAAGCTAAGTATACACTAACAAAATAGAAAGCAACCTTCTTCTTAGTCCTTTTTACCAGTCAATCTAGGGAAAAGTAGATTTCAAGAAAGTCATATGCACAAATTTCACATCTTCCCTTTAAATGAATACAAAGGCATGTAATGCACAAGAAGAAATTAGGGTATATCACGCAATATACAGATGCAAGAAAACAGGAAAACTACTATGGAAATGTGCAGGAAGGACCCAAATAAACACTGGTTGGAGTTTTCACAAAAAAAAAAAAGGACTAAGTTTTCCATAATCATTTAATAAATCAGGCTCTTGCCCCTACTCCAGAATCTGACTATCACCAAACAGAATACAAGTTTTTAAGTATTCCTTCCTAATTTCCTATTTAGTCTTAAATTTGACGACCTTTAGCAATTATAGGTGATTTGGGGCTCCAAATGATGCCACATTCAAGATAACAAAGCACGAAATCCTACTATGAGGCTCAAACTGGTATAATACAATCCACAATTGACCTATTGTGGAAGGTTTAGGGACTTCAAAGGGGCTGTCTCAACAACAAAAGATGTACTCTGAGATAGACAAAGAGAATTAGTCAAGTGATTGCAACAAAAATCATGTATAAAAAATTTTCACTTTCAAAACATCCTGCGGCAGCATCATTATCTTTATCTAAAAGCCATTGAAGTGCTAAACAAACAATTTCTTTAAATAAGCAACATGATCAGCAGTTTCGAATAGGATAATATTCACAGACCCAAAGGGATGACAAGAAAATCTACCTCATCAACTCTGACATTGTATATTTGTATAGTGGAATCTTCCATTCCTATGGCAATAATATTGTTGTCCTGAGGATGGAATGCCAAGTACGTAATTGCTAGAGGTAGAGGCATGAAAGTAGTCATGACCTGACCAAAATTCAAGGGATTGGATTTGTCATCTTAAACCATCAGCAGAGGTCGTGCAAAGGTCAGACAACGCAAACAACGGACACAATGAAAACACAATCCGAGCATAAAAAATGACAGATAAGCAAAAGCGGACTTTGACCCATAAACATAGTGGCATTAGGTGCAGAGGGTAACAACAGACCTTAAACGCCATCATATTGAACAAAGAGACCTTGCCACCAGATGCAGACATGACGCAAGAGTCATTCTTTGATAAAGCAATGCATGAGGGTGACTTTATAATTTCGAGACTGATATGCGCAGAACATGCAACACGGAAGAAAAAAAATACAAAAAATGGGATATATCAGATAAGGTTAAACCGAAGGAAAAGAGAACAGAAATGGAAACAACATGCTGAAAATCCAACCTTTCCAGAAGGATTCCGTTCACTGCGCTGCCATTTCCAGAGCCTGTGAAGAGCATTAGATTAGAGCCCAACGCCAACAGAGCAAGACCAGAATTTGTGTAAAGCAAACGCAAAATCTGCAATCCCCATATTTCTTGCTAAATAAAAGGCCACTAAAAGCCATTCACTGAATTAATCAAGAAAAATAAAATGGGAGATAAAGTTATTGTCTCTTTTCCCTCTTTCAACCTTCTCCTGGTCCTTGACTCCTTGGTAGAAACATAACCTTTTAGGGAAAGAAGGAGAATATCGCATCCATAGTTACCAAACACATAATGTGTTATAACAGATGCAGCGGAACGGAAGAGCAAACAAGAACAGACAAGAACAACTTGGGGGAAATCAGATTTTATTAGGGTTGTAATCGGAATAGTTTACAGACTAAAATAAGGTGTATATATATACAACCAAACAGACTGGATCCAAAATGTATCATCCCCCGAACAGCTCAGCGAAGATTGAAGATCTAATTCAAGGCATCTCAACATAATGTATCATCCTTGAATCCTTGCAAAATTGATTTTGATAATGTCTTTTATCATTTATATGCAGCACTGAATGTTGGGAATTAAGATTGCATCTGTGTGAAGAAAGTCATATCAGAGGATGATCGAGAGACCCTCTCTGATTCCTAAAACATAAATTAGAGGACGCTCTAAATAATGTTGGTATCTTCATTATTTAGTAGAAAATCTGTAAATACATTTTAATAACTACAAAATGGATATAAGATCGAAGATTCCCAGTGTTAATCATCTCACTAATCTTTTATTACAAGTATAAAATAAAACCAGGAAAAACACGTACAGAATGGTCTGTTAATAAGTCATAACTCAAGAACCTTAAATTTCTTTTGGATAACATACTTTTTGATACCATGATACAAGCACTTATGGATGTCATTTATTTTGGAGGACATCTGGACAGAGATTTCGCTAGTTAACAGGATAATTTTGCATCTGATTTGGTGAATCCAAAGAAATTCTGCATTGTATGACGAGGGTGCTATCCAACATCGAGCCTCAAGCCATGGGCATCATGTATTCCAATTGCACCATCAGAAAAGCCCATGTAGACCAGAGGCGATCACAATAGTATGTTGCACATGCAATGGAAAGGAAAAAAGCGAGTGTCGTGGATTCCACTGCAATACTAGAAAGAAGGTAGAATAGACTTGAAAATTTGCTCGACTTTAAATATTTATCTTAATTCACGACGGCTGTAATTTGTAAAGCAATCATCTATAATTTTACGCGAAATCACGATTTGCAGGTGAAATCACATAAGATTTTGTTCCACATGCAGACTGGATTGCAGCAAGAAAACTCAGCCGTGGTCTCATGTATAAGAGGACAAACTAATAGTACATTGATGGTGATATGTTCAGTGTTATTAAGGCTACAACGGATTTGGGAGAGACACGATAAAACTTTGATGTCTTCTTCCGCTCCTCCTGCTGCAATCTCGAAATCTAAGAGCCTGAAAAGGTGCTGGTAAACTTGGACTTTTGAGCACTCAGCATCTTTGGCATTTATACCAGATGAGGGTTTTAACCTTGATTTTCAAACTTGGTTGAAACTTTCTGGATTAAGGAGAGTACTCTAGCAAGGCCCAAAAAGTATTCACTGCCTTGCAGACTACTAGTTAGGTCGCTTCTATGGTGGAAAGTAGGTTGACCTGCCCACCGTAGGCAGAAAGAGTGCTAGAAGGACAGCTCAGCACAAGCATCTCTATCCCTGTTTTTGGGGCCAGTTGAGAGAAGGTGACCGGCAAAGCCTATTATCATCTGAAATCTGAAGGAGCTAAGAGCAAATACTAATATAAATTGGGTTGGGTGGTTAAATAAATAGGTGAAACTATAGATGCTATACTGGAATAACAATAATAGCAAAAGACCCTATAAGTGTAAATTTTGATTTTTACTTTATCATCAATTGCATTTTTTGCTTGCTTGTTTCAATGGATTTGCTATCATTAGATAATCCTATCACAACAAAATCTTTTAATTCAGCACTTACTTTTAAGTGTACATTTTGATTTTTACAATGATTTGATTATCCTTATCATTAGATCATTTTAATATTTAAAAATTCTCAAATTTTGACACTAATTTACTGGTCAAATTTGTGATTTATAATTTATCATGTCCAATACAACTAGTTGCAGAGTTAGAATTTAAATTCATACCCATCTAGTTATTCAATAGTTCAAACGTTCAATCTTTGAAACTTTTGTATTATGTGATTTATGTGTATGATTATTTTATCTACAATCTCAATTCTAATTATATTTATGATTACTCATCTACAAATATGATATCGATTTGAAAGTCACCATGTTACGTATAAGATTACTTATCTGATTTCTAATCTATCAGGTCAATTATGTCACGATTCTGGTTTTTTGTAACACTATGTTAATTATGTTTCTAATTATTCATCTATAATTTTGATTCCAATTAAAAAATCACTATCTATGAGGACTTAGTTAGAGGGATCGCTGTTAGTATAAACTTTTTAATATCATTTTCTAAACTTTCAATTTTATCCTTAGGGAAAAACTTTTAATTTTTGCTCTAATTGCTTAATCACATTTTGCCAATATAACTATCCTAAGTATTGTAATTACCAAATTACTATAACATTATGAACCAAAATTCTTCAATAAATTATTGTGAAAAATAAAATTTTTATAAAATTAATTCCTTTTAATTATTTATGTATATAATTACTCATCTACGCGAACTAACAATTAAATTTAATCCTTAAGATTGGAGTACACATAAATACATTTATGGGCTTTTAACTTACCAAAATTGCCCTTCAAATTTTGTCCTTCGCCAATTTGGCTGCTCCCAGCTGATGCCAATTTTTGGGTGCAAACAAGTGCCCATAAGTTGTTGAGGGGATTGCTTTTTATTTCTCATTGAAATTGAAGGGGATCACATAATCAATCGCTTCTACCGATGTTTCAATAGTTCATTTAATAGCTAGTTCCTGCCCGTCCCGCAACGATGTCTTGGCCAAATTTCGTTTGCTCTTCCCATCACGCACAGCTTTCCACCATAGACGGAACCGTACTAGTTAGGCTGTTATGCTCTCTTGCTTGCTTGCTTCCTGCATGTGAACACGCGTTGTATTCCAATTAGATGCCTAGAAATTTGTGTAGATTCTAGTAGTACTATTGGATTTCAATTGGGCAGACTGAACATGGCCTCACACATTAGCATTGAGATACTGGGGAAGGGGAAAAAAAAAGAGAGATAAAATCTCCAGAGAGTTTGAAAGTGGAGTCATGCTCAGCTGATTCCTCAGCTTGGAGGATCTTCGGTTGCGCTCGTGGGGAAGGGGATAGAGGTTGCTGCTGATGCCATTCTTCACGCTATGTCTGACCGCGTGATTGGCGAACCTGAGGAAGTGCTGGAAGGGACTGTTATTACTGGAGAGTTGGTGCTGGGGGAGCTGAACGTGGCAGTTGGCCCGGGCATGGTGGAGCCCATACAAGAGGGGGCTGTTGTGCCAGGGGAGAGCTGCAAGGAAGAAGCTGTCAAGGATGGACGACAAACAGAAGCTACCGAAACTGTAGCAAAAGCAAAGTCCGTTGCTGATGATGAAAGGGAGGGACCATTCGATCAATTTGCAGTCCATGACCACGGGAATGATTGTGAGGGGCCCCATATTTTAGTGGAGCAAATATTGGGAGATGGTCAGCAGCAAATGGCCGACAATACTTCATTGAGAAATCAAAATGCCGACAATTCTATTTGGAACAAAAGTGAGGGGTCCCAAGCTTTTGAGGAGCAGAATTTGGGAGATGATAATCATCAAAAGGTCAACACCACTGACCCCGAAATTCTTTATGGTGCCTTGCGTGGGGTTGAGGATGTACCACCCCTTGTGGTTACGAGTACAAGTACACGAACAGAAACGAAAACAACAATGCCTCAAAATCCAGTGCCACAATTCAAAGATGTGTTCGATGAGATTAAATGGGAAAAATTACATGGTACAATTTCCCGACCACATCAAATTCCTTTTATTCGTTCAAGTATAACATGCAATGACAACAAAAATGAAGAAGAAGACGACGATTCACAATGCGAAAAACACAAAGATCAAGACCAGAGCCTAGTTCAAGAGCAATTTACCCAAGTGATTTCAAAGAAAGCGCGAAAACAACTTTCAAAAAAAGGTAAAACAATGCAAACACGTCAAGATCTCAAACCAAATCCCCATGCTCACTCGCAGTCACACAAATGTGGAGCACCTTCGTGTGGATGATTTCTTTGGATTGATCTATTATGTCTTTAAAATTCCTTCATATGTGCGTTTTATTTTTTATCATTAGATGTTTCTTTTTCTTTAACAGAGGTCAGGTTTGGCTCTCTTTAATTTGATGTACTCTTTTTCGGTTATAAATAAATTAAGGGATGGCATCCCTATTTAAAAAAATAAATAAATAAAAATAAAAAAATGCTCAGCTGATTCCTCTTGCATATTATGGTAACTATTAGACAAAAAAATTTAATTACAAGAGATAAGGGATATTTTGGAGGCAGAAGGTGGAGTGGTAAGTGGTAACAGAGAGTGTATATCTTGGATTTTGTTGAACAAGTTGATAGCAAATCACATGAGGGATAGTTTGCCTTTGTCCCTATTTATATTGCTTGACCAAAATAAATTGAGCAAAATAGGGACGTAGGCATCCTAAGGTAGGTTGCCTGTTTTGTTGAGCAAAATGTTAAATAAGTTTGAAAACCATTTTTAGCAACTTATTGCAATCATGTTAATCCAATGTAAAGTTTTCTATAAATCGTTGTAGATTAACTGTGAAGTTAATTAATCATGCTTCAACACACCTCAAGAATAAAGAAACTATACATCTTCAAAGAAACAAGAATTAGTTCCATTAAATATTTCCCCCATGTCAATTCTTGCTAGAAAAGTTGTGTGAATTAGTTGCATACTAGTTTTTATACAGACAATTGGTAAGCAAATTAATACGAAAAGATTTTAAATGCACAAGAATAGTTGTTTACTACTAGTTTCTTGTCTTACACCAAAAAAAAAAAAAGAAGAAAGTATCTTCTACTAGTATCTTTCTTTCTTTTTTTTATCATACTGTGCGTCATCAAATGTCAACTCAAACAGTGGCAATGAAAGTATCGGTGTGATACTGAAACAAAGCTGTCTGTGTCCATGCACCATCACTAATGCTGAATCTTAATCCTGCTCCTCCTTCATTACTATTTGTTTGGATAATGAATTATTTACGAAAATTCATTTGCTTGTATATTTGACACATATAATCTATATCCACTTGGCAAATATTAATGAATTTCTTAGACCTATTATCTTTTTATTTTCTTTTCTCTTCATCTGATGACATTTCTCATGAATCCACTTTCTTTGAAAAATAATTGAGAAAATATACTCTAAACAAAAAGTGTTACACTAGTAATTTTTTGTGTAATGATTATTCTCGACAAAAACACGATAGTGGTACCATAAGTGCACAATAGCACGTGCTAACTGCTATCAGAATACTATATGACTTGAATTCACCAAAAAAGAAAAAATTAAAAATGTAAATGATGGGCCTCATATACCTGGACTTCCCAAGGCAGCCCAGGATTTTAGAAGACTTGCATACCCATGATGTGATCGGGATACATGGGCGTCTGTAGAGAACTTTGAGTGACATTTCTCGCCCTCAAGTCAATGCAGAAACAGCTTTCTAAAGCAAAGCAGCTGACCAAACAGTCCAATGCAAACTAGTGTTGATGCAAGCAAATTACCTGGTAGCCATTGATCTTTTGGAATAATCGAGGTTTGGCCACTCAACTATTAATAGTATATTTTTATCAATTGAACTAAAAAAATATATAAATTTTAACCATTCCATCTGATTTGCCGTTAACTCTACTAGATCTAACTATTAATAATGTGTCTCATGAACCATGCAGACCATTTAGTCTCGTAGAGTTAATAGTGAAATTAAATGGAATGATCCAAAACTTACACTTTTAATAATTTATTGAGTAAAAATGTACTATTAATAGTTGAGTGACCAAATTTTAACCATTCAAAAAGTTTAGTGGCTGTCCGAGTAATTTGCTTTGTTTATTAATTGTGGTATCTTCGTTTGGAATGAGGAATTTAACAAGGGATTTCAAATTCACTAGAATTGCTCTAGCAGTTTGAATTTGTATTTCACCAATTATCAAAAAGCACATTTCAAATACTAAAATAATTGATGATTTACAAATTCAAATACCTTTTAAATAATCTCAACAACTAAAGGGATTTGAGAAAATTTCAAATCCTTATCAAATCATTCATTCTAAATGCAAACTGAAATAGTTTGATGTAATGAACTATGTACTGATATGAAGGGAGAAACCTTTCCTCGTTATAGTTGTTTCCATCCACTTGCGGTCAATTTGAAGTGGCAAATATCTACAATCAAGGCTAAAGATGAGATTGTATATACATTTCTTAGTTAAGGAACCCGAGAATACTTCCACAGTTGGACATTTGAATTAAAAAAAAAAATTTGTACGTTTTCGACATGGATAGGGTACTAATTGATAATCATCTGCGATATGGCCCACTTGGAGCTCTTGATTCCGTGGCCCAGCTCAATAAAATAGTCGCCCCGTACTATCTATTTAAAGTTTGAGAATAGATTGATGTCCTAATGATTTATCTATATGTTTTATTAGTGTCTCCATTCTTTTGATCATGATATTGATTATTAACAAAATTATGAAACAGAGTGTTATTTGCACTCATTTTTTGGTTGATTGCACTCTCACCATTTATTTTATCATAGAGTCTAATAAATGAAAGCCATATGATAAAAATGATACTGAAAGTGTAATTAACAAAACTTGGAGTACAAATAACATTTTTTTTATAAAATAAGCTCCAAAAAATATTTTCTCTTTTCACAGAAGTATATCTCATTTCTTTTTCGAAAGTGTATGCATAACAAATTCGTCATGATCATTACAAGTCATGGGAACTCGTTTCAAGTCTTCGTGACCTTTTTTTCCTCCCCATCTGACAATTTTTAAAAATGCTCTCTTCCTTCAATTTTCCCCTCTAAAAAATCTGAAATAAGTTAAAATGTCTTTATCTTTTACTTTACAATTCAAAGTCATGTTTAAATATTACGAATAAAATCTATCAAAATTTTAACCTTGTTTCATTTCAAAATTTTCATTGTAAAGTATTTAATCGAAAATAATATCTTTATATAGCAGTGATTTTAGTACATAATCTACATAATTTTGTCCTTTACTATTCTATTTTTGCCGCTACTGACCTCAGGTCCTCCTGACTCAACCACTATTTAATGCAATTGGTAATTATTTGAGAACTATAATGCTTCAAACATTTTTGGACGGGTTGTGATGAAATCCAATTTCTCTGGAAAAAGAAGACAATCAAGAATCCCAATGATCAATTTCAAACTCTCCACAAAACAAATAAAAAGAAAAAGGTTCATTAACTTTTGGTAAGTAAAATTAAAAAAAAATTCCTGTATCATATTCGAGAAATTTCAACTTACTGATTAAATAGTCGTAAATGCTGCTCTTAAGAGAGAATCATAGGATGATTGAACAAAAACACATTTCCTATGAATCGGAAACACATTACGCGCTTTTCTCTTCAACTCATGAATCGGAGCACCGGACTTCAATATATGACGCGCTTTTACCTCTGCTTCCCACGTCCCAGCTCCCACTCCATAATCACAGTATCCCTCATACCCAATTCACATCCTACACTATATGAATAATATAAGCATATCCACAAATTACACAACTAAATATACGAGTAAAATTACTATAATTTCCACATACTATACTACATGAATATCAATTTTATCTCTTCTTCTCATAGTAAGATATTAAATCAGTAACTTTTGACATCGTTGAGGCTTTATATGTACAAATGTAAAAAACAAATTAGGATAAAAATAGTATGTTATTTTCTGCATGACTCATGAGATATGTCATAGTCGCATCATAAATTTTAGAGTTTATTACAAATGGTAACTGTTTGAGAGCTATAATATTTTAAACTTTTTTTACGTGCCTTATGCTGTTAGGTTATCATCATCCTTCACTTTTTCTACCGGTAAAGTCCACAGTTAGCTTCCATGTTCCCACTCGTGAACCAAATTTCTAGGATGGAATCTAATTTGGGTCCCCAGTCCCAGAGGTTTCCTTTTTCTCTCTCGAGTAAGTGCTGAATTTTATTTATTTGTCCTTTTTGTATTCAAATAACTTTTGTTTGATTTTTTTTATATATTTCAATTATGAAATTATAATGAATAATAATTTGGTGATGTATTAATATTTTAGTATTTGATTATTTGCTAAAATTTAACTATAATAAAATTATATAACAAATTTTTATTTGCCCATCGGGAGAAACTGGGCGGGGCGGGGAAGGAGCCCCCCGCCCTAACTCCGCCCCGTTGCCATCCTTATTTTGACATCGTCGAGGCTTTATATGTATATAAATGTAAAAAAAAATTAGGATAAAAATAGTTTGTTATTTTCTACATAACACATGAGATATGGTTGTCTACAAATAGTTTACCATGAAAAAGATATTAAGTATAGGGTTTGAAAACAATATTGAAGATAGGACTTGAAACAGACTAAACTTTCCTACAAAAATACTTAAATCTTATTATTTGAGCCAATTCTTGTTGACAATTATAAGGACAAAAACGACATAATTTACTGTTCCATTGGCCAGTATTTCAACCTCTAATCAATTCAGGACCAGGGGCTTATCATGCAATTGCTTGGAAAAAATTGTAATCTATAGGTCCACCACATTCAATAATGTACTACTGCAGCGCTAGGAAACTCACTACTTTCTCCTCAATAAAAGACCATCTCCATTGCCAAAAAGCCCTTGCAGACACTAATTGTTTCTACATCCGTTCAAATTATCATCTTCCTCCGAATATTATTGTTTCTTAAACTTTACTTTGAGTAATCAAGTAGCTTCACGATACACTAGAATTTTCCCATATTCATCGGATCAGCTACTCCCAGAGGTTTCTTTCTTCTCTCTCTCTCAAGTAAGTGCTGAAATTTTTTTTTTTATTTTCCTTAAACTTAATGTTGTTTTTTTTTTTTTTAACGTAGCCTCACCATATAAAGGGAATTTCTGCAAATCCAACAGATCAGGTGATTTGCTTTTTTTTTTTTATTATTATTCACATTTTTTGTTGAAATATATATCTGGCTTCCATGTATTTTTTATATTTATTCTTCTGCTAGCATATACTTTTATATGTTGCCGAGTAGCTTCCCGGGCTGGGATTTTGCTTCCTGTTATTCTTGGTATATCATATTAGTTTGGGTAATTTTTTTTGTACATATGAATCGTTTGGAGTATTATTTTCTTGAAACCGATAAGAAATCACTGAAAATAGGACAGTGCAATATGAGTCGTTTACATTATAGAAAAAGGCAATATATACGATCCATATGTCAACTAATTAATGCATCATGAATTAAACTTCTAAACTCCAGATCTATTATGGCTTTTATTCATAAATTTTGATGATCAAGCTAATGCGTCGCTTAAATTCATAAATGTATCGATCCATAATCTCTTGAATCATCATTAATTATAGGGTACCAATAAATTAATTATAGGGTAAAAACCACTGTACTCTCTGCAAACAATTATTCAACACTGAGAAATGTTTAGGCAGACATAGTTTTTTTTTTTCAGGCATAGATACTTGTTACTACCACTGCCATAAATATTCTATTTTACTTGCTTATTGTTAAATGTGCTTTTTCAATACTTAAATTTTTCCATCTAATATTACTAAGGCTTTGTCAATTTTGCTAATCTTCTATATAAAGTTGCACAGTTTTGCTCAAAAAAAAAGAAAAAAAATCAAGCACTATTGGCTTCTTTATTTTTTACACTTTTCCTTTCAACGTAATGCTGTTTTTTGAGATTTCAAGTTTTATGTTCCTCCCATAGTAATTTTCAGAGTTTGTATGCTAATTTGTTTTAGACACCCAAATTTTATTGTGTCGTTTTTTTTTAAAGAAATACTAAGTAAGTTTTAGAATAAATTCCTCTTGTCGGTTATGGATGTATAGATGAATAATCTATCTTTTGGAAGGGAATGGTTGGAGTAGGAAACTCTAGTTTGACATACTTGATTTCTAATTTCATCATATTTTTGCTTAACCCCTCCCCCCCCCCCCCCTCTCTCAAAAAAGAAAAAAAAATAATTGTGGAGTCACACTCAATAAATGACGGGACATAAACAGAAGAAAATGTGGTGATTTGATTGCACCGGTTAGGATTTCTCTACAAACCAGAATAACCAAAATTAATTAGTGGGTTAGGCATAGAATTTTGGAGAGTTAGGAATACAAACATTATTTTGCTGTGGGATTTAGAATACGTGTACGGTTGAAAATTTTGTGCACCTTTGCGTGCTTTCCCTTTCTTTCTTTTTCCAAATATAACTCCTAATTTTCTTTCAAAGTTTTTTAAGATATTCTGAAATGATACAATCCTACTATAAGTTCAAATTAAGTTGGAAGCAACCCTAGAAGAAGGCCATAGTGATAACTTCCTGATTGGATGCAGAGTTCAAAAGAATATAATGTATATAATTGAAGCAATTTAGCATACCACTAAATAGATACTAGAGTAGGAAATTCTTTAAAGATGTTCTAAGAATTTAGCCTAATTAATATAGGAAGGGAAACTACAGATTCTTAGTGTTCTTCTTAGTTTCTAAAAGAATGGTTAAAAAAAAAATCTAAGGCCAAATAATTTCCTTCAATCCAAGATTTTATTTTCAGAAAATTGTGGAAATTGTTGTCAAGCAAAAGTACATTTGTAAACTAAAATTTCAATTTTGTTATTACCAAAATACCCTCATTAACCATGAAAAGTCACTACCACTTTTTGAAGTATAACAAAGTCATCAAAATCTATGGTGATTCTACAACCGAAATAATCAGAAGAGCTAAAAAGAAGTTTATATTTATCTTATATCCTTAAAATTTTATTCACTTTTATGTATGGATTGTTCAATTTATTATACTTTAAGTAGGTAATACTAACTTTTTTTGTTTAAAAGTTTAGTTTTTTATTATTTTCGTTTATGTGAACATTGGGCTAATACTATTTTCATTTTTTTGTTTATATATTTATAGTTTACTATTATCGCCTTTTCTTTTTAAAAAATAAAATTGATTTAATCTCTATTTTCCTTCTTGAAGTTTAAAAATAAGGCGTACTAGATATTTTTAGCAAATTTAGATTAAGAATCTAATATTGGACTAATTTGACTAATTTGATAAATGAAATAATATTAGTGTAAAAGTTTAAATAAATTAAAATAATAAAAAGTCCTTAAAATAATGAGTTTTGTAGTACCCCTATTTTTGAAATTTTGGCAATCGTATTTCTTTTTAGTATTGTGTTATTTATCCATTTTATTTGACTTAAGGTCTAATAAATCGAATAAAACATATACAAAAGTGAACATTAATCTAATGAAAAAAATTTCAAGAGTATAAACTAAATATTAAATATTTTTAACTCTTTTTAGTTGATATTTGTCTACAATTGATATGGCAGAAAAGATGTAAATCTTTTAGCAATGAAAGGAAATGGTTATTAGTTATAGATAAGTTCATGAATAAAAGGGTAATAATGTCATTACATTTTTCTTGTATTTCTAACTTTGACTAATTTTCATGGGGGAAAAATATATATTTTTGAGATTAAAGGGGTAGATGCGACTACCCTCTTAGTTCAGAGTGCCAAAGTGTTATTAAACCCACTATAAACAAATATGGAACTAGAAAGTCTTGGTCTGTCATCAAACTACTGTAGCACTATTTTCAACATGGTGAATAGGAAATTTCACCGATTGATTGCCATTTCAATATGGTAAATTCCATTTTGGACTCTTTTAAGTTATAGACTCACTCTCACTTTATTCATAAAATTTAGTGTTGAATACTTTACCCCTATTAATATAAAGTCCACCCTACTCTCACTACTCTATCCCTAAAATACGAAATTTATCTATTCCATCCTTTTCATTGTTAATGTTATGTTTTCAATTTTTTGTTGTCCCAAAATAAGAGAATTGTTGCAAAAGTCATACAACTTTCAATAAAAAAAAAGTCATAAATTGCTCCAATTGTGTTTGGATTAGAAAGATTTGAAATAAAAAAATTTACTTCACAAATTTCAATCACCTTTTTATCTTCCCAATCACCTTTTTATCTCACATATATTACATCACAAAAAGTGCTACAGTAATTATCTCAAATAAATCATCCAAATAAACTCCTATCCAAACAAACATGCCCTTCATTAATAATGACAAGATTCCACCAATTAATAATAAACAATTGCATATGGTCCACAATAATGCATGCACACTTTCACAAGTCTCATGACCTTTTGTTTTTAGCTTGCTAATTTTCGTGTTCAAACAATGGATAAGAGTGGAAGAATATGAAAAGTGCAGCCCACTATTTTATTGTGTGGTGCTCCTGGAAAACGTCTCAATTTTTCGGACAGAGGGAGTAGTTTTAATTCTTAAAATTTGAGTATCACTTGCTTAATTAGTATTTCATTAGTTTTGATACTTTCATAGGATGAATTTCATATTTTAGAGAGTAAAATGTCCAAAACTAATGTGCAATGTATTTTAAACTTTAGGAGGTAAAGCTTCTAAAAGTAAAGTTTAAAAATTGAGTGGAATGTATCTTAAACTTTAGGAGGTAAAGCTTCTAAAATTAAAGTTTAAAAATTGAGTGGAATGTATCTACTATTTCAGGGTTCAAAGTAAAATTTATTTTAGGGTTAAAAACAAAAACGCGTCCTGTGATATATCTAATATATAGAAAAGCCCCTGTAGTTTCAAAATATACAAAATGACACCTCATATTTTGAACTAAATTGTGAACTAATAGATTTCATTAAATTTAACGAAAAATTTAATGGAATCCGATAAACTTAACAGTAAATTTAACAGAATCTGGTAAGTTTAACTGTCGAAACCGTTATTTTCGTTAAATTTAACGAATTTTGTTAGTTTACAATTTAGTTCAAAATATGAGTTATCGTTTTGTATATTTTGAAATCACGAGGGTTTTTCTATATATTAGATATGCCACAGGGGCTTTTTTGTTTTTAACCCTTTACTTTAAGTATCTTGTAGTCATAGTATTTCGATCTACTTTCTTTAAGTCAACAAGGTCAATTATTGTACTACCATGCGGCCAGAAAACTCAAGCAATTTTTTTTTTTTTTGAAAAAGAAATTCAAGCAATTTTTAGGAAACTCATAAGCAATTTCACCCTACTTTTGTTTCTTCAATAACAAATAGTGACCCCTTACCTACTACTACTATGTCCGTATTAAACTTATAATGGGCCGTCTCCATTGCAAAAAGTGCTTTGTACATGACCCGTGTTTCTTGGTACATAATTATTTTGAATGTTATATTTCATGAAAGAAATACGAAGGGTAAAATATTTAATTATTTAAACTTGATGAAGGTATTGTTATTTGGCTCTCTTTCCGGCAGATTTTAAGAGTCCTTTTGGTCATATTCTCAAATTAAATTCACCATTGGATGGTGAAATAATAATATTTTTGTACGTTTGAATTGTAATATTTTCAAATATTCATAATTTGAATCACTAATCATCTCTTAGGGACAAAGATTGTGGGAATAATCGCCTGAAAGGACTATAGAATTTTCCTATCTCTTCAGATTTTGATTAATTTTAGTTTATCTTTCACCAGAATTTTTTTGTGTTTTGCAAGCATTTGTTTTTTTTTTGGATTAATATGCCAGGTGACCGATGGCTGTCTAATGCTTTCCAAAATAACAACAGGCTGTCTAATATGAGAACCTTTTTATTTTATTTTATTTTTTATCATAAGGTTCAAAACATTTCGTTCTGCATTTGATGATATCGAGCTTTTCTACATTTACTTGTACAAAAAAAAAAAATTTTGTCCTTTTCTTTTTGACATCCCTCTCCTTGCCCCTAGGAACTTAATTAAAGTCTACTCCCCTTTCATCATTCGTAATTTTCAGGTCACACTTGATGGAAGCGCTATTGGAAAGTCTTGTAAATTCTCTGAATTCTCCAATCCAGGAGAAGCTTGGATTGCTTTGTGGTATTGAAACAGAGATACAAAAGCTTTCAAGCTTGCTATCAACAACCAAAGCAGTGATTGAAGATGCCGAGCAGAGGCAGTTTACTGAGAAGGCAATTCAACTTTGGCTGCAGGAGCTCAATCTTATTGCTTATGAAGTCGATGACATATTAGATGATTATGCAATCGAAATCTCGAGAGAACCGAAGTGCAACAACATATGTTGCAATGTATTGGATTGTCTTCCAGCAACATCAAACATATGGTTTTGGCACAGGATTGGAGCAAGGATGAAGAAAATCATTGGAAAATTTGATGCAGTTGCTGATGAGCGAATAAAGCTTGGATTGAGCAACCACTTTCTGGTTGATTCCACTGCAATACGTGAGATTGGTTCCTTGCTAAACGAACCTGATCTAGTCCTTGGAAGGCACGAGGAGAAGGACAAGATTGTGAAAACATTGGTGAATCAAGTCAGAGATAATCAAAATGTATCAGTGCTCCCTATAGTGGGTGTTCGAGGCCTTGGAAAGACAACACTTGCCCAATTGGTGTTTAATGATGAGAGCATAGCCAAGCATTTTGAGCCAAAACTCTGGGTTTGGGTCTCAAAGGATTTCAATGTGAAGAGGATTATAAAAGCCTTAATTGAGTCTGTAGAAAAGGCTTCTATTGGAGACTTACCCTTGAATGCTCTCCAGATAAAACTTCAAAGTTTATTAGAAGGGAAAAGATACTTGATTGTACTGGATGATGTCTGGAATGAGAATCCACAGGAATGGGAGAAACTGAAATCTGTTCTGGAATGCGGATCAAAAGGTAGTTCAATTGTCACGACAACTCGTAAGCAAAAGGTTGCTGAAATAATGGGCACATTACAAACATATTATCTGTCGAGTTTGTCAGAGAATGAGTGTTGGTTACTATTTAGGCAACGGGCATTTGGCCATCAAGAGGCTGAAGAATATCCTAACCTTGTAGTTATCGGGAAAGAGATTGTGAAAAAATGTGGTGGTGTTCCGCTGGTTGCAAAGACTCTCGGAGGCTTTCTACGATTCAAGAGAGAAGAAGCCGAATGGAACTTTGTGAAATGTAGTGAGCTTTGGAACTTACCTGAATATGAAATAGATATCTCGCCCGCGTTGAGATTGAGCTACCTTAATCTTCCGGTAGAGTTGAGAGGTTGCTTTGCATATTGTGCAATATTTCCCAAGGGCCATGAAATTGAAAAAGAAGAGTTAATACATTTGTGGATGGCAAATGGATTGATTTCATCTAATGGAACGATGGAAGTGGAAGATGTTGGTGATGCTGTGGTGACTAAACTGCATCATAGATCACTGTTCCAAGCCGTGAAGAAAGATGAGTTTGGCAATGTCCTCACTTTTAAGATGCATGACCGTGTCCATGATCTGGCTCAATTCGTAATGGAGGCTAAACACGGTGGAACAGAGTCAATTAGAACCATTAGGCATTTGGCGTTGGATTTCCCATATGATGAGCAAATAGTGGCTTTTCCTATTAAAAGAATGAGAGGCACTGACCAGTACTCTTCTTTCTTGTCAGAATGTGGTTCCCTGAGAGTGCTCATTGTAAGGACAGCATGGTGGGAAAAAAGGTTTTCAGAGCTGCCACCTGCAGTAAGCAAACTGACACATTTAAGGCATGTAAATCTTTCAGGATCTCAAATTGTTGAACTACCCAATTCAATTTGTGGCCTGTGGAATTTGCAAATTTTAAACCTAAATGATTGCGAACATCTTCGGAGTTTACCCAAGGGCATGAGATTCCTCAGAAATCTTCGACATCTTTGTCTACGGGGGTGCTGGAATTTGACTCACATGCCAAGTGGAATTGGGGAGTTGAGTTGCTTGCGGACGTTGAGTATGGTCGTCCTGGGTGGCAAAAAAGGCTTCCAACTAAGTGAGTTGCGAGGCTTAAATATGCTTATAGGAGAGCTATCAATTAGGCACCTTGAGAGGGTTGAAGATAAAAAGGATGCAGAAGAAGCTTGGTTAATTGGAAAACAGAGTCTCCGCAGGTTGTGTTTGTATTTTAATTGGGATTCTGAAAGAACGCTTCAACGTTACAATGATGAGGAAGTGCTTGAAGCCCTTAAACCCTCCCCCATCCTTCAATTTCTGCACATAGAAGGCTTCAACGGTTCATCATTTCCATCTTGGATTTCAACTGTAACAACTGTTCGTGTGTTCAACAGTGCACCGGAGTACATATTTGGGGCCCAGGAGAGTACCGCCACTGCTGCTACTGACAATCCAAAAGGAATGTTAAAAGCACTGGTGTTATGGGACATGCCCAATCTAAAAGGAATGTTAGGAAGAGAAGTCCAAGGTACTCCAGGAATATTCTCTCAACTTCAATACTTGTCTTTTGTTGATTGCCCAACATTGATGTTGCCATTGCCACGTATGCCGTCCCTAAAGGAGTTAGACGTCAATATGTGCCCGAACATGGCATGGGCTTCAATCTCCAATCTCACTAGTCTTAACTCCCTTGAAGTTGGGAACATTAAAGGATTGAGTTGTTTTCCAGAAGAGATGCTACAAAATCTTAGTCTTCTTGAATCGTTGAAAATTAAGCAGACGAAGGATCTGCGAGCCTTACCCAGAAGCTTGGCTAGCCTCACGGCTTTGCAGGAGTTGACCATCGAGGAATGTCCCAAGCTGGGGTCTCTGGCAAAAGAACTCCATTTGTTCGACTGCTTTAATTTGGCGAGTCTCTCAATGGGGACTAAAGCCCTCAAATCCTTGACTCATCTACGCATCCAAGGGTCAAAAGCGACAGCTCTGCCAGAGGAAGTCAAACATTTCCCCGCACTACAAAAATTGGAGCTGATGGATCTTCCCAATCTAACTTCATTGCCAGACTGGTTTGGAGACCACCTCACTTCTCTTCGACACCTGACACTGTGGTCTTGTCCGAAGCTTGAAACACTTCCATCCAGCATTCAAACGATGACAACACTCCAACATTTGACTATAGTTGGATGCGATCTACTGGGACCACGGTGCCAAAAGGAAGGAGTGGAGCGACACAAAATTGAGCACATCCTGGACCTGCATATTGAGTAATACAATTATGTATGGGTGGGTCTGCACATTCATGTATTACATAATAAACTATTTAAAAAAAAAAAAAGTGAATCTGTATAATAAGATAGTAAAAAAACATGTGATCAATCAGTTAAAAAACATGCGCCGTTTCCTATTAAAAAGTGGAATTATTAAGAAAACAAGGATTAGGATCTGCTCCTATTAAAAAGAGGAATTATTTTTTGCAGTGATACAAATCAGCCTACAAGTCGAAATGAGTCATCATCACTTCAGGTTCCATTTCATAGTGTATTTGTTAATTTTAAACCCCAAAAAAAAAATTAAGCACATCCCTGCCCTGAAAATTGAGTAATACAACTATATTGGGCTGCGACCTACTGGACCCGAAGATTACGTAATAAACTATTTGTGTAGTATCCTGTAAGTGTGGAGAAGGCCAACACTAGTACCCAATTTATACCATACCCAGTTGATATGATTTGCTAGAGGTTGGATTAAATGAAGAAGTTATTGAGATTTGATTGCAGTTCTAGTTTTTTTTCGTAATGTTATTACTTTAGACCATCCACATTTGAAAATGTAAGATTAATTATGGAAAATAAATAAATACAAGGAAGTGTAGGTAAGATTAAATACGAAAAATACATGTAAGAGAGGGTAATAATTACTAATATGCATATATACATGATAGATTTGATGAATTTTAAAAGCGTTAACCAATTACTAGGCATGTCAAGTAATTGATCTGGACCGACATGAAATTTTTCAAAATAGATCTGGACCTATGCAGTGAAGTTGCAAAATTAGAATTCTTAATAGATATGATTGAAAAATTCTCGATGTGGAAGTGGGAAGTTTGGAAATTCAAATCATTGCAATTTTCAGCAGTTGCACCTTCCTCTTCTTAATGAAACTATATACCGCAATCAAAGAAGTGCACGTTAGTATTGCATTCTTATGGATGCAAACAATTGGGACCATGGAGCAAATGGTATAAAATAGCAACAGTGTCTTTAGAAAAGTCTTAAAATGCCCAAGGCAGAAATGGTAACTATGTCAACAGTCTCTTTGGATCTTTCTGGTAGTGTCCTTAGTTTCTTCAGGGAAAGATCCAATTATAGGAGACCAAAGTTGCATTAGGGAGAGAGAGATTGGACTTTGCAGATACTCACCGAATTCAAACACTCAAGTTGAATGCCATAAACAGCAATCTGACTTTCATGACTGATCATTGTGGAACTGAACTTTAGTTTCTCCAATTAGGGGTGGTGGTGCACCAATGTTCATTTTCTTCTTCTCCCAACCATCAATGTTCCAGATACATAGCTGCAAACAATATGGTGCACCAATCATGAGCAGTTAGCTCCTTGACATTTTTACAGATTGTAAAGGAGATAATTTCAATCAAGCAAGCCCAGTGATTTGTTTATGGTGCCCCTTAAGCTTGGTTTTAACCTATAATTCAAAACAAGTGTGAAAAAGAAAAACAGCTGATAGTTCCATCCCAAGCAGGGGGAAAAGAAGACATACAAGCCGATAGTGAAGCTGCTACCATATACGAAAAAGATCGTAATCAACAGATCTGTAGGCTTCTTTATTCCAAAAGCTAAGTATAAGACTTCAACGGGGCGGTCTCAACAACAAAAGATGTACTCTGAGATAGACAAAGAGAATTAGTCAAGTGATTGCAACAAAAATCATGCATAAAAATTTTCACTTTCAAAACATCCTGCGGCAGCATCATTATCTTTATCTAAAATCCATTGAAGTGCTAAACAAACAATTTCTTTAAGTAAGCAACATGATCAGCACTTTGGAATAGGATAATATGCACAGATCCAAAGGGATGACAAGAAAATCTACCTCATCAACTCTGACATTGTATATTTGTATAGTGGAATCTTCCATTCCTATAGCAATAATATTGTTGTCCTGAGGATGGAATGCCAAGTAGGTAGCTGCTGGAGGTGGAGGCATGAAAGTAGTCATGCCTGACCAAAATTCAAGGAATTGGATTTGTCATCTTAAACCATCAGCAGAGGTCGTGCAAAGGTCAGACAACGCAAACAATGGGCACAATGGCATTAGGTGCAGAGGGTAACAACATACCTTAAACGTCATCATATTGAACAAAGAGACCTTGCCACCAGGTGCAGACATGACGTAAGAGTCATTCCTTGATAAAGCAATGCATGTGGGTGACTCTTCGGCTGGTTTGGCTTCACTTAGATCATTAGACAGATCCAATAAAAGAATTAACTCTCAGTCAAATATATAAATAACTAAAGGTTGATACTTCAAGAATTAGGGAATCTGAGTTTAAATCAATTGTCCCCCCTCCCCGCTTCTCCCGTACCAACCCTCCCATGTTGATAAAAAAACAAAAAAAAAAAAGATTGAGATGCGTGATTAGAGATTTTAATTCAAGAATTACATGGACAGAATCTCAATTGGCAAATATGTCAATTTTAGTGTTTCATCAATATCAGACGTAATTTGTCTGTAGTTTTATTTTAAGCTTATCCTAACAGGAACAAATTAATGAATTTTCAAATTCAATCAAGACAACATGGGAATGGTTTAAATAAAAGAACTCTGCATTAGTTCGTTGCAACCATAAAACAAAGGGATTTCAGTTAGGATAACACAAGTGCAAAAATTCATGGAATTAATGGTCCCAAATAAGAAGCATGGTCTGGAATCATTGTACAAAAAACAAAGTCAATTATTCAATCTAAGCCACATCTGAGGAATGATGGATGCAATAGACTGATATGCGCAGAACATACAACACGGAAGAAAGAAGATACAAAAAATGGGATATATGAGATAAGGTTAAACCGAAGGAAAAGAGAACAGAAGTGGAAACAACATGCTGAAAATCCAACCTTTCCAGAAGGATTCCGTTCACTGCGCTGCCATTTCCAGAGCCTATGAAGAGCATTAGAGCCCAACGCCAACAGAGCAAGACCAGAATTTGTGTAAAGCAAACGCAAAATCTGTAATTCCCATATTTTTTGCTAAACAAAAGTACCAAGGGTATCCGTTGATAAAGAACTTTCAAAGCATTACACGCAGCAAGAAATTCTATCAAATATAGGATAATCGCATTTGACACTGAGACTTACACACTGGTTACAGATACCCCCTCAACTTCCGATTGCAGCACTTTAATACCTCATTCAACTTTTTAGCGCAACATGATATCACACCAACACCAGGCACAATAAATACATTTTCATCAGGAGACCTGAATGCATATACATCAATAACCTTAACTCACCCTCTCTCTCTCTCTCTCCACTTTTCTCATCCTTATGCCTTTGGAAGAGGTTTAAGGTTTTAGAAAGGAGATAATCTGTGATTGAGAGGTTTGGTCATTATGGTGGCTTGAATGCAGCTAGCGAAATTGGCAACTGGCTATAGGGTAACTGGTTGGGAGGCGCTAAATTGTTGCTGGGACATGTTACATAAAACAGGAAGTGGGATATGCTATGCTGTTCACTGGCTGGGTTAAGTTGACTTATGCAATCAAATTCTGTCCTACAATGAATGCCTTCCCAAGAAAACGAAAATTATTTCAATAAAAGTGAGGATCCCACCCATGTACCATGCATATACCTTGCTAGCAGCCAGAGGGTCAGGCAACCTTAGCGTCTTGAGTTGATTTGCCTCAGCTATATCAGAAAACTTCCAGCATTTAATTCTATCAGCATTATCTGAAATCCTTGGTTTGACATCAGCTATTGTGCTTCCATCCATGGCAGCCTGTAAATGAGTCAGATCAATGAGTGAGTCTAACAGAGCACAGCAACAACATTGAAGATGGATGTACAGACAGAAATCATCAATTAAAAGACAAAAATTTTTAAAGATAATGGAATGGGAAAAACAGAATACAAGATTTCCAATGGATAATGATTGTTGAATTCTGTCGGTTCGTTCAAGAATTGAAGCAACAGGGGCAGCAACATGACCAATAGGGCCCAAAGAACCATCAATTGCAGGCTGCAGAAAACAATGCAAATAAATCATGTGATGCCTTCTGCAAAAAAAAGAAAACAAATAAAAAGAGAAGTGCAGGTACTTAACATTGACTTGTTCAGAGAAAGCCCTGGATCCCTCGAATGTTCTGCTCTCCAGCATCCTCAACAAGTATTGTCCATCTGTATTCACCAATATTTTGATTCCATTTTCTCTTGTTGTAACAGCAAGCAGTGATCCTTCTTTGTTGAATCTCGGGCTAGGACTTCCCTGAAACGACAAAAAAAATTCATTAATTTTGAATTTGCGAAGTTGCAGTAAAAGGCTTATCAACAAAATATGGTTATTTTCAAAAGTGATACTTTCAGGCAATCCCCCATCAGCATCGGTGAAAGTTATCGTGTGGTTATTGTCCATGTCCCAAAACTTAATCTGAAACTCATCATCAGCAGCTAAGAAACGATTCCTTCTATCAAATTGCACCACACCCAGTGACAGCTTCCTAAAACCAGAGTATGTCTTCTTGACGGCTCCTTCTCTCTCATTCCATTCAACAAGGTGGGATTCACCTTCTTTGCTCGTCCCACAAGAGAACAATCTGAAGCAATAACAGATTGATGAAGCAACTTTGGAGAAATCAAAAAAGAAAAATTTAAAAAGTCAGAGAGCAGAACCACCAATGCTTTCCAAGGAAAAAGTATGCAAAAGAAAAGATCACAGAGTGCTAATTTTCACCATGATAGATTTTGGCTTCAGAAGAACATCTCAAGGGTTACACGAAATGTTTAAACACTATTCAGTTGTTCCTTACTTCAGATTTACAGCTTTCACAAGTCGCATAGTCGAAGACTTGGGGACTGAGAAACAATCTATGTGGGGACTGGAGTTGGGCATGTGGTGACCAATCAGTCACTAGGCTGTGAAAACTCCCCTTGAATGGTGGAGCTTTCGCGAGTCTAGTGTCTTTTAGCTGATTTAAGCTATACATTACTAAAAGAAAAGAGGATATATACACCTAAAAATTAAAGGCTCAAGATCTCGTGCATCCTGATGCAATGCAGCATGTCATGCATCCACACTTTCTATTGGCTGGCAGAACTAATTACAAAAGTTTTGAGCTTGGATCCGTTAAAACGGAGGGAATGAAGGAAAATGGAAGTTCGGATTTAACATTTAACTGAGGAAATTACTCTGGAAAATGTAATTTGGCGAGAAAGAGAGCACAAGAACTAACAAATAGTGCAGGAACCATTTCTTCATGCTAATAAATGTCGACTGCCAATCAATTTCAAATTGCAGAGGAAGATTCTAAGCTAAACCTGCGGAACCAACAAATCCATGGTCTTTTTCCTCCTCCTGCGATCAAGACTAAGTAAAATTGCGAGAAAATATGAGATTGAACAATCCCAGCTTTGTACTTTCTTGTGGGAACATTTTGCACCCATAAGTGTTCCTTTCACAAGTATAATAAAATGTTTTGGGCAAATTCCACTTTACCCCCTTGTGGTTTAACATTTTTTTACATAATCCTCTTGTGGTTTTAAAAGCTATACAAAACCCCCTTCTAATTTGGATTAAAGTGTCAAAGTGACGGGAATGACCATTCGTAACGGAGTCACCTAAAATGTCAAAAATACTCTTATGTAAAGTTGAAAATTATTTATTAACCAAAAGGGTTATGTGTATATTTTGAAAACCATAAGAGGATTATATGGTAAAGGATTAAACCATAAGGGGGTTATATAGTAAAATATAAAAATCATGCGAGATTAATGTGTCATGTATTTATAAGGATAATTTCGCCATTTTTAGAAGTTTCGTTACGAGTAACTATTTCCGTCACTTTGACACTTTAATTTAAACCATGAGGGATTATGTATAGCTTTTGAAACCATATGGGAGTTATGTAAAAAATGCTAAATTACAGGGGGTAAAATGTAATTTGCCCAAATGTTTTTTAAAAAACTGCCCTAGGTACATCTTACTCATTTTCCAAAAACTGCACAATGACAAGTCTTTCCTGTTACTGAATCAATAAAGAATTACACTCATTTGATTTAACTTGATAAGATTAATTTGGTTATTTAAAAATTTAAATAGTAAAATTTGTGAATAGTAGATTATATTAGGTGACTTGAAGAAGAGATTATTAGATTCAGGCATAAGGTTGTTTATCCCACGTTGGTTTAAGAGTAAGAAAAAGAACGCTTAATACATAAATAATGGCCCGAAACTTTCTACTTTAAAATTTTTTGGGCCAAGTTTGGATTTCTGATATGATGTATTAATTCTATTTGGCCTTTCGGGTTCCAAACAGAGACGGGGTCCTATGGTAGAGCCACTTTTGACCATGGTACATCCTGAACCTGAAACTTCCACTTCAACACGTTAAACAGTTAAAAAACATGGGATAATTTCACTGATAATATCACTAGCCTCCCTTGAAGTTTGTAAAATTACACAAACCTCTCTTAAGGTTAAGATTTTGATAAAAAAATTAGTCCAATTAGAAAAAGTAACATTAAAAAAGTACTTTAAAAAAAGAGATGAAACTTTGATTCCATAAATATCCCTTATACATGTATATAAATTATATTAGTAAAAAAAATAATTAAAATTTAGAAATAATTAATACACATATTTTATCACTCACAAAGTTCACATTTAATAAATTAGACAACACAAATAAATAACAAAACTACACTAATGATCACAAGATTCAACAAAATAGACTAGTCATCTTTTTTAACATGATGTTTGCTATGATTTTATGATTTTAAACACAAAAATTTTTTAATTTTGCTTTTCTTTTCCCTTCATTCCCCAAAATAGACTAATCATACCCAAAATATAAAATCCACCCCACTCTTAGTTCTTAAATTTTAGGGTAAATTACATTTTACCCCCCTGTGGTTTAGCGTTTTTACATAACCCCCCTATGGTTTCAAAAGCTATACATAACCCCCTCATGGTTTGGATTAAAGTGTCAAAGTAACGGAAATAGTCACTCGTAACGGAACTTCTAAAAATGTCGAAATTACCCTTATAAATACATGACACATTAACCCCCTATGATTTTTATATTTTACCATATAACCCCCTATGGTTTAATACTTTACCATATAACCCCCTTATGATTTTCAAAACATACACATAACCTCCCTTGGTTAATACATAAATTTCAACCTTACATAAGGGTATTTTTGACATTTTTGGTGGCGCCGTTACGAGTGACTATTTCCGTTACTTTGACACTTTAATCCAAACCATAAGGGGGTTATGTATAGCTTTTGAAACCATAGGGGGGTTATGTGACAAAACGCTAAACCACAGGGGGGTAAAGTGGAATTTGCCCTAAATTTTAACCATTGGCACTCTATAGCTAAAGTATGAAATTTATCTAGTAGTTTTAATTCCTAAACTTTGAGTATCACTTGCTTACTATTTCATTAGTTTTGATATTTTTGTAGGATGGATTTTATATTTTAGAAAGTAAGGTGTGCAAAACTAAAGTGCAATGTATTTTAAACTTTAGGAGGTAAAGCGTCTAAAAATAAAGTTTAAAAGTTGAGTGGAATGTATCTACTATTTAAGGGATCAAAGTAAAGTTTACTTTAAGTATCTTGTAGTCATGTAGTAATTTCGATCTACTTTCTTATTCCATTGCTTGGAAAAATTCTAGTCTATAAGTCAACAGGTTCACTTATTGTAATACAACACGGCCAGGAAACTCATAAGCAATTTCACTCTACTTTTTTTTATTCAATAACAAATAGTGACCCCTTATATATAGAAGTTGACCTTTGACAAAAAAAAAAAAAATAGTGACCCCTTACCTGCTACTACTACTTTGTCCGTTACGATGGACCGTCTCCATTGCAAAAAGTCTTGCACTTATGGTTTGTATTTTGGTTGAAATCATCATCTTTCTCTGAATGCTCTCTTCTCCTTATACTTAAATTTTGAGTGAGCAGGTGCACGACATACTGGGAATTTTTTGCACGTTCATCAGATCATCAGCTATTACAAGAGATTTCATTTTCTCCCAAGTAAGTGCTGAATTTTGTTTCATTTTCTTAAACTTAAAGTTTTTTTTTTAAATCGTAGCTTCACCATATGGAGCGATTTCTTTTGCAAATTCTACAGATCAGCTATTGCCAGAGTACTCATTCATTCAAAAGTAAGCGCTGAGTTTCTTTTCGCTTCATCAAACACGTCTTTTGATTCAAAATATAGCCTCTGTGTTGTGTTTTTAACATTACTTCTACGAGTATATTCTTGTTTGCTGCCAAATAACCTTTAGGGCTGGGATTTGGCTTCCTGTTATTCATGTTTTGATACAACAGTTTGGAAGCATGTGCTTTGTACATTACCCGTGTTTCTTTGTATATAATTATTTTGAGTACTATATTTTCATGAAAGAAGTAAGAAGGGTAAAATATATAAATATTTAAACTTGATGAAGGTATTGTTATTTGGTTATCTTGTCGGCAGATTTTAAGAGTCCTTTTGGTCATATTCTCAAATTAAATTCACATTGGATGGTGAAATAATAATTGTTTTAGTCTTTTAGACTCTTCGATCATTTTAAAATTTGAACCACTGTCGTTTCTTAAGAGCTAAAATTGTAGGAATAATTGTCTGAAGGGACCATATATAGAATTTCCTATCTGTTCAGATTTTGATTATTTTTAGTCTATCTTTTACAGGATTTTTTCTGGGTTTCGCAACCTTTTTTTTTTGGGATTAATATGCCAGGTGACTGATGGCTGTCAACTATGAGAACCTTTTTTATTTTATTTTATTTTATTTTGTTATCATAAGGTTTAAAACATTTCATTTCTGTATTTGATGATATCGAGCTTTTTGTACATATACCTTATACCCAAAAAAAAAAATTGCCCTTTTCCTTTTGACATCCCTCTCCTTGCCCCTAAGAACTTAATTAACATTCACTTTCCATTTCCTCTTTTGTAATTTTCAGGTCACACTTGATGGAAGCGTTATTGGAAAGTCTGGTAAAATTTCTGAATTCCCATAATCCAGGAGGAGCTTGGATTGCTTTGTGGTATTGAAACAGAGATACAAAAGCTTTCAAGCTTGCTATCAACAACCAAAGCAGTGATTGAAGATGCCGAGCAGGCAATTTACTGACAAGGCAATTCAACTTTGGCTGCAGAAGCTCAATCTTATTGCTTATGAAGTCGATGACATATTAGATGATTATGCAACCGAAGTCTCGAGAGAACCGAAATGCAAAAACAGATGTTGTAATGTATTGGATTGTCTTCCAGCAACATCAAACATATGGTTTCGGCACAGGATTGGAGCAAGGATGAAGAAAATCATTGGAAAATTTGATGCAGTTGCTGATGAGAGAATAAAGCTTGGATTGAGTGATCAAAAGCGCGGGAGCAACCACTTTCTGGTTGATTCCACTGCAACACGTGAGACTGGTCCCTTGCTAAATGAACCTGATCTAGTCCTAGGAAGGGACGAGGAAAAAGATAAGATTGTAGAAATATTGGTGAATCAAGTTAGCGATAACCAAAATGTATCCGTACTCCCTATAATGGGTGTTGGAGGCCTTGGAAAGACAACACTTGCCCAATTGGTCTTCAATGATAAGCGCGTAATTGAGCATTTTGAGCTAAAACTCTGGGTTTGGGTTTCAGAGGATTTTGATGTGAAGAGGATAATAAAAGCCTTAATTGAGTCTGCAAAAGGGACTTCTGCTGAAGCCCTAGGCATGGATCCTCTTCAAAGAAAACTTCAAGAGTTGTTGAGAGGGAAAAGATACATGGTTGTACTAGATGATGCCTGGAATGAGAATCGAGAGGAATGGGAGAAACTGAAATCTGTTCTGGAATGCGGATCAAGAGGTAGTTCAATTGTCACGACAACTCATGTGGAGAAGGTTGCCACAATAATGGGCACATTACAGACACATTATCTGTCAAGTTTGTCAAACAATCGGTGTTGGTCATTGTTTAGGCAACGGGCATTTGGTCGTCAAGAGGCAGAAGAATATCCTAACCTTATAGCCATTGGAAAAGAGATTGTGAAAAAATGTGGTGGTGTTCCACTAGCTGCAAAGGCTCTCGGAGGCTTTCTACGATTCAAGAGAGAAGAAACTGAATGGAACTTTGTGAAATCTAGTGAGCTTTGGAACTTACCTGAAGATGAAACACATATCTTGCCCGCATTGAGATTAAGCTACCTTAATCTTCCGGTAGAGTTGAGAGGTTGCTTTGCATATTGTGCAGTATTTCCCAAGGGCTCTAAAATTGAAAAAGAAGAGGTAATACATTTGTGGATGGCAAATGGATTGATTTCATCTAATGGAACGATGGAAGTGGAAGATGTTGGTGATGCTGTGCTGACTGAACTACATTATAGATCATTGTTCCAAGCTATGGCGAAAGATGAGTTTGGCAGTGTCCTCACTTTTAACATGCATGACCTTGTCCATGATCTAGCTCAATCTGTAATGGAGGTGAAACACGGTGGAACAGAGTAAAAAAGAACCATGATGTTGTTTCTGGGACATCAGCTAACAATGGCTTTTCCTATTACAAGCACAGGCATTGATCAGTTTTCTTCTTTCTTGTCAAAATGTGGTTCCTTGAGGGCGCTCATTGTAAGGTCAATGTGGTTGAAAGAACACTTTATGAAGTTGCCACCTGTAGTAAGCAACCTTCAACATTTGAGGCATCTAAATCTTTCAAGATCTGAAATTGTTGAACTACCCAATTCAATTTGTGACTTGTGGAACTTACAAATTTTAAACCTAAATGATTGTGCTGAACTTCAAAGTCTACCCAAAGGCATGAGATTCCTCAGAAATCTTCGACATCTTTGTCTACGAAGGTGCTTGGAATTGACTCACATGCCAAGTGGAATGGGGAAGTTGACTTGCCTACGGACGTTGAGTATGGTCATCTTGGGTGGCAAAAGAGGCTTCCGACTAAGTGAGTTGCAAGACTTAAATATGCTTAGAGGAGAGCTATCAATTAGGCACATTGAGAGGGTTGAAGACAAAAAAGATGCAAAAGAAGCTTGCTTAATTCAAAAACAGAGTCTCCGCAAGTTGTATTTGGATTGGGATTCTGAAAGAATGTTTGAAAGGCACAATGATGTGGAAGTGCTCAAAGCCTTGAAACCCTGCCCCAATCTTCAATTGCTGCATATACAAGGCTTCAATGGTTCATCTTTTCCACCTTGGATTTCAACTGTAACAAATGTTTATGTCCTCCAAAGTGCAGCGGAGTACATAGTTGGGGCCCAGGAGAGTACTGCCGCTGTTGCTGCAATGTCCCCATTGTTGAAACAACTGCGGTTAACGAGGATGCCCAACCTAAAAGGAATGTTAGGAAGAGAAGTCCAAGGTGCTGCTAATACTCCAGGGGTACTCTCTCAACTTCAATACTTGTCTTTTGTTTATTGTCCAACGTTGACATTGCCATTGCCACGTATCCCATCCCTAAAGAAGTTACTTGTCTGGAATTGCCCGAACATGGCATGGGCTTCAATCTCCAATCTCACTAGTCTTAAATCCCTTATAATTATGGACATTGAAGGATTGAGTTGTTTTCCAGAAGAGATGCTACAAAATCTTAGCCTTCTTGAATCCCTGGAAATTAGGGAGATGAAGAATCTTCGAGCCTTACCCAGAAGCTTGGCTAGCCTCACGGCTTTGAAGGAGTTGGCCATCGCGCACTGTGCCCAGCTGAAGTCTCTGCCAAAAGAAGGATTGCGAGGCCTTGCTTCTTTGCAGAGTTTCAATATCAACGAATGCTATAATTTGGTGAGTCTCTCAATGGGGACTAAAGCCCTCAAATCCCTGACTCATCTACGCATTTCAAGGTCAAACGCGACAACTCTGCCAGAGGAAGTCAAATATTTGCCCACACTACAAAAACTAGAGCTGAATGATTTTCCCAATCTAACTTTAGTGCCGGACTGGTTTGGAAACCACCTAACTTCTCTTCAAGAATTGACACTAAAATATTGTTCCAAGCTTCAAACGGAAACCTTTATGGTAGGAAGCCTTTGACTATTCCTACCGTAAGCAACCACTAAGAGCATGACACATATATTTGTAAAATGAAGAGCTCACGGACGTTATGTTGCAATGGTAATACTCGTGGAGATAAACCAAACAAGACGTCTACGGATTCAGCCTTTTTTCCCCTCCAATTCCTCCGTTCACTGTGCATTGTTTCCCAACTGCTTTATTACATTTAAAAAATTGTAAAACTATAATTTTCTAATAAAATTAATAATAACATACCAACAATATATACCCATGACATAAATATACTAAGCAATTATAAAAATATTTAGGATTATATAGTTACTTTAGAAGTTGCTCCCAAACACCATGCAACTAAATTTTTCATTCAAACTAACGATAGTACGAAAAAAAAGACTAATTAACGAAAATATGATCTCGAAAAATTTTTAATTCACAGTCACAATATGTAAATTTGTGATAAATACAAAAAAGTATGGTACTTTGATCATATAATGAAGGAAAGCCATAAAGAGTAGGCCATTTACGGGAAAAGTTTTCATTAATAAAAATACCAACTCTTCACGGCTTTCTTCTCAGTCCTCCAACGTATGAGCAAAGTGCCAATAATTAAATTAGTAATTTTTTCGATTTATACATAAATAAATTTTTTTTTGCATTTTCACAAAAAACAAATGAAAATTTTTTATCAGAAAGCACAAAAGTCAAATTAATTGGTCTAAAAGGGAAAGAAATAGCATATATGTACAATACTTGTATTTCACGTTCGAAATGTTACAGTGCTGTTTTTTAAAAACACCCCCAAAAACATCTAATTCAAACGGAACCAATTTTCATTATTTAAAATATTAAATCTGTGAATGTGTTTTAATTGTTATTTATTGATATCCTAAAGTATCATTTTCCCATCAAATACCAGCTCTTTAACACCCATTTTTTCATAAATAAATTTATTTATCGGATAAAATAAAAATATATCCGCTTTCCAATAAATAGCTATTTCCAAGAAATAGCTGGTGTTTTATTGAAAAATGGGTTTATTTTTATTTTATCCAATAAATAAATTTGTTTATGAAAAAATGAGTACTCTGTTCTTATAATAGAGGAAAGTCATAAAGAACTGGTGTTTTATGAAAAAATGGGTACTCTGTTCTTATAATAAAAGAAAGCTATAAAAATCTGGTGTTTTATTGGAAAACAAGTATATTTGTATTTTATCCGATAAATAAATTTGTTTATGAAAAAATGGGTGTTAAAGAGTTAGTATTTGATGGAAAAATGATACTTTAGAATACCAATGGATAACAGTTAAAACACATTCACAGATTTGGTATTTTAAATCACAGTCTTCATTATTTAAAATACCAAATCTGTGAGTGTATTTTAACTGTTATCCATTGGTATTCTAAAATATCATTTTTTAACAAATACCAACTCTTTAACATGCATTTTTTCATAAACAAATTTATTTATCGGATAAAATAAAATAAATCCGTTTTCCAATAAAACACCAACTCTTTATGGCTTTCCTGTGAGGACTCGTAAAAACTATTATTTTTAAGCCTAATTTATGGCTTAATAAATTATTTAATTGGATTTTTACCACGAGAAATATTTTCTAGTCTTATTAGACCTAAATACATGATAATATAATTTCGTTATATTTTCAAAGTGACTCGTCTCAAAAATTAATTTCCTGGAGTGCGTTTAGTAAAAATAGTGAATAGTGCTCGGAGATTTTACCGCGTAGGAGCACAATAAGTTTGGAATATTGGAGACTTGTACTATGGTCCTAAAATAGGTAATCTTATGTATAAATACTCAAGTGATAGTTAGTAGTGCAATCGTTATAAGAATTTATCGGAAGTTTCGCGTTATAGCGTTAAAATTGACGGTACGCGTTTTCATACGCGCGACTTTATTTGAGGGACTTTAGACCCTTATTTCGAGACAATTAAGAGTGAATAATATTTATATGAACATAAGTACATTAGAGGTTTAGTGCACTAGTGAACCAAACGCGAGAGAAATCGAGCCCTAAACGCACCAAACGAGCCCTAATGAGGGTTGACTTTGGAGTGAATTTACACCACTCATTTTAATCTTCTCTTGGAAGCTAACCTTGATCAAATTTCACTCTTTCTTCTCTCACCAACAGCCGGCCAGCCTTCCCTCTCTCTCACTCCCTTGCTTCACAAATTTCTTCATCAAATTAACCACAAAACTTCAATCAATCTTCACCAAACTTGAAGACCATCTAGCAAACTACTTGGAGGTTGGATCTAGCTAACTAAAGGGCTGCATTTCACGGTTTCTTGGAGCCTCTTGAGGACCGAAAATTTCTGGTTTAAAGCACTAAGGAGGTATAACCTCATCCTACACCTTAAACTTGGATTATGATGGTAGAAATACATCTTTAAGCTATTGCATGTGTATGGATGGCTTGATATTGTTGGAAAATTTGAAAAGTGGGCTCTATGAATTCCCACACTTGGGTTGTTGCTGATTAGAGGATTAATGTTGGATTTAATGGTAGTTTAGTGGTTAAAATGATGGATTTATGGAGTATTATTGTTGGAAACTCAAAGTTGAGGTCATGACAAGAAATTTCCGAAACTGCCCCTGTTTTGTTCGGCCATGATAAGGCCAATTTTTGGTGATTTATTGGCGTGAACCTGATGTTTATATGTTATGTTATATGTGTAAAAATTTTCATTGGAAAACATTAACGTTTAGATGGGCAAATGAATTTATTCGTGAACTAGGCAAGCTGGAAAATTATTTTCGGATAACCCTGTCCAGCGGTAGCATTTTGACCATAACTTTGTCCTCCGACGTCGAAATTGAGTGCCGTTGGTGGCATTCGAAACTAGACATCCATACCTTTCCAACGGTATAAAATGCGTATTCTGATTCCATGTGTAGGAGCCGAACCATTCGTTTTAAGATAGCTGTCCTGTCTCTCGGATCTGCTGGAATGGTTTGTAGAGGCAGCAACTTGAGGCTCAATTTCGAGCTGGTTGCTTGCCAAATTTCAGAACGTTTCCTTCTGTGAACTTTTAGTCCTATGAATTTATTTTCCAACGCCATAAACCATGCTCAATTCCGAGTTAAATTGACTGAGTTGTGACCAAAACAAGAGGACTGCCCTGTTTTGGAAAAACGTAATATTTGGACTGATTTGGGACAAAACCCGGGAGTGATCTTATTAATTGAAATTTTTTATGCTAAACCATTACCAAAGGTATCATGGATGTATCTTAGACCTTTATTTCACAAATGAACCATGGTTGGATAGCTTTCTTGGTTAAACGATTTGAATTGGGAAATGAAAGTCAAAAGGCAGATTGCCTTAGAAATTTTCCGGAACTTTGGATGATTAGTTAACTACCTTCCCGAGGGTATTTTTCCCTGAAATTTGATAGAGAGATACCTTTCATATAGGAGTAAAATACTGCCAATTTTGGTACCAATCCAAGTTCGTTTCGATACCTAATTAAATTTCTAGTGTTGGAGGTTCAAATCTGGAAATTCTTCTCCAGTCTTGAATTTCCCCAACTTTGAGCTACCGTATCTCGGTACTCGAAACTCCGATTCTTGATCCGCTTGCTTTGCTATAAACCTCACTTGCAACTCTAATTGAGTTACAAATTTCAGAGGCCGGTTTGCAACGTGTGAATCGTGCCGAATTTTCAAAGTTGGCCGAAATCCAACTTAATTCTGCCTTGTAAACCGAGTCTGTACCTTCAAGCTCATTTTTGAGCACTTTCCACTTCGATTCATGGAAAAGTGTCTTCTAGGAACTTATAGTACTTTCTAAGAGGTTTCCAACGGTATAAAGTTTTCCAATTCTCGACTTGTGCCGAGTGAGTTACGATTTTTCAAAGATTCATAATAAAACTGAAATTTTCCAATTTCAAGGAAATAGAGTTTTTCAAGAACTCTTTATTCTTTTGATATTATCTAAACGTTTTATCCCCGATTTCCTAGATAAAGACTTAAATACTTTTGAACGTTATCAAACCCCACTCGAACCTCGATTTACGAGTAATTGAGATTCATTTTCACGGAATTCCCTCGATTAATGCTAGTGAACGAATTATTCCTCGATATTTGGGATGTGAATGATAAATTCACTATTATTTGCTCAGGCACACACGAGGACCTTCAAGAGGATTCCCCGGTGGACGCTTGAACTTCCCTTGACCTTACTCACACCTAATATTTGGTGAGTGTCAGGTGTATGTAAACTTGTTACATGTTTAATTGTTATTAATAATTGGAAATCTTGAAAGTGGAGTCGAGTGTGTACTTTACCACACTCGTTCTCATTAGAAATGAAATTTTAATGATTGAAATGCATTGAATGAATGATTGAAATGCATTGAATGAATGAAATGTATTGGTATGCTAGCTGCATACGTCGTTGGAGTGAATCTCCTCGACACACAAGTGCACATGGGGGACGCCCAAATCTCATTGGCCGACCTTGGACTCGAGCCGGCATGGGCTTGGTCGGGAACCTTGGCGAACCATGAGATATATAAGCTTGACCTAATGAGAGGTCTTGCTTGGCATACTCGAATAGTATCGCCACAAACTAATGACAGGCGGGCCCGATACAGGGGTATGTAAGGTGAAAGGGGACAGGTTAAGTGAAGTTCTACGGACTAAACCTACCCGATTGACGGAGTGTCAATTCGTGGAGGTTATTGCTCGTGCAAGTGGAACTCAGCTCCTGAGAGCTACTATATCCTTGAATTGTTTCTGTTTATTTTTCCCGCTCGAATTGTTAATTATTGCAGCATTATTGCTTGACTTGTAAATTGAGATTGTTATTTGAGCAATATGCTTGCATGTGTGTTCTTGGCCTCACGAGCGTTTTGCTCACCCTGTAGATTTGTTTTCCTTAACAGGACCGCATCTCGGAGAAGTATGGAGAAACCCTTCGTTGTACTTTTGTTTAAGATTCCTACTATATTTTGGCTAGGCCCTGGTTTGTGTTGTACTTTTGGAATTGAAATGTAAAAATTTGGGCCCTGACGTGTATTTAGAATTTAAGTCGTATTATGATTACCCGATGTACTGGTTACATGTTAAGTGACCTGTTAGGTTTGAACGCTTCCGCATTATTTGCATTCATGTTGTTCTCTTCGAAATGTTCGATTTGGTTTTAAATTGAATGGAATTGCTTGAGTCCTGGCGAGAGTTGGGCAGGCGTCCCGCGGATACCCTTTGGTTCGCCTTAGGGAGATGTGGAGGCGTCACATTTCCTCTATTATAAGAACAAAGTACCCATTTTCTCATAAAACGCCAGCTCTTTATGGCTTTTCTCTATTATAAGAACAGAGTACCCAATTTTTCATAAATAAATTTATTTATTGGATAAAATAAAACTAAACCCATTTTTTTAATGAAACACCAATTATTTATTGGAAATAGCTATTTATTGGAAAACGGGTACATTTTTATTTTATCTGATAATAAATTTATTTATGAAAAATGGGTGTTAAAGAGCTGGTATTTGATAGAAAAATGATACTTTAGGAAACTAATGGATAACAGTTAAAACACATTCACAGATTTAGTATTTTAAAAAAGGGAAAATAGTTCAAAACGTCCCTCACATTTTACAAAATAACTTTTTTCGTTCCTCGCTTTTAAAAATATAATTTTACGTCCCTTACAAATTCACATTGGTCAAATTTGATCTCTACTTATGTTTCCGACTAGTTTTTTTATCGGAATTCACAACATGCCTTGCACATGATCATATTTTAAGGGCAAATTAGTCAAATCAAATTTTATATAATTCGATTCATAATCCCTCACATTTCATAAAATAAATTTTTTCATCCTTCACATTTTTTAAAATGAATTTTTTCATCTTTTATTGATCATGTATGTGAATAATTTTTTTAAATCCATGTATATATTTATTTGATTTCACTTGAATAGTACGAATAGCATGTGAAATCAAATAGAGATATATTACACACTATTCGTATTGCTCAAGTGAAATCAAATAGATATATACATGAGTTTAAAAAAATTGTTAGTTTTTCACTTATATTCATTTTCTTTTACTCGAAATTTGAAAATAAAGAAGACATTTAATCCTAAATATTATCGAGTGTTTATATCGAATTAAATTTGGATAGAAAAAATAAACAAAAGAAAAGTATGACAAAAAAAATAAGTGATTGACACTTTCAAATTTTAATACAATCACAAGGCAAGTAATTCAACTGTTGGTCTTAAAAGTGTCGAGTAGAAATTTCAGATTTAAACTGAAATTTGTTAGCACAATTATAGAATTCGAGTTAAGACCCATTAATTAGATGACCTTATTATACAACTTAATAAATAAATTATTACCAAAAGAGAAATGTCACAAATATTGAATAGGTTCAAATGGTGAAATCATATAAATATATACATGGGTTTCAAACAAAATTATTAGTTTAAAACCCCTATATATATCTATTGAATAACATGTGTATAACTACGATTAGCATGTATAGATAAAATCCAATAGAGATAAATTACATGTTATTCATACTGTTCAGATAAAATCAAATAGACATATACGTGGGTTTATAGAAAAAAAAACTATTCGTATACATGATCAATGAGAGATGAAAAAATTCATTTTAAAAAATATGAGAGATGGAAAATTTTATTTTTTGAAATGTGAGGAACGAAACAACTCATTTTATAAAATGTTAGGGACGAAAAAATTTATTTTGTGAAATGTGAGGAACTATGAATCAGATTATGCAAAAATTTGATTTGATAATTTTGCTCTTAAAAAATGATTACATGCAAGTCACGTGGTGGATTCCGGTAAAAACTAGTCGGAAACCTAGGTAGGGACCAAATTTGGTCAATATAAATTTGTAAGGGACGTAAAATTACACTTTTAAAAGTGAGGGACGAAAAAAGTCATCTTGTAAAATGTGATGGACGTTTTGAACGATTTTTCCTTTAAATAATGAAGATTGGTTTCGTCTGAATAAGATGTTTTTTAGCGTATTTTTCAAAAATAGCACTGTAGCATTTCGAACGTGAAATACAAGTACTGTTCATATCTGCTTTTTCTTTCCCTTTTAAACCAATCATTTTGACTTTTGTGCTTTTTGATAAAAAATTTTCATTTGTTTTTTGTGAAAATGCAAAAAAAAATTTAATTATGTATAAATCAAAAAATTACTAATTTAATTATTGGCACTTTGCTCATATGTTGGAGGACTGATAAGAAAGCCGTGAAGAACTGGTGTTTTTGTTATTGAAAACTTTTCCCGTAAATGGCCTGCTCTTTATGACTTTTCTTCATTATATGCTCAAAGTACCATACATTTTTTGTATTTATCACAAATTCACATATTGTGACTGTGAATTAAAAATTTTTCGAGATTGTATTTTCATTAATTAGTCTTTTTTTTTGTACTATCGTTAGTTTGAATGAAAAATTTAGTTGCACGGTGTTTGGGAGCAACTTCTAAAGTAACTATATAATCCTAATAATTTTTATAAGTGCTTAGTATATTTATGTCATGGGTATATATTGTTGGTACGTTGTTATTAATTTTATTAAATTGTTTGGTATATTAGGTGCAGAAAATTTTAGTTTCATAATTTTTTAAATGTAATAAAGCAGTGGAGAAACAATACACAGTGAACGGAGGAATTGGAGGGGAAAAAAGGCTGCATCCGGACATGTCTTGTTTGGTTTATTTCCATGCACGTTACCACTGCAATATAACGATCCGTGAGCTCCTATTTTACAAATACACGTGTCATGCTCTGAAGAGCTACCTATGGTAGGAAGGTTCCTACCATAAAGGTATCCGCTTCAAACACTTCCATCCAGCATTCAAATGATGACAACACTCCAAAGTTTGACTATATTTGGCTGCGCCCTACTGGGACCACAGTGCAAAAGGGGAGGAGAGGAATGGCACAAAATTAAGCACATCCCAGACCTGAATATTTGATAATACAATTATGTATGTGTGGGTCTGCTTATAACATAATTATGTAATAAAGTATTTGTGTACTGTCCTGTAAGTGTGGAGAAGACCAACACTAGTACGTAATTGATACAATGCCTACTTGATATGAATTTAGTCATTTGCTAGAGGTTGTATTAAATGAAGAAGATATTTGGGATTTCATTGCAGTTCTAGTTTTTTTTTTCATAATGCTATTACTTTAGACCATCCACATTTGAAAATGTAAGATTAATTATGGAAAATAAATAAATACAAGAAAGTGTAGGTAAAATTAAATAGGGAAAACATATGAATGCAAAGGAGAATAATAATTATTAATATGTATATATACATTATAAATTCGATGAATTTTAGATGTGTTAATGGGTGCCCTTGACCCAAAGAAATAACCATGAAAATTTTTTCCCTAAAAAAAATAACAAAAAAAAGAAATGATCTATGATTGAAAATCCGAAGTATCATGTAACTTTTGATTGAGAACAAACATATTATGACTAATCTGGAACCAGAAACATAGCAGTAGGCTTAAATGAAGAAGATATTAGTAGTTGATTAAAAATGTTAGTTTCTCATAATGCTATCGCTTTATACCATCCACATCTTACTTGCAACTCAAATAACGAAACTCTGGTTGGATGAAGTTCATAATCATATCAAGAATGCTACTTTATATCTTGTAATTTCATGTGCACATGACTGTTTAACATTTTAGCAGTTTACTATTGAATTTTTTCCTTATATAGTTTTATTCACAAATAATTATCTAAGAAAACAAAATTTCAGATTTTGTAACCTATCCATTGATAGCTGTTAACAAATTTGTGTTAGGGCGAAATGAAATTCGCACCTGTGTCCCAGGAAGTTCGTAAAAATATAGTTCGCATCCTTGAATTTCTTTTGGAACTCAAGAATTTCCCATGGAGTATATGTGACCTTTCACCTAAAGTGATTGGAACTCCCATCTTGAATATGTCAAGATACCAGCAATTTACAAGGAAAAATCAATTCGGAGCTGATCTCCGTAGGGATTATATAGGTTAACATGATGATTTCCTGAGCACAGCAAATAATAATTTCGTTTAAAATACAAGTCAGGTGATTTGGCGAGTCAAAATTTTCATATTGTTTATGCATGGGAGAGTAATAGTAGAAGAAAAAACCTGTGTTTTTAAACTCGGACCGGACTGGCCGGTCCAACCGATCGAATTGAAAACCGGCCAAGTGTCCGGTCCGAGTTATTCTAAAAAAATCTGAAAATTTTGGTTCAACCAAAGCATTTTTTAAAAAAGGGAAATTTGCCAAATTGGTCCCTAACATTTTCAAAAAAAAAACTTTTTTAGTCCCTAACATTTAAAATCAGGCAGAATTGTTCATAACATATAAATTATGAGCCAGTCTGGTCCTAATGCTCGTATTTGCTCATTTTTCCGACTAAAAATAGCACACCTATCTCACATGGACATAATTTCAAGGGCAAAATCGAAAAACATTCATTAATCTAAGGTTTTAGGCTCTGAAAGAAAGAGAATATTTTCTTCAAAACTCAAGCTCTCCAATGGCTACTCTACCCATTTCTCCTAGAGTCAATCTTGAGTCATTTTCCCTGCACCTACTTCATCAGATACATTGCACCATCACTACTAACCAAACCCTGATGATCTCAAGAGAACCAGAAACTTGAAGTTTCAATGAATGTTGAAAACCAAGAAAAACAAATCATTCAAAACATTTTTTAGTCCTTCACGAAATCCCTACTTATTGAAATCCTTCAAAAGCTACCATTGTCCATCCCAACATTCTCCATACCGTTCTTTCCATCGTTGATGACAACCCATCCAACCACAAGATACTTTATCAAAAGTCTTGGCCCTAAAACCACCTCTGAAAATCTCCGCAACTTCTTCTCAAATTATAGAGAAGTTGAAGAAGCTAAAGTCATATTTGACAGGGCCACTGGAAATAGTAAGGGCTCTGATTTTGTTACTTTCAAGATTGTTGAGTCTTTCTTGCTTGCCCTGGAAAACCCCAGCAATAAAATTGATGGATTTGTTAGCAATAAAATTGGTGAAATTGAAGAAGGGCCTTGGGGGTTTGATATGGGGACAAGGAAATCAAGAGGGTTTGCTTATCTTTTGTATAAGAATGAGGAAAGTGCAAAAGCTGCTTTGGTGGAGAAGGTGAAATTCGTTGATGGTTTCCGGCTGATTTGTAAAATGGTGTCAAAAGAAAGGGAGAAAAGTAATAGGAACCCAATGGGTTTGGTGGAATCATTGTTTCGCCTTTGAGAACATTGGTTTTGCCTATAAAATGATGGATTAAACGAATGTTTTTCGATTTTGCCCTTGAAATTATGTCTACGTGAGAGAGGTGTGCTATTTTTAGTCAGAAAGATGAGCAAATACGAGCATTAGGACCAAACTGCCTCATAATTTATATGTTATGGACAATTCTAGCTAATTTTAAATGTTAGGGACTAAAAAGTTTTTTTTTGGAAATTATTAGGGACCAATTTGGCAAATTTCCCTTTTAAAAAAGGTCAAATATTTTTAATATTATGTTTTGACCCCCTAAATTGTTAAAACTTACTAATATACCTCGAATATTTCATACTTTATAAATGTTGTCCTAAACTTTGATGTTATTTTTCAATCAAGTCCATAATTTTAATTCTAAACTTGTTAATGTTCATTAAATAATATAAATTACTACTTGATCGTTCTAATTTCTTTGCATTTTCTTGTTGAATATATTTGAAACATCAAATATAAATATGAATATATCTTTATTAATATTAACATGCTTTTAGGTATTTTATATACAATATTTTAGTTTTTAAATAATTTTGATTTATGACGTTATCCGGTTCAACCCCGATAGAATCCGGTCGAACCTATTGACTCCTGACTCCTGAGTTCCGCCGAGTTGATACCCAATCCGAGTTTGAAAATATAGGAAGAAACTCAAGGAGTTTCTCCTCTTATGGCTAGGGATTCAATAAAATAATATGCCTTAAAATGCCCAAAGGCAGACATCCACAAGGAAGACAGAGGGTGTAAATTTGCAAACATAACTGATAAATATTGACATCTACAAATAAATCAGTGGTTAAAAAAAATTCTTGCAATATTCAGTCAATAATGTATCCTTCGCGTTTAATGTTCAGCTGAGAGTCTGAGACAAACAAGGAAGATAGCTTTACAGTTAAGTGTTTAACTCTTGGAAGAAAACAAAAAGGAAAAAAAAAATGTAAAAGAGGCATTACTACCAAATTTGAACTCTGCATACCAAAACGCAAATTTTGTAGAACCTTTCGTTACGATTTGGATATGATTTTTGTCTGATAGTGGAAAGAAACTGAGCGGTGCTACCATTAAATACACGATCAATCACCAAAAAGAAAAAAATTTTAAAAAAAATGTAAAAGATGGTCAGGCATTACAAAAAAAAAAAGGGGAAGAAATATGATTATATTTTATAGTAATATATTTTTGTAAAGATAAGGAAAATGCCAAGGAAATTCCGTATTGTATGCCGAGGGTGCTGTCCAACATCGAGCCTCCTCTAAATATATTCGAATTGCACCATTAGTTAATTCCTTTGCAAAAACTAGGTAGACAGTCTAAATCCACTTGGCAAACATTAGTTAATTCCTTAGACCTACTCTAGTTTCTCTTTTCTTTTCTTCTTATTCTCTTTTTTTTCTTTTTTTTTTTTTGAATTCCTCTTGGAGCTCTGATGGCATCCGTCATGTGCACGCACAGGAGCATGTACGAATCGCAACCAGAATACCATATAACTTACTTCAAGAACTGAGAGCAATCACCAAAAAAATAGAAATAAAAATGTAAATGATGGGCCATGACATGAGTTGGATACATGGGCCTGTGCGTGCATTTTGACCGACATTTCTGGCCCATATGCCGAGGCAGAAACAGCTTTGCAAACAATGTAACTGACCAAACAGTCCAATGCAAACTAGTGTTGATTAATTTAGGTTGCGTTTGAATCGAGAGATCTGACGAAAAATTTAAAATTCTTTCATATTTTTCTAGTTATTTAGATTATTTTAAAATTATTTGAATTTATAAATTATCAATTATTTTAGTATTCAAAATGTATTTAAACAATCTGTCAATTACAAATCCAAATGCCTCTTAAGATATCTAAAGAATTAAAATGATTTGAGGGGATTTCAAATTCTTAATCAAATTTCTCAATCCAAGCGAAGCCTAACTGAAGTAGTTTGAAGTAATGAATTCTGTACTAATATGAAGGGAGAAACCTTTCTTGGTTGTAGATATTTCCATCGACTTGCGGTGGAGTTTAAGCAGCAAATATTTACAATTAAGGCTAAAGATGAGATTGTATATACATTTTCTTACTACATTGAGTTAAGGGACCTAAGACTATTCTCTCAGTCAAACATTTGAATAAAAAAAATAGATTAATCCTTTTTATACTAATAGTAGTGTACATACTATCAATTTTGGATGAATGACAATTATGTAAAATTTGAATTTAAAATCTAATTTTTACACGTGTTATAGATCCAATGGTAATAGTGTATACACTGTCAGTGTATATAAGATTTACTCATTATATGTTTTCCTACTACATAGGCAGCGTACTAATTATCAAAAGAAAAGAAATAATCATTCGAATTAACCCTTCCTCCCCTCCTCCTCTCTTCCTTCTCTTTAGAAAAAAACTCTCTAAATAAAACTCCTTTCAACTCTCCTATGGGAGAGATATCAAATTTATTTTTATCTTTTTTCGTTAGAGGAGCCCTCTCTATAGCTTTTTTTTTCTTTCTAATTGTGTGAATAAAATCTCTCCTAAGATTTTCTAGTGAGAGTTTTTTCTCTCTTAGGGTTATCTAGTGAGAGTTTTCTTCTCTCCTAAATTTTTTTAGTTAGAGTTTTATTCTCTCTTGAAAAATATATATTTTCCTACTACATATATAGGTAGCGTACTAATTGATAACTATTTAATATAGATCTCCCAATGATTTACCTATGTGTTTTATTCAGTGCCTCCAATCTTTTGATCATGGATATTAATTATTAACAAAATTATAAAATACATTCCAAAAAATTGTTTCTCTTTTCATAGAAGTATATCTAATTTTCTTTGTCAAAACTTACGCATAACAAAGGCCTTGTTTGGTAAGCAAGTTTTTAGCTAAGTTTGTCCGCTACAAGTTTTTTAACAACTTTAACTACAATTAGGAGGCATGAACGCGCTTCGTGCGATGGAAATGTAAAATGCCCTGTCCAATTTTATATAGAGAAAAAAGCAAAATATATGAAGTATTAAAAATAATAATTTATCCAGAAAATATATGCTGATTATTAGTAAAATCCAAAAGGGATAGATCCTTGAACATGTAGTGTACAGAGTTAAATCTGTTCAGTAATTTGTTTTGCATATAAAAACTATTTATAAAAGAAATTGCACTGATTAATTATTAGTTGAAAAAGAAAAAGAGGACATCAAAGTTACAGAAAAACATTCAAACATTCACTATCAAAATTGGATAAGTACAGTCAGTAGCTTAATGACAATTTTGTGTCTAAACATGCATTATGAAACCTTGATTCGCTTAATAATTCCAACAACTTGCTAAACATCAAACTTCTAATGCTAAATGCAACACAAAATCTGCTATGTGAAGCAATGTGTGGTGACTTTACTTACGAAATACAAAATTACTTCTTCCCTTCATGAAGCAGTTCATTTATTTGCTTGTAGTTTAAGACCTGCTCTTATTGCAAGCCAAGAATTTGACAGTTACAAATGATCACCCATAAAACAGATTAGCATAAAATGCAAAAAAACTGTACACAAACACAAAAAAGTAAGCAGCGTACAACGGAAATGGCATCTGAGCCATATTAATCAACAACCTAGCTACTACAAAATATCTGTGGTTGAGTTCTTTATAACAAGGACAACTACACATTTAACTAAAAATATCTACTAAAACTGTTCTCTAGAAAAAGGCTGAACAAATTAAAAAATTACAATAATCAATTTACATTGAGTCACACTCCTAATCAGACTACATGAATGCCTAACACAGCATGTATAACAGATTCCTTCTTCTTAGCTGCTCAACCACATGATCACCCAGTTCAACATTCTGTAACAAAAAATCACAAGGATAATCATAAACCGCATAAGTATGAATAGCCAATATACCCCACAATGTAAATTAATCTCTTGACTCCATTGCAAAATATCAATACCACAATGTAAAATATGCACAAGACCATGACAACCATTAAGAACATCATTTTTCACAATCCAAATTCTATTCCTTCAATAGAAAAATAGACACACAAAGAATTTCCATTTTATACAAAATCAAGAGACAACAAGCACAAAATTTCCTTCATATATCATATTGTCAAACACCAAAAGCAATTAAACCCAAAAATTTGAGGTAAAAAATTCAAAACTGCAATGAAAATTGGATTCTCATCAATCAGAACCTATTTCTTATGGAATCCACTAATTAATCACAAATGACCAATCCTTCAAGCCTTGGAACCACCAAAGTATCAAAACAAAACATTACAAAAAAAAAAATAATAATAAATTTGCATGCACGAAAACGAGAAAAAGAAGAGGAAACCAAGCAAAAGGCACTAAACCACCAGTTTTTTTAAAAAAATCTCCCAAGGGAAAAAAATGCACTAACGTTTCAAACCACCAAAGATCTTCTCATGGAGAACACAAAAGGATTATAGGAGCAATCTACTTATTCTGAAGCCAGAGTCCAAAAAATTGGAAATCTAAACACAAAAAAGAAGCTGGAGAAGATTAAGACAATGATGTAACTATAGGCCCAAGGAAAATCAAACAATCAAATCACAACCTTAGTTAATTTTCAAACCGAGTTGTAATTCAATTAGATGTAATTTGTATCCGAGTTGTAATCAACTCATCTCTAAATTGTTCTTCAACATTTCATTGAAGCAAGTACTTGAAAATAATATGATTAGGAGATCAACACGACACAATCAAAGAGAGAAATTTCAATGCTAATTTCTGCTCTATGGTATATAAATTGTACATCTGATTAAGCCAGCCACCTATTACCATATATTTGTTATTCTGCTTATGAGAGAAACTGAAAAATGGAGTCCAGTTTAAAGCGAAATTTAAAGAAGAAAATGAGTATATAACTCACTACATAACCAATTCTTCAAGGCCTACAACCACAAATCAAAGGAAAAAAAAAACAACTTTGCATGCACAGAAGAGAAAACCAAGCAAAAAACACTAAACCGCCATTTTTTGAAAAAATCATCCCAAGGAAAAGCAAATACAACAAACCAAGATGTGAAAAACCACTACATCAGTCCAAGTTCCCAAAAAAAGAGGTGGAGATGGATAAATCATCACAATCCATCATAGTACTACATAGAAACAGGACACATTATGCTGCAATGCCTAAATAGTTTAAAATTTTTTTGGCAAAAGAGTTTAAAAAAATAATAATAAGAAGGGGAGGTTATGAGAACTAAACATGGATCAAACTATAAGGTATAAAGTTGTTCTGTCTGCTTCATTTTGTAAGTTGAATGTGACTGAACATGCATATAAGTAACAGAGCAACACAAGGAACGACAACTATTTGCAAGATGCTGAAAATATTCGATAAGATTTAGTGTTTAGGGGGAAAAAAAGGGACACAAATTATGCAAAGAACCAGATTTTGATGTTAAACAAACGAAAAAAAAAAGATTTTAGAGCACTTGGACATTGACAGGTTAAAAATAAGAATGTAAAGTCTGAGAAATCACCTTCGAGCATAGCAATCGCTCGTTGCACATCTTCCAACTGTGTAGAACGAACAAGAACTCAAGACAATCACACAAGGAATAAAAGAAATCCCTTGCAGCATATCTTCACTTTCACTCTTCTATTCACTAATACCACTATTTTCTACCTCTGCCATTTCTTTCTCATAGCCTTGCAGATGAATAAAAGAAACTTAAGGCTAATACCAATGGATAAGATACTAAACGTAAGTTATGCACATATACTAGCATATGTTACTATACACTACTTAGAAAGCAATCCCCACATGAAGGCAATTGATATGAGCTTCAGAGACATTCCATAGTGCACTTTCCCCTCCAAAATCAAAAACACCAAAATCTACCAAATTATCCAAAAGAAAGAATTTGCATAATATGATGTGAATATCTTTGACAAGTGCGTACTGTCATTTGTTTCACTCCATTCTGAAAAAGAATCAGCCAAAAATAGAACATAAGAAATCTGGTAATCTTTTAAAATCCAAACTATCGTGAATTTATCGGATAACAACCCACAAAACTAACATAATTTGCTCTTTTCGACACAATTTTATATGATATTCTCCCCACTGCCTAACATTGCTATCAATTAACCTGTATAGACCTTCACAATGCCTCTTGAAAGAATACTCCTTCCACAACTCAAGGTTGTATTTTGTGTAATAACAGTGCTTTGGAAACTAATCAGCCTCCAAAATTCTGATATATAGGTCCACCACATTCAATAATTGTGCTACTGCACGGCTAGGAAACTGACGAGCATAGGGGTGTAAATGAATCGAGACGAATCAAGTCGAGTTTTGGTATAATCGAGTCGAGTCTTAACCTAGATTTATGAAACTTGAATTCGACGAGTTCAAAATGTATAGCTCGAGCTTAAAAAATGAAAAAATTAATTATTTTATTTTTAAAAAATAAATAAAATAATAATTTGTCTTAACAAATAATAAAATATTAGGGATATATATGTAATTTTATTATTAAAATAAAAAAAATAAATATATAATCAAACTCGAGCCGGCTCGCAAGCTAATAAATTTAGTATTTTCGAGTTCGAATTCGACTTGGTTCAGCTCGAACTCGATGTTGACTTAGCTCCAGTCGAACTCGCGAGCTGTTCGATTCGTCTGCAACCCTATACAAGCACTTTCACAAATCTACTTTCGTATCAATACACACCTACTACTTTCTCTTCAATAATAGGCCATCTCTATTGCCCAGAAAGCCTTGCATGTTAATACTATACCACTTCTACGAATAGCTAGGGTTTGACATGCTGCGAACCCTCTTGAAAGAGAGGGGTGCCTTCGGGATCCTCCTATTCAACTACTTCGACCATTTCTGAGCACCTCATAGCATTTTCGGGGCATTTGATAAAGGCCCAGCAGAAATTACTATAATAAAAAATGCTAAAGTAGTCAAAATCTGATCAATTTCAAATTCTCCACAAAACAAATAATAAAGAAAAAAAATCATTTACTTTTGGGAAAGGAAAAAAATAAAAAATGTTCTTGAATCGTAATCTAGCGCCAATTTTTCAATCTTCTCAATTATTATAAGATCGCAAGAAAATGCCCCAAATTCTATATTATTTGTAAGATTTTTGAGTATGAGTTAATTTAACATGTCCTAGAAGTTATTTTAACATCTCCATCTTTAACTTCATTTCATCTTGTGGGTTTCTCCTAATTTTATTTTAGTATCTTTATTTTCAACTTAAAATAATCCTGTGAAAAGGCTTACTGTATAAGCAAAAACAAAAGAAGCATGGCAATCATCAACTTTCATTTTTTCAATTGGTACATTTAAAGTTAACTTGCAAGTTCCACAAGTAACCAACCAGGAAAGTCACGTTCAATTTCACTCCACTTTCTTATCAATAACAGTACTGCTCCTACTTTCTCCTCTATAATACTCCGTCTTCCTTGCTGAAAGTCTTGCACATACTGAATTGTTTCAATTTTGAATCAAATTATCATCTTCCTCCCCTGTGTTCTCTTTTATCAAACTTGGATTTTACTGGTTAGGTTCACGATATACTGGTAATTTTCTCATATTCATCCGCTCAGCTATTGCCAGAAGCTTCATTTTCTCTCAAGCAAGTGCTGAGATTTGTTCCCTTTCCTTGAACTTCAAGTTTGTTTTTTCCCTTTTATCAACTAGCCTCACTATATAAAGGAAATTTCTACAGATTCAACAGATCAACTGTTGCCAGAGTATTCACGCTCTCCAACGTGAGTGCTGAATTTCTTTTTCTTTTTCTTTTTCTTTTTGTCATAAGCATTTTTTTTGGTTAAAATATAAATGGGTTTGTTTAGATAGAGTATTATTTAGAATAATTACTATAGCATCTTTTATGATGTTATGTATATAAGATAAAAAATTATTAAAAATTTAAAAAATAAATTTATAATACAAGCTAAATATTATTATCATGTAAAAAGGGGCTTCCATGTGCTTTTCTTGAAACTAATAAGAAGGGTAAAACACTCGAAACATTGCGGTGCAATGTGCATCCCATGTTCAAAAGTTTATTCCTAGACACCAGGAAAGTCATGCAGTAATTTCACTCTACTTTTTTTTTTTGCCATTTTTTGCTTGTAAAAATTCTATTCTATAGGTCCGCCACATTCAATAATTGTACCCCCACACGGCTAGGAAGCTCATTGGCAATTTCACTCTACTTTCTTATCGATAGACCATCTCCGTTGCCAAAAAGCCATTGGTCCAAATTATCATCTTTCTCCGAATATTTTTTTCTTAAACTTTACTTTGAGTAATTATGTAGCTTCACGATATACTAGGAATTTTCCCAAATTTAACAGATCAGCTACTCTCAATGGTTTCTTTCTTTCTTTCTTTTTCCCTCTTTTGGCTCAGTGCTGAATTTTGTGTTTTTTCCCCTCAAACTTAAAGTAGGTTTATTTTTCTGCAGATTCAACGGATCAAATGTTGTCAGAGTATTCATTCTCTCCAAAGCAAGTGCTGAATTTCTTTTTTTTTTTTTTCATTCACTATTTTTTGTTGAAATATAAATGGCTTCCGTGTGTTTATTTCTTCTGCTAGTATACTTTTATATGTTGCCGAATAGCTTCCGAGGCTGGAATTTTTGCTTCCTGTTGTTCTTGAAACCAATAAGAAGGGTGAAGCAATCAAAATAGTATTGAGCAATATGCATCCCGTACATTTATAGAAAAAGACAAAGTACGTTCCATCCATCAACTAATGCATCATGAATTAAACTTCTAAAATCCGAATCTATTACTACTTGAATTCATAAATTTTTGACAATTAGGCGCTAATGCATCACTTAGATTAAAAAATGTATCGATCCATAATCTCTTGCATCATGATGAATTATAGGGTACAAAGGAATTAAGCAATCCGGCAAACCCCAGCAGACCAAAAGTAAAAGATTTGGGAAAAGATATACCCCAGCAGACCATAATATCAGAAGATTATGTCAAGATGCTACATTAGACTCCACACCTTGTGCACTTTGCTGAAGATTACTTTAAAACTGAAGCAGGAGATATATTTTTCACCTTGTTTTGGAATTTTCTTTCTTTTTTCATGTCAGTGTAGTTAGCATTTGCGTTAATTTTTTTGAAGATATCTAACTTTCTCTAGGTTTACTTGTAAGAATTACTTTACGTCGATTTAACTGGTCTGAACCGTGATTTTCAGGTCACACGTGATGGAAGCTTTTGTGAAAATTCTCATAGATACTTTGAATAATGATCCAGAAGAAGCTTAGACTGCTTTCTGGTGTTGCAACTGACATGTGAAAGCTTTCAAGCTTGCTGTCCACCACCAAGGCAGTGCTTGAAGATGCAGAGCAGAAGCAATTCACAGAAAAGGCAATACAACAGTGGCTTCAGGAGCTCAATGTTGTTGCCTATGAAATCGATGACATATTGGATGATTACGCAACTGAAGCCTCAAGAGTCAAGGACAAAAATTCTGGTTGTTTGAGTTTGATGTGTTGCCCTGTAGAAGGAAACTTAGTGTTTCGTCACAGGATTGGGACAAGGATGAAGGAGATCCTTGCAAAATTTAATGAAATTGCTGATAAACAAAAAATGTTTAATTTGAGTGATCAGAAGCGTGGGAGCTATTTCAATGCAAGCCGCGAGACTGGATCCGTGGTAAATGAGCCTGAAGTTCTTGGAAGGGACGATGAAAAAAGACAGATTGTCCGCATCTTGACGGAAGAAAAAATTGGAGACGATCAAAATGTATCAGTGCTCCCTATAGTGGGTGTTGGAGGCCTTGGAAAGACAACACTTGCCCATTTGGTGTTCAATGATGAGCGCATAGCCAAGCATTTTGAGCAAAAACTGTGGGTTTGGGTTTCAGAGGATTTTGATGGGAAGAGGATTATAAAAGCCTTAATCAATTCTATACAACAGACTCCTACTGAAGAATTAGAATTGGCTCCTCTCCAAAGAAATCTTCAAGAGTTATTGACAGGGAAAAGATACTTGATTGGACTGGAAGATGTCTGGAATGAGAATCCACAAGAATGGGAGGATTTGAAATCTGTTCTAGCATGTGGATCAAGTGGTAGTTCAATTGTAGTGACAACTCGTAAGCAAAAGGTTGCTGAAATAATGCGCACATTAGAGACACATTGTCTACCGAGTTTGTTGGACGATCAGTGTTGGTCACTATTTAGGCAATGGGCATTTGATTGTCAGGAGAAGCAAGAAAGACTTGAATCTATTGGAACAGAGATTATAAAAAAGTGTGGTGGTGTTCCACTAGCTGCAAATGCTCTTGGAGGCTTTCTACGATTTAAGTCGGAAGCGGAATGGAACTCTGTGAAATGTAGTGAGCTTTGGAACTTACCTGAAGATGAAACGCATATCTTGCCTGCATTGAGATTGAGCTACCTTAATCTTCCGGTAGAGTTGAGAGGTTGCTTTGCATATTGTGCAGGATTTCCCAAGGGCTTTAAAATTGAAAAAGAAGAGGTAATACATCTGTGGATGGCAAATGGATTGATTTCATCTAATGGAACGATGGAAGTGGAAGATGTTGATGATGTTGTGCTGACTGAACTACATTATAGATCATTGTTCCAAGCTGTGAAGGAAGATGAGTTTGGCCATGTTCTCACTTTTGAGATGCATGACCTTGTCCATGATCTAGCCCAATCCGTAATGGAGGGAAAACACAATCGATCAGAATCAGATAGGACCATTAGGCATCTGATATTGGATTCGCTAGATGATCAGCTAACAGTGGCTTTTCCTATTACAAGAATGAGAGGCACTGACCAGTACTCTTCTTTCTTGTCAAAATGTGGTTCCCTAAGGGTGCTCATTGTAAGGACAGCATGGTGGGAAAAAAAGTTGACAAAGTTGCCACCTGCAACAAGCAACCTGAAACATTTAAGACATCTAAATCTTTCAGGATCCGACATTGATGAACTACCCAATTCAATTTGTGACTTGTGGAATTTGCAAATTTTAAACCTAAATGATTGTGAATATCTTCGGAGCCTACCCAAAGGCATGAGATTCCTCAGAAATCTTCGCCATCTTTGTCTACACAGGTGCTGGAATTTGACACACATGCCAAGTGGAATTGGGAAGCTAACTTGCCTGCGGACGTTGAGTATGGTCGTCTTGGGTGGCAAAAGTGGCTTCCAACTAAGTGAGTTGCGAGGCTTAAATAACCTTTGAGAAGAGCTAACAATTGAGCACCTTGAGAGGGTTGAAGACAAAAAACATGCAGAAGAAGCTTGTTTAATTAAAAAACAGAGTCTCTGCAAGTTATATTTGTATTGGGATTCCAAAAGAACGTTTCAACGGCACAATGATGAGGAAGTGCTCGAAGCCCTCAAACCCTGCCCCGACCTTCAATTTGTGAAGTGGACGGCTTCAAGGGTTCGTCATTTCTGTCTTGGATTTCAACTGTAACAAATGTTTCTGCGCACGAAAGTGCAGCGGAGTACATAGTTGGGGCCCAGGAGAGTACTGCTGCAGCCACTGCAAGGTCCCTATCGTTGAAAACACTGCAGTTATCGGACATGCCCAACCTAAAAGGAATGTTAGGAAGAGAAGTCCAAAGTACTACTAGTACTCCAAGAGTGTTCTCTAGACTTGAATCCTTGTCCTTTAGGGATTGCCCAATGTTGACATTGCCTTTGCCACATATGCCCTCCCTAAAGGAGTTACACGTCGTGAAGTGCCCGAACAATCTCCAATCTCACGAGTCTTAATTCCCTTAAAATTGAGAGGATTGAAGGATTGAGTTGTTTTCCAGAAGAGATGCTACAAAATCTTAGTCTTCTTGAATCCCTGGATATTAGGGAGATGATGGATCTGCGAGCCTTACCCAGAAGCTTGGCTAGCCTCACGGCTTTGAAGAGGTTGACCATCATGCACTGTCTCAAGCTGAACTCTCTGCCAGAAGAAGGATTGCGAGGCCTTGCCTCTTTGCAGGAACTCCATATCGAGAAATGCTATAATTTGGTGAGTCTCTCAATGGGGACTAAAGCCCTCGAATCCCTGACTCGTATATGCATCAACGGGTCATACGCAACAGTTCTGCTAGAGGAAGTCAAACATTTCCCTGCACTACAAGAGCTGGATCTGTGCAATTTTTACGATCTAACTTCATTGCCAGACTGGTTTGGAGACCACCTTGCTTCTCTTCAACACCTGAAACTACACAATTGTCCGAATCTTGAAACACTTCCATCCAGCATTCAACTGATGACGACACTCCAAAGTTTGACTATAAGTGAGTGCAACCCATCGGGACCACGCTGCAAAAGGGAAGGACCGGAATGGTATAAAATAAAGCATATTCCAAGGCATATTGTGAAATAAAGCATATCTGGAAATAATGGAGCAGATCCACAGAGGAACTTTCCAGCTTATCATGATAATTAATTAGCTACGGTTAAATAACAAGTTTATTTCAAGGTATCTTGACAGGTGTCGAACCTGTGCAATAATAATTACCTACTCAAAAAAAATATAAATTTTGTATATAATAGTGAGTAGGGTCGAATTCACAGGGACTTGGGATAATTCATTTCTTCCAGAGTCCGAAGTATGGGGGATTTTTGGAGAATATAAAATAACTAATTAACTAACTAATGAAACAACTAATAGAAATAAACAAGAATTAATCAATAACCAATACAACTCTAGCCAAAAGGTGCAACTTTTCAGACACGGTCAATTCAACTGATCATCGATGCAAAGATAATTCAATTACTCATTACTGCATTGGTTATAGTTGTCAAACACGCGATAAACAACCAGTCTTTCCTTACTTTTTCGATAGTCAAGGTACGACCATTAACTATTTCCCTAATCAAGAAATAATTCTAAGTACGACCATAGGATTTAATTTCTCGATTACAATAAGAATTAGAGAAGCCCAACCCTAATCAACAAACACGCTACGAGGGTTCGTTTAAGTTAGATCATACGCTTCCCTAACATGAAACCAATCACGCTAGTTGCCACTGGTCTTAATCAATTGAACAATTACGGATTCAATCAATTAATCTGGCAGTAGATTATTAAGTTAATTCGAATATCGGGCCCTTGACATTCAAATAACAAAACAATCATAAGAAGTCAAACTAGAAAACGTACAAATACCAATGAATAAAAGAAATAAGTAAAATAATTCGATCTCACAGATATTTGGAACCGAGTCTTCAAGTTGTTCCCTTGACTAGAAGTGGGCGATTAGTTCATCCTCGTTGGAGTAATTCTGCACGAATTAATTGTTTCCGTTATCATCGAAGACCCCCAAAGAAAGTAATGAACAACCCCTTTTATTTGGCAAATGAAGGGAAAATAACAATAGGAAGACAATCAAGGCCGAAGCCGTTTGTCTCTTGTGATTTCCTATCATCAGGTCCGCCCACGGAAAACTAAAGCTAAAGACTCACTGATAGTATAGAATATAGAATCCTAATCTATGTGAAGTTTCCTCATCTAACAGATTCCCTAAAAAAAATGATTTCCTAATAGTAGTTAACCACCAAATAGAAAAATGTAATAATTATTCTAACATAGCCTCGGATAGGGATGGCAATGGGGACGGGTGCCCGCCCCGCGGGGGGCTCACGGGGCGGGGGTTGGGGCGGGGGCGGGGGGGAATTTTTTCCCCCCGCTTAGAAACGGGACGGGGGGCGGGGGTATACTCCCCCGCCCCGCCACCCGCAAAAAATATATATATATATATAAATGACTATATATTATATGTAAGTTAATTAGTTATAAACTTATGAAAATGATATTATTAGTTAGATGTATTATATAATGTATATTAGTTTATGTAATATAATTGATATTATTAATTATATGAATAATTATATATGTCTACTAATAGAATTTATTAATTAGTTATACTAAATTTACTAATACATTTATACTAAATTTCTAATTACACTTAATAGAATAACACTTTTTTCTCAAAAAAAAGCACAAACACAATGATGAATTAGTGATTGCATTTGTACTAAAAGTGAAAATTTGACTATTTTAGTTATATTTATTTCATCATATTGGATTGTATTCAAATAACTTCTGTTTGATTGTTTTTATGAGTTTCAATTGTAAAATTACAATGAATAATAATTTGGTGATGTGTTGATATTTTAGTACTTGATTATTTATTAAAATTTAATTATAATAAATTATATAATAAAATTTTATTAACCCCGCGGGGGAAGCGGGGCAAGGCGGGGCGGGGCGGGGGGAGCAGAGGCGGGGACGGGGCGGGGGACGGGGGGAACTAATAGGCAACGGGGCGGGGGCGGGGGAGGGGTCCCCCACCCCAACCCCGCCCCGTTGCCATCCCTAGCCTCGGACTTGGAATCCACAATTCTTTGAAAATTGCCACGTGCGCGTGAGATCCCGAATCTTCTGGATTTGAATGTAGGTCCCGAACGTGCCACCACTAACTTAGATGGAAATTGTCCCTTTTAATCATGTTTTAGTTTTTTTCCCTACAATTAGCACCATTAACCAAATATAAGTAGAATACATCAATTAATACAATATTTGACTAAAATAAAAGGAAAAATAAACATAAATTGAATGACAATTTCACATCCCATCAATTTCCCCCACATTTAAACTGTGCTTGTCCTCAAGCATGAGAACGACAAATCAAACAATCAAACAATGGCTATTGCTCAAATATTCTGTTGCCAAGATATATTTAAAACACACGTCAAGTATTAGTGGCAAGTTTCAAGAAATATCTCTCCAGTTAGTTTTCAAGATCAAGGACTCTTCCAATTTATGACTAACTAATCTAAGAATATAAAATATTTAACCAGCATTTTTAAGTAAATGGTTCAACTATTAAGCTAAATCCCAACATTAAACTTCATGAATCAGCAGGTTAACACAATTATTCACACATTTGCATATTTTTCACTATTAGCTCATTTTTTTTTAATTTTCTAGAATATCCCCACACTTGATTTTTTTTTAGGAGAAATGCTTAGTCTTTAGCCATTTAAGCATTTTGACGCGAACTTCAACATTAGCCAAATGAAGGAACTCGGTTACTCAGCTTTCATCGCTTAAAAACCACATACTCATAACTATCATCGCTTTTTGACGTGAAAATCGACACTTGTGGTGAAGATCTCCGATTATTAGGCAACGATACTTGCGGAGTATAGCCGAATACTATTCATAAACAAGCACCAAATTAAAATTAAAAATCACACAAATCCGTTTCATTTCTTAAATATGGAGAACTAAGATTAATAGTTGAACCAATTTGCATAAAAAAATACTAGACAAATATTTACAATACTTAGAGAAATTAATCAAAAAGTGTAAAAGTCACAAAATCTCAAATATTTACCAAAGAGATACCCTTAAATTTAACCATGTCATACTTAAGACCTTAGAGTATAAAATCTTAGCAATAGAAAAATTTGAGATATCTAACTATCGTTTATCAGGAACAACCAAAAGTATGCATAAAGATAGGCAAAAATTGGATAAAATTCAACAAAGTCAAATAAAAAATTTCAACAAAAATACCTACACTTATGCTCTTCCAATATATTATCACTATATTACTCCCCCCACACCTAAATCTTACATTGTCCCCAATGTAAAATAAAGAATAAAAGAAAAGTAATGGGGATAACGAAACTTCCCTGATAACTGTGGGAGCCGTGGACAGCTACGGGTGAGGGGCAAATGATTGTGGAGCTCGACGTAAGTTGATGGTTGGCAGTGGTGGAGTTCGGATGGAAGAAAGAAAGAAGAAAGAAAAAGAAGAAAGAAAGAAAATGGAAAAAGAAAAGGAAAAGGAAGAGAAAAGAAAAGATTTTCTTTTCTTTTTCGAACCACTGCGTTAGGCGTGGGCACGCCTAACTATTCTCGAGTCTTCTAACCAACCTTCAGAAATTAAATTCCTTAAGCGTGACCATATGACGTGGGCACGCCTAACTATTGGAGAGTCTTCTGCCCGCAAAAGAAAATTGCCTTCCTTAGGTGTAACCACCTGGCGGGGGCACGTCTAATTATTGGAGAGTTTTCTGACCGCAAAAAAATAATTACATTCCTTAGACTTGACCATCTGGCGTGAGCACGCCTAACTAGTGGGTAGTCTTCTATCCGTCAAATAAAAAATTCCTTCCTTAGGCGTGACCACTAGACGCGGGCACGCCCAACTACCAGCTTTCTGCCACAAAAACAACAAATCACTAAATTCAACTAACACTTAACAAAAACTCCAAAAACATAAGAAAACTAAAATAAAGAGTCTTGAGTTGCCTCCCAAACAACGCCTTTCTTTAATGTCTTTGGCTAGACATTGCACTATTTATTTACGGAGGATAAAATCGTGTAGCTCGTTTCAGCGCTTCATCATCTATGTAGTCCTGATATCCCCCGTAAATAGAGTAATCCTTGAGCACACGAGGTACAGCCTTCCATTGATTAGTAGATGGCACCAAATAAACAAGTGATGACCTTAAATCTTCATTCACTCCTCCATCACGAGCACTTATTGGTTCGAGATATTTTGCCATCGTAACTCTTAACTTATTCCTGTCACAAAACTCAAAATCGTCTGATATAATAAACTCAATCTCACTAACAGGAATTAAAGAATAAGAGTTATGAGAATATTGATTGAGGAATGGATGAGATGTCACTGCATTTGAAAATTGTTCACAGGATTCATTCACTTGAGTGATTTGATGTTGAGATTTCATTTCTTGCACTTTAATTCCCTTTTCAACTCCATCTTTAAATCTTTCTTCTTGAGACTTTTGCAACTCCATGCCACTTGTTAGAATAATTGTATTCTCATCTTTCTTAAGGTCATTGATGGACTGTGAGGGCAATTCTTCATAAGTTGGAGAAATCAATTCGCTTATTGTAGATGCCTATTCATGCCTTTCATTTTCTATCTCTTTTTGAATTTGATCATGACTCTTATCCTTCAGAACTGTAGGCCCTTTAATTTCTTTTCCACTTCTGAGGGTTATGGCACTTACGTTCTTTGGGTTAACTTCAGCCTGAGATGGAAATCTTCCTTTCTCTTGAGACTCCAAGCGATGTAGTGTAGAGGCCATCTGACTCAACTGATTTTCTAGGTTTCTTATGCTCACGTTCGTCCTTTGTTGGTATTGAATGGCATTTTGCTGGAGTTGCGTGGTGTTGGCAACCAATGTTTTGGCCGTATCCTCCAAAGACATGTCAGCATTTGATGAATGAGATTAAGATTTCGAGAGGTACTGTGGTTGAAAACCTTGCTGCCTATTGGGAAAAGAATTTTGCTGTTTGTTACCTCCATAGCTGAAATTCGGATAGTCTCTCCAATTCGGAGTATACGTGTTGGAGTAAGGGTCACACTGCATGTTGCCAGCCATGGTCACTTGTTCAACTCCTTCATCTTGTAACATTGGACCTCAATCTGTGAGATGACTCGATTCCTTACAAATACCACATGTTTTGGCCTGCTGCAAATTCCCTACAGCCAACTGTCGAATAGCTGAAGTTAATTCAGATATTTGTTGTTGAATTGATGAGACAGTTACCTCATTTACTCGACAAGTATGGACATCCTCCCTTGTGCCAAATTGTTGAGAATTTTCTGCCATCCTTTCTATCAATTTTCAAGCATTTTGGGGGGTCTTATTCATCAAAGCATCTCCACTAGCAGCGTCTATAAGACTTCTATTTGTATATAACAAACCTTCGTAGAAATATTGAATCAGGAGCTGCTCGCTAATCTGGTACTGGGAGCATCTAGTATTCAGTTTCTTGAATCTCTCCCAATAGTCATAGAGAGACTCCCCTGGATGCTATGTATTGCCGCATATTTCCTTTCTCAAACTGGTGGCTTTTGACGCAGGAAAATATTTTTTCAAAAACTTTTTCTTTAACTGTTCCCAAGTTGTTATACTACCTGGTGGCAGATAGTAGAACCAATCTTTTGCCGCGTCCTTGAGGGAAAAGGGAAATGCTCATATTTTTATCTGCTCCTCAATAATCCCCAGAAATTCCATACTTATGCATACTACATCAAATTCCTGCAAGTGCCTGCAAGGTTGCTCACCTGAAAAACCATGAAAAGAAGGTAAAAGTTGAATTAGGCCAAACTTTAATTCAAAAGGAGTTTTCTCATCTAAATTTGGAAAGGTAATGCATAATGACTGTTGATTAAAGTTTGGAGCAGCCAACTCTCTTAAAATTTGAGCATTAGCCATGGCGACGCCTTCTTGATCAGAATCGTTCGAGCTGGCACTATGCACAGTTTTCTTCATCTCATGGTCAAAAATTAATTTACCTGTTCAAGAGGAACGAGGCATAAAATCGAAAGAAAAAAATACAAAAAAATTTTGAAAATAAAATGAACTAAAAAAGAAAAAGAATTAACGAATGCCAGTCCCCAGCAACGGTGCCAAAAATTGATAGGTGTCGAGACTGTGCAATAATAATTACCTACTCAAAAAAAATATAAATTTTGTATATAGCGGTGAGTAGGGTCGAATCCACAGGGATTTGGGATAATTCGTTTCTTCCAGAGTCCGAAGTATGGGGGATTTTTGGAGAATATAAAATAACTAATTAACTAACTAATGAAACAACTAATAGAAATAAACAAGAATTAATCAATAACCAATACGACTCTAGCCAAAGGTGCAACTTTTCAGACACGGTCCATTCAACTGATCATCGATGCAAAGATAATTCAATTACTCATTACTACATTGGTTATAGTTGTCAAACACGCGATAAACAACCAGTCTTTCCTTACTTTTTCGATAGTCAAGGTACGACCATTAACTATTTTCCTAACCAAGAAATAATTCTAAATACGACCATAGGATTTAATTTCTCGATTGCAATAAGAATTAGAGAAGTCCAACCCTAATCAACAAACACGCTACGAGGGTTCGTTTAAATTAGATCATACGCTTCCCTAACATGAAACCAATCACACTAGTTGCCACTGGTCTTAATCAATTGAACAATTACGGATTCAATCAATTAATCTGGCAATAGATTATTAAGTTAATTCGAATATCAGGCCCTTGACATTCAAATAACAAAACAATTGGTGGGTGTCAAACCACCAAAAATAAAATTTATATTAAATCTACTACTGAAACTGAATGAGTACCGTGGTGAGTAGGGTCGTCTCCACAGGGAACTGGTAGATTTATCACACAGATAATTGGGGGATTTTTGAGAGAGAGAGAGATAAATGAAACAGATTAAAGACTTAAAATTACTAAATGAACAATCACAATAAATGCAATAACTCAAGAATGAAATAAACAGTTAATTGACACAACCTAGTCAAGGAGATAATCTCGACACCGGTTCACACAATTGATCATAGATACCAGGGATAATTCACACGTTTACAAATAAATTGGTTCTAGCAATTTAGCAACCGCCAAACTCCCAATCTCTCCTTAATTATATCGTAGTCCAGAGACGCTCGTAAACTACCCTCTTGTAAACTAGACAACTCTAGAAACGCTCGAAGGATTTAATCTAATTACAGCTTTAGGAATTAGAGAGACCCAATTTTAGTTAACAAACACACAAGCGGGTTCATTTAAACTAGATTAATTAGCCCTACGACCCAGATTAGACTGCTTGTGAGGCAATGAAACTGGTATCGTTCGCCACTAAATTAAGACATTCAAATGATACGCACCCCTGTCCTAATTGGCGGTATATTATTTAGACAACTGAACAACTGGCCACATTAATTCAATATATCTAAACAATAACAAGCAATTCAACCAAAGAATAATTAAATACTCACAAACGTAGAACTCAGAATAATAAAAACGATCTCACAATTGTTTGTGTTTCGGCCCTTGATTACTCCTCAACTAGATAAACGAAATTAGCCTTGTCACATAATGACGAAGCGATTCATAGTTTTCATGAAGTTCTTGCTGAACCAAAGACGAAGTGAAAACGATACAGCCGCTAGGCTACTAACAGTGATGAAGCAAAAGCAAGGACAAAAGTCCAAGACGAAGATATATTATCCCTAGTCTATCGCTGTCTTCTTTATATTGTTTGTGCCGCCGCTTCTTTTGCTTGTCCAATTGGAACTTTGCTTTCCAAAGGAAAGCTTCCTTATTTCTCTCCTCAATTTGTTGCCAAAAAGCTGCTTTGACTCTATTTCCTCATCTCACGCAGGTTCAGAATTTGTTTCCAAAGAAGGGTGGTAATTCCAGGGATAGGACCCGTGGTCCGTCTTTTTCACACAGCTCTGCCCTGTCTGGCGTGGGCACGCCAGAGAAGGCCGAGTCTTCTGAAAATTCACTTCTTTTTGCCACTTTTAATACCACTCGCATGCAATTGACACAAATATCAATTTTGGGCAGAAATTCAGTGTCTTGCACAATAAGTGACCAAAATTAAGACCAAATACCAACGAATAAACATTCCATTATCGCCCTATCAACAATCATAAGAAGTCAAACTAGAAAACGTACAAATACCAATGAATAAAAGAAATAAGTAAAATAATTCGATCTCACAGATGTTTAGAACCGAGTCTTCAAGTTGTCCCTTTGACTAGAAGTGGGTGATTAGTTCATCCTCGTTGGTTTAATTCCGCGCAAATTAATTGTTTTCGTTATCATCGAAGACCCCCAAAGAAAGTAATGAACAACCCCCTTTATTTGGCAAATGAAGGAAAAATAATAATAATAAGACAATCAAGGCCGAAGCCGTTTGTCTCTTGTGATTTCCTATCGTCAGGTCCGCCCACGGAAAACTAAAGCTAAAGACTCACTCATAGTCTAGAATCCTAATCTATGTGAAGTTTCCTCATCTAACAGATTCCCTAAAAAAATGATTTCCTAATAGTACTCAACCACCAAATAGAAAAAGGCAATAATTATTCCAGCATAGCCTCGGACTTCGAATCCACAATTCTTTGAAAATTGCCCCGTGCGCGTGAGATCCCGAATCTTCTGGATTTGAATGTAGGTCCCGAACGTGCCACCACTAAATTAGATGGAAATTGTCCCTTTTAATCATGTTTTGGTTATTTTTCCTACAATTAGCACCATTAACCAAATATAAGTAGAATATATCAATTAATACAATATTTGACTAAAATAAAAGGAAAAATAAACATAAATTAAATGACAATTTCACATCCCATCATATCTGATATCTGGTGAGTCCAAAATTTTCTTATCTTTCATGGAAGGAAGAGATATATGGAAAGCAAAACACTTTAGTAGTTTCTCCTCCACTGGCAGAAATGGCAACATTGTCAAGTTAACATATATATTTTTTAAATCTTTTGGCAGTGACCTTAAGTTTTTCTTGGGCAGTGACTTAAGTTTCCTCAACGAGAGATCCAATTATAAGAGATAAGAGTTGAATTAGGGGAAGAGAGAGGCAGTGACCTTAAGTTTTTCTTGGGTAGTGACTTAAGTTTCCTCAACGAGAGATCCAATTATAAGAGATAAGAGTTGAATTATGGGAAGAGAGAGAGAGAGAGAGATTGGACTTTGCAAAGCAGCAGGATTAACTACTGAAGCAAGCCCACAAGTATCTTCATCCTACCAACCCAATAACTAGTGCAAAATATCACCGAGAAGGCATTTCAGATGGTTGAATGTTCAATGCAGAACTTAGGCGATTAGACGACAGAGGTCTGTTATTAAAAAATGTGTTAATATAGTGCCCTAAAGGCTAAATGAAGATTTGTCTAGTAAGAAGTTGTTCAAATTGACATGTAAACTTTTAATACGGTTAAGTTCATCCTACATTTGTACCCCTAAAGCTTCTTAAAAATTCTTTTCTTCCTAAATCCCCCCCTTCAAAAGTTTAGGGCAAATTACACTTTACCTCCTGTGATTTAGTGTTTATTTACATAACCTCCCTATAATTTTAAATGCTATACATAATCTCCTTATGGTTTGGATTAAAGTGTTAAAGTAACAAAATTTGCAATCCATAAAGGTGTTGATTAAAATGTCAAAAATACTCTTATGTAAAGTTGAAAATTATTTATTAACCACAAGGATGCTATATATATATATTGAAAACTATAAGGGAGTTATATGGTAAAACATTAAATCATAAGGGGGTTATATGGTAAAATATAAAATCATACAAGGTTAAAGTGTCATGCATATTATGTTTATATATTTTGATCACTTCAGCCATTTTAGTTTTTAAACAAGGATAATTTCAATATTTTTATAGGCTCTGTTTCGGATCATCTTTGCTATCACTTTGATACTTTAATCCAAATCATAGGGGGTAAAGTGTAATTTGCCCTAAACTTTTGTTGTTAGGGGGGGAAGGGGGGGATTTAGGAAGAAAACAATTTATCAGAAGCTTTAAGGGTACAAATATAGGATGCACTTAACCATATTAAAACTTTACATGTCTATTTGAACAACTAGACAAATCTTCATTTATGGCACTATATTAACACATTTTTTAATCATATTTGTAGTATTTGAATTAATTTTTTCATCACAAAAATTTTACAATTTCTTTAAATGAGATATAAACATCTATTAATTGGAGTGGAAGTTTTCTCAAGCAAAAACAATGTCCTATGTACAAAATGCAAAAATATGACTATAAAACTAAAAACACTTGTAAGCCATACATCAGCCTATGTAAAAGACTATAAAACTAAAAACACTTGTAAGCCATACATCAGGCTATGTAAAAGCAAAAACTTGTTGAGTAAAGTCCCATGACATGCATAGTTCCCAATTCCCTCGTTCCTTTCAATCTTTCTCCATGTAGCCACCACATCTAATGAATTTCGGAACAAAAATTACTTGGGTCGGTCTTTGGATTCGAGTCATGAGAATTGATATCAAAACAAATCTCACTTACATCTCTACGGTGGGGAGAATCTAGAATGTAGTCATCCCATGTCTGTGGAAGGAAGTGAAAATTAATGATCTTTAAGCTTGGATCCAATGGTTACTTCATTACTTGGATTAACTACTTTGGATCAGTGAATTTTGCTCCCAAAGTTACTTGGGCCATCCGGATAGTGACATTACCACCGTTTTACTTTCTTTTAAATAGGAACAAATTTATTTCAAACTTATCTACACTGTGAAGGTATTCTTTACTTGTAAAGACACCTCGCCAAAGAAATTTTGATGCAGTATTAATCTCAACTCACAATTCTAAGGCATATTTGTCAGTTGTGCATGCGCATGATTAGCCGGTTAAAAGCTTTGCGGGTGAATGTACACATGTATTATATCCTTTTAATTATATCTGAAAATAAGGGACCTAACTGCTAAATGTGACCATTGTTGGGAAAGGGGTACGGGTAGATGCACACAATATCAGAGTTAGCCTAGGATAAATTTCTTTTTCCCCGAATACCAGTTAAAATAGGAATAAATCAAATCACCAAGTAATATTACTAGCAGTGATAATAAAATGCAAGAAAAAATAAAAGGCACAGGACACCAAGAGTTTTACTTGAAAAATTCAAATTGGGAAAAACCACGAGATCTAGTCCAGTCAAAAATCCACTATCACAATAATGGCAATACCACAGGTCTATCCGAAATATTCGAGTGACAACAATATCACCAATACCAACCAAGCCAATCTGCTACAAAATCACCCCCAAAAATTACAACTGTCAAAGAAGTGGATTTGGAAAGGAGTTACCAAACGAAAAGGAAATCCAAAATCTGAACCGGTAGATGAGTAGAGCCTGACGAGAGGATCACGTGGGTAAAATTTCGTCTCAATCGGGTTTCAAATCACCCTCCAATCAAGACCTTGAAGTCTTTCTCTCTCTTCGTTTTTCTCTCAAATAGCAGAAGATGGAAGCTGACCTTTTTTTCCCACACAAGGACCGAAGAATTGAATGCTATGTGCGGCTGCTCCCTTTTCTTTTTAAGTCAAAACTTGACATAAACCTAAGTGTTTGGTTTTGTGGTTTAACCCACAAATAGGCTGGCCCACAAACCCAACAATCTTCCCCTCCAGCTCATTTGGGGGGTTCCATCAAACCTGTTTCTTGTCTACGAAATAAGAGTTTCTTCTTAAGTAATGCCTTAGTAAACATGTCAGTACCATTATCATTTGTATGCACCTTCTCAAGTGTTAACAGTTTGAAATCCAATACTTCCTGAATCCAATGATATCTCACATCAATGTGTTTGGATCGACAGTGAAATGTGGAGTTCTTACACAAATGAATAACACTCTGACTGTTACAATAAAGACTATACTTTTCTTGTTTCATACCCAACTCTTGAAGGAATTTCTGCAACCAAAGAGTCTCCTTGCATGTTTTAGTGGTTGCGATGTACTTCGCCTCCATACTAGAAAGGGCGATACACTTCTATAATTTACTTTGCCATGACACTGCACCCCCTGTAAAAATCATCAAGTACACAGATGTGGACTTCCTATTATCAAGATCACCTGCCATATCTGCATCAGTGTATCCATCTAGCATAGTTTTACCATTGCCGAAACATAGACACAATCTAGAAGTTCCCTTGAGATACCCGAGAATTCATTTGATAGCATTCCAATGCTCCTTATCAGGATTTGAAAGATACCAACCGACTATTCCAACTGCATGAGCAATATTTGACCTGGTGCAAACCATAGGATACATCAAGTTACTAATAGTCGAAGCATAAGGAATCTTTTTCATGTCTTCTTTATCTTTCTCACTTGTAAAACACTGCTTGATATTCAGTTTAAAGTGACCTGCAAGTGGAGTTAAGATTTCCTTAGCCTTACTCATGTTAAACCTGTTAAGTACTTTCTCAATGTATTTTTCTTGAAACAACCAAAACTTTCTATTTTGCCTGTCACGTGAGATTTTCATCCCCAATATCTGTCTAACCGGACCCAAATCCTTCATTGCAAAGGATTTATTTTACTCCTTTTTCAACCTGTCAATTTTTATAGTATCACGACCAACAATCAATATGTCATCAACATATAGCAAGAGAATAACAAAATCACCATTTGAAAAATTTTTCACATAAACACAGTGATCAAATGTAGTCCTATGGCACCCATGATCTATCATGAAGGAGTCAAATTTCTTATACCACTGTCTCGATGCCTGTTTTAACCCATACAAACTCTTCTTGAGATGGCATACAAGATTTTTCATATCACTTTCTTTGAACCCCTCCAATTGCTCCATGTAGATCTTCTCTTCCAAGTCGCCATGCAAGAAGGCTGTTTTTACATCAAGTTGTTCGATTTCCAAATTCAAACTGGCTGTAATACCAAGAACAACTCAAATTGATGACATTTTTACCACAAGAGAGAAGATTTCTTCAAAATCTACATCCTTCTTTTGACTAAATCCTTTTACAACCAATCTCGCTTTGTACTTTGGTTATGAACTGTGCTCATGAGTTTTCAACCTGTAAACCCATTTGTTTTTCAGAGCTTTTTTACCCTTAAGCAGTTTCACTAAGTCATAAGTATGATTCTCATGCAGGGACGTCATTGGTTGCATGGCTCGCAACCAATCTTCTTTGTTCTCATACTCTAAAGCCTCGCAGTAGGACTCTGGCTCTCCTCCATCTGCCACCAACACATATTCATGAGAATTATATCTGCTAGAAGGTCTCCTCTCTCTGATAGATCTCCTAAGTTCATCCTGTGGTGGTGGTAGTGGAGTAGGTGGTGCCTCATGCTCAGATTAATCAATAATAGGATTATCACCATCATTAACATTCTCTCTCTGCTTTGTCTCAGCTTCCTCTTGATTAAAATCAACAGGTACTAGAATTGAATTTGGATCTGAAATTGAGCTAGCAGGAATGTCATCTGAAGATTTTGAATTATCACCTTTATCAATGTTTTCAATGGTTTGATCTTCAAAGAAAACGAGATCTCTGCTCCTAATCACCTTCTTCTCAATAGGATCATACAGCCTATAACCAAAATTTTCATATCCATAATCCAAAAAAATGCATTGTTTTGATTTTACATCAAGTTTTGACCTCTCATCTTTGAAAATATAAACAAATGCCCGACAACCAAAACTCTCAAGTGCTTAAAGGACACATCTTTTTCCGTCCATACCCTCTCAGGGATATCACCATCTAGAGGAACTGATGGAGAAAGATTTATCAAATCAACTGCAGTCCTCATTGCCTCTCCCCAAAAGGATTTTGGCAACTTAGCATTAGAGAGCATACATCTGATCCGTTCAACAATGGATCTATTCATCCACTCTACTACTCCATTCTCTTTAGGAGTTTTTGGCACAGTTTTCTAAAATCTAATCCCACGGGACTTGCAATAGATTTCAAATGGTTCTCTATACTCACCACCATTATCAGCACGTACACACTTTAATTGCTTACTAGTTTATCTTTCAACTTTGCTATGAAAGTCTTTAAACATATCCAAAACCTAAATTTTGGATTTCAAAACAAAACACCAAACATTTCTAGCAAAATCATCAATAAAAATTACAAACTAAACAGTAACAGGTGCCGAACCTGTGCAATAATAATAAATAAAATCTAAGTATCACCAAAAGTAGTCAATAATCAATTCTAAGTACTGGAGTAGAGACTCTAGGTGTGCAATGGGTTACTTGATTCACTCTGTTTCCGAAGAGTTTGTTTAATCCGATATACCAGAATTAATTATCTGACTAAATTCACTAACTAGTAGACAATGGCAAGTAGGTCGTCTCCTTAGGGACTGAAGAGAAATTTGTTTTCTTTCGAATCAAGATAATAGGGGGTTTTGGGATTAAATGCTAATGAACTAAATAAATCAAATGCAAAAAATAATAAATGACAGAAATAATTGGGGAAACTTTAACCAAGGGTGCACTTCATAAATGATTCAGGCACTGATCATTGATTCACAAATTATTCCAACATTTATTAATAAATTGGTTATATCTGTCATACACGCGATAAACAACCAACCTTTTCTTAATTTATCGATAATCAAGGTACGACCGTTGACTATTTCTCTAACTCGAAAACAATCCTAAGTACGATGGTAGGATTTAATTTCTAGATTGCATTAAGATTTAGAAAAATTTAATCCTAAGTAACAAACACGCTACGAGAATTTGTTTAAACTAGATCGTATGTTTCCCTAATATAAACCCAATTATACTAGTTTCTACCGGTACAGAGATAATTGAACAATTACGGATCCAATTATCCCTAATTAGCAAAATAGCTCACGTGAATAATTAAATATTGCGCATTATTCAATCATACACAAAACTATAACGATTAAAAGTAGAAAACATACAAATACCAATAAATAGAGAAAACAGTTAAAATAAATTCGATCTCACAGTAATTGTCGAACCAAATCCTCCGTTGTCCCCTTAACTAGAATTGGAGAGTTAGCTCTCCATTAATGGAAAACCATCCATGCGAATGGTTAGAGAAAGAGGCCCCCAAGACTTGACTTCCTCAATTTGATTGAAAGAAAGAAAAGATCGAAAGCCTAACAAGTAAAAACCTCCCTCGAAGGAAGCTTGCGGAGCAGACCATGATGAATTAATCTCCCATCCGTCAATGTTGCCAGCCAACTCTTAATCACGTGGGATCCGGCTTTTCTCCTCTCCTTTTGTTTCCTAGTCAGCTTCTACTACTCACTGTTCCTTTCCAAATGTGAAAGAAGGAATAAAAATAGACTAGCCTCCTTTTGCTTTCCTAAGAAGTAGTAATCAAATGGGAGTCAGCTTTTTCTTTTCCTATTTTCTAGTTTCCCAAATACATTGAACTTCCTAATTTTCCTAAGAAGAAGATATTTCCTCATAATCTAAGATGTTTCCAAACTGTATTTGAAAACATGCTTCGTAAGTCTTCGACTTGAATTAGGAAACTGCCATGAGTGAATCCCGTCATCTCTAGATTTGACAGTAATTCTTGGAAAATTGCCCCTTTTATCACATGTTGCTCATTTTCCTACAATTGGTACCATTATACCAAATATAAGTAAAATCAATCAATTAAAATAATATTTGGCTAAAATCAAAGAAAAAATAATTATGAATTTAGCAACAAATTATGACCTATCAAACAGCACCACCAAGAGACTTATCTTTCATTTAACAAACATTAGTGTGCACCAATTCTAATGGATTCAATTTTCTAAATGGAGAAAAATTTTGAAATGCAACTCTGTGTTGTTTCCCATAAATACAGGCAACACAGGGTTTAAGTGCATTACCTCTAATTTCAGGTAGGAGTTGTTTGCGAACAAGTGTCTGAATCTCCTTTTCACCCACGTGTCCAAGTTGCCTATGCCAAAGGTCTATTGAGAAATCACGAACTGCATTCACTTCTCCCTTCCTCAACTTGGCTTGCATCACGTAGAGGATACTATACTTCTTTCCTCTGGCAGCAACGAGATTTCCTTTGCCGAGTTTCTATTTGCCTCCACCTTGCGAGTTACAATAGCCCTCATCGTCAAGTTTTCCTGTAGAGATAAAATTAAGGTGAATATCAGGGATATGTTGAACATTTCTCAATATCAGCTGACACCCGGTATTTGTGTCCAAGTATATGTCTCTTATGCCAATAACTTTGCATGAGACCTCATTTTCCATTCTAATATATCCAAAATCTCTTTTGGTGTAGGTTGAGAAGAAATGCCTGTGAGGAGTAATATGATAGGATGCACCCAAATCTACTACCCAATCGCTGTCATAATGAATAATATTCACCTGACCATCATCACAAAATACAAACATGTCATCATGAGTTACCACAACTGTTGTAGTCTTTTTATCATCTTTTTCCTTCGCCTTAACTTTTTTCTCAGCTTGTTCCCATTTTAGGATTCTGCATTCTTTCATATAATGCCCATTCTTCTTACAATAATAGCATGGAATATTTTTTTGCTACTCAGACCTGCCTCTGGATTTGTCATTCCTGTTGTGAGATCCTCTATTTTTGCTTCTCTCTCTTCTATCTTTCTTTTCTGTCACCAGGGTTTGGGACTTATAGACAATTTCTTGTTCCTTCCTCCTGAACTCTTCATTCATCATGGCCTCTTTTGCAATAGCCATGGTCAACACACCATTAGGAGGTGAATTGCTGACGGAAACCACCATGGTTTCCCAACTATCCGATAGTGAACTGAATAATAATAAAACCTGCACTTCATCATCCAAATTCAAATTTAATGTAATTGTCTGGTTTATCAACCCCTGAAAATTATTCAGGTGTTCAGTCATATCTTTCCCATCTTTATATCTCATCCGAGTAATCTGCTTCAGACAACTAGCCTTGTTCAAACCGGTCTTCCGTTCATATATACTTTCGAGCTTTTTCCATAATACATTAGCTCTGGTGTCATTAACAAAATGTTAAAAAATACTTTGACCAATCTATTTTTTAATATTACCAACAACTTTTCTGTGCATAACAGCCCATTTTTCATCACTCATATCACTTGGTCTACCTTTATCCCCTAGAACAGGTTCAAACAAATCTCTACAATATAGGTAGTCTTCCAATCTAAGCTTTCAAATCAAATAATTAGTAGCATTCAATTTTATCATGCAACCACTATCCGAATCATCCATTTTTAATTAATATAACTGAGCAGCCCAACCTGACTACTCTGATACCACTTATTGGGAAAGGGGTACCAGTACAGGCACACAATATTAGAGTTAGTCCAGGATAAATTTCTCTTTCTCCGAGTACTAGTTAAAATTGGAATAAACCAAATCACTAAGTAATAATACCAACAGTGATAATAAAATGCAAGGAAAAATAAAAGGAATAGGACACCAAGATTTTTACGTGGAAAACCCAAATTGGAAATAACCACGAGACCTAGTCCAGTCAAAAACTTCACTATCACAATAATGGGAATATACAGGTCTACCCGAAATATTCGAGTGACAACAATATCACCAATACCAACCAAACCAATTTGCTACAATATCACCCCCAAAAATTACAATTGTCAAAGAAATGGATTTAGAAAGATGTTACCAAATGAAGAGTAAATCCAAAATCTGAATTGATAGATTAGTAGAGCCTGACGAGAGAATCACGTCAGTAAAATTTCGTTTCAATCGAGTTTCGAATCACCCTCCAATCAAGACCTTGAATTCTCTCCCTGTATCTCTTTCTCTCTCTTCTTTTTTCTCTCAAATAGCAGAAGATGGCGGCTGACCTTTTTTTTCCCACACAAGGACCGAAGAATTGAATGCTATGTGCGGTTGCTCCCTTTTCTTTTTAAGTCAAAACTTGACTTAAACCTAAGTGTTTGGTTTTGTGGTTTGGCCCACAAACCCAACAAACCGAAGGACTAGAAACATGAAATCAAGACATGATGATTAAATAAATTTAGGAGGACAAAATACAACTAATTAATGTCTTAGACCTCCCTCGTGAATCCAACTTCTCTGAAAAGGGAAAAATTCTCTGAAGAAGAATTTATTTTGTTTTGTAAGAAAGAATAGTAGAATCTCTTAAGCAAAACATGTTGCCTATAATGGTGGAAAGCTATGAAAAAGGTGAAGTTATATCATTCTGAATTTAGGGTGGTTAGATATTTCACGAGATTCAAAAGAATTACCAACCATGGAATAATTGTTGGAAGGGCTTCAAACATTTTTTTTATACAAAACGTTTTAACGTTATCAACTGAGTCAATGTTTACTAATGCTTAGGCCATGAAGAAATTAAGAAAAGAATCTAGTGTCACGTGGCCAAAATTGGACCTAATCATTCCAAGTTAACATTGTAGGAGAATGTCACAAGTTGACTTGTGAGACTTCTTCAAATGTCACAAATCCTTAGCTTGTAACTTGTGAGATTTCTTCCTTCAAAAAAAAAAGAAAAAAAATTGTCAGACTTCTAAGAGTTAGCTTGATTTTACGTAATGTCCAACACTTGTACACTACACAACCTCGAAAGTAAATGCAAGAACTTAGCTTTGCTTTCTTATCAATATAAGTAGTGATTCCTTACCTATTACTAATACTTTCTCCTGTATACTGGACCACCTGCATTGCAAAAGGTTTCGCCAATATAAACTAGCTTCTTTCTTTGGTTCAATTCATCTAAATATTTTCTTCTGCTTAAATTCAAAGTTTTCAGAACGTAGATTTACAATATACAAGGAATTTCTACATATTTGTCGCATCTGTTGTCGCCTCGCAGGAGGATTCATTCCCTCTCAAGTAAGTGTTCAGTGCTTTTAACTGGTTGATCAAATAATTGTTTGGTTGCAGTATAGTTTCTAATTTTTTTTTTTTTTTTTGCTTGGAACATTTCTTCAGCTAATTCTAGCTTTTCTTGTTTTATTATGTATATATTCTGCACTTTGCTCTTTGATCTTGATGGGTTTCAAATTCATCTCTGGCTTTGTCTGATGAGTCAGGCATAAGACATGTATTTCGAGTAACACGTCCAGAAATAAATAAATGTTGTTGAGTGCAAAAAGAAAGTTCCATATCCTTAATTTAGGTCTGCACTGATTTTGAAATTTCCGAGAAGAGAAAATCCATTTAAGTTGTTTGCTACATGATTGTTGCCTTTGTCACTAAAAAAAATGGTTTGTACGGTAATTTTTGGAGATGTCTCTAAAAAACTAGGGAATGGCTTCAATAGTTCCTCAACTTTTACCAGTATTTTTCTATTTGATCTCTTTGCTTTTGAAAGTGTCCATTAGGTCCCTTAACTTATAAATTTGGTTCCAAATTGTTCATATGATTCCCTCCAAGCCAAATCCAAGCGTGGTAACGTTCATTTGATTTCATGTATATTTTCCTTCTCAAAGTTTGAAAATAAAGTATAACCATTTTGAATAGTTTTTTGGTTAAGTATTTTATAGTTGACCAAGTTGACTAACAAAAAAATAACAACACTATTCCTATAAAAATTTACATAAAGTAGAATAAAATTACTCGTTAGTACATCACAACCTTAGTATTACCTTATATATGTTTATAAATTTTGCTACCTTTGTTTATTGTTATTAGTATGCCACCATCATTATTATTCTATTAGAGCCTAATAAACCTAAATTAGTAAATCTAAAAGTAACATTAATCTAACAAGAATGACGTTAAAATAAAAGTTTTTTTTTCTTTTAGCAATTTAACATTTTTTAAGACAATACTATAGAAAAGATGATAAAATGTGAAAACAAAATATTGTAAAAAGATTAAAGTAAACAAAAATTCCTATATCTTTCTTCTTCTTCTTCTTCTTCTTTGTTCACTTCTTTTTAAGTTACCCTTTTGTGCTACACCTGTCATTGGAATCGAAATAAATTGATTAGCCCCACAATAGAATGATAATATTTATACCAATTTACTACATTAATCAATAAATGTGGTGAATAAAAATCAATAAAATTAGTGATTCCTTACCTACTACTATTACTTTCTCCTGTATACCAAACCATAACTGCAAAAGTGTTTGCTATTGTTAATTTGCTTCTTTCTTTGGTTGAAATTATTATCTTTATCCAAATGTTCTTCTCTTCTACTTATAAATTTGCTTCATTCTTTGGTGGAAATTATCATCTTCATCCTAATATCTCTTCTGCATAAATTCAAAATTTTGAGTATATAGCTTTCCAATATACAGGGAGTTTCTGCATATTTATCAAAATAGTTGCCAGAGTATTTAAACTTTCTCAAGTAAGTTCTCAAGTTCTTTTAACTTGTATATCAAATAAAATTTTGGCTAAAATATAGCTTCCACTATTTTGTTCTCTAAATATCTTTTGCTAATAATTTGTTTGTCGTCAAATAAATTTTTGGGCTGGAATTTTACTTCCACTTTTTCTTGTATATTTATGCATATAGTTTCCACTTTGCTCTTTGATCTTGACAGATATCAAAGTCATCTTTGGCTTAGTTCTATAAGTTTATAGCTTATAGTTATGCATAAATTAATATTTTGGGTAACAATTCCAACAAAAATTTTTGTTAAAGTTATTGAGTTAAAAAAGAAGTTCCATATCCCTAATTTAGGTCTGTACTGATTTTTAAATTTCTTAAAAAAAAGAAAAAAACATTTAATTTGGTTGCCACATGATGTTCCCTTTGTTGCCAAAAAATTGCATGGGTTGCTTTTGGAAATGCCTCTAAAAAACTAGGTATCGGGCTTCAATAATCTCTCAACTTTCAGCAATAATTTTATTGCATCTATAAAGCCTTCAACTTCTAAATTTGGTTTTAAATGGTCGCTCCAAATCAAATCCAAGTTTGGTAATATTCATTTTGCCCTTAAGGTTTGATTTTTCATTTTGCTTATCAAAGTCTAAAATAAACTATTTCAGACATTAGAGGGATTTAGTTTATTGTATGATATTAATGGTTTAAGTATTTAATAATCGAATAATTTGACTAACGAAAAAAATAATTCGAGTGTGTTTAAATAGAAGATTATTTGAAATACTATTTGAAAAAATTTGCTACAGCACTTTTTGAGATGTGATGTATATAAAATATAAAAATAGTTTAAAAGGTAAAAATTAATTGAAAATTATGTTCATAATGCAAGCAAAATATTATTTCGGATAACTTTGTTTTCCAAACATACTCACAATATTTCTAGCGATTTACATATACTAAAAAAATAAAAAATTACTCTTTAACACATTATTATTCTGCTTATAATCTTATAAACCTAAAAAAATATATCTAAAAAGAAACATTAATCCAACAAGAATAAGAAAAGATTATATACAAAATTAACAATAGAGATTTATTTAAATATTTAATGTTTTTGTATAGTTGTTCACATAGAAAAGATCATAAATTTTTACAATGAAAAGATTACAGAAAAGATACACATAAATAAAATTCCCAATACCTTGTTTTGATTTTGTTCTTCTTCTTCTTTGTGTGCTTCTTTTTTTATGTACCCTATTTTGGCTAAACTTGTCACTAGAATCTAAATATATCATTTAGCCCCAAATTAGAATGATAATGTGCATAATAGTAAATTGGATTAATATGCTCAGACAAAATTTGTTAAAGGAGATTGTTATTAGTTTTTTTAGTTAAACTTTTTTTTTTTTTACTCTCCCATCCCTCTCCACACCTTTTCCATCCCTAACTACCAGGCACAAAATTTGAATTTTGAACCTAGTAGCAGTGAAGATTCAAAGAACCCTTCTCTTACCACTAGTAATCAAACTAGTCAACAACTAAATATTTATCGAAAACGTTAAAGTGGCAAATTTGACTACTTTTTAAGTTAACTTGGGAGGAGCCAAACTTACATTAAAATGAATCTTAGTATTATAGAACGAAAATTGGCTTGACTAGATTCAGTCTTTGGGACGAATTAAAACCAAATTTGGAATTTTCTACACATATTAAATTATTCAAATAAGTCAACTACTAGATACTTAACTGAAACTATTAAAAAGGACAAATATGTTTTTTTATTTAAACTTAGAGTAGGAAAATAGACATTAAATTGAACCTTAGTGGGAAAATAAATATTACCATAATGAGATTTAGCTTGGATGGACTATTCATAACTTAATTTATAAGTTGAGGAACTCAGTAAACGCTTATACAAGTTGAAAGGCCAAATAAAATCATTGGTAAAAGTTGAATCGCAATTGGGAGTCATTTACACAAAAATTTTACTCGAGATAAAAATGGTGTTTGAAAGCATTTCCTACAACTAGTAATGTCCATTTTTCCTCATGAAAACCTTGAGCTTATAAAACCCTGTAAATGAAAAAGGTCATCACTCTTCTATGTGCTCCTATCTCACTTTAGGCTTTAATGTTGAAACATCCAAAGATTGCATTTTCCTTGGGACTCTATATTGCATACTTTGAATCTTCCTAAAATTCATTCACCGGGATTGTTCCATTTTTTTTATAACATTCTTTATAAGTTAGTTTTGGAATGGGGACAATACTTCATTTAAATCGGTTTTTTAAAATTATCTTCCATGGCTCATGATTCAAAGGCTAAGCTCCATGCATGATCTTCCACCTTATGTATGTATTTTGTTAATATGCTTCTCGAGTTTGCAACCATGCATGTCCACCAATTATTCTGAAAACATTTCTTTGATTAATTGATAAGTATTCTCGGTGGTCATTAACTGGCTGTCTAGAACGAGTCGGATCAATGTTTTCATGTTAATGTAGAAGATATGTTTTCTTTGTTTACTAGTAACAGAAAAACGGATTTTATTATAACTATGTTGCAATTTTTCACTTGTCTATCAAGTTATAAATCTCTAATAACTTGATTAACATTGATTTAACTTTCTTGAACTGTGATTTTCAGGTCACACGTGATGGAAGCATTTGTGGGAATTCTCGTAGATACTTTGAATTCCATGATCCAGAAGGAGCATGGATTGCTTTGTGGCATTGCAACTGACATGCAAAAGCTTTCAAGCTTGCTCTCCGCCACCAAGGCAGTGCTTGAAGATGCTGAGCAGAAGCAATTCACAGACAAGGCAATACAAATCTGGTTTCAGAAGCTCAATAGTGTTGCCTATGAAATAGATGACGTATTGGATGATTACGCAGCTGAGCCTCAAAGGTCAAGTACAAAAATTGTGGTTGTTTTAGTTTGATGTGTTACCCTGTAGTAGGAAACTCAGAGTTTCATGGCAGGATTGGGACAAGGATGAAGGAGATCCTTGAAAAATTTAATGCAATAGCTGATGAGCGGATAAAGCTTGGTTTGTGTGATCAGAAGCATGGGAGCTATTTCAATGCAAGCCGTGAGACTGGATCCATGGTAACTGAACCTGAAGTTCTTGGAAGGGACGAGGAAAAAGAGCAGATTGTACACATCTTGATGAAAGAAAAGGATAGAGAGGATCAAAATGTATCAGTGCCCCCTATAGTGGGTCTTGGAGGCCTGGGAAAGACAACACTTGCCCAATTGGTCTTCAATGATCAGCGCATAACCGAGCGTTTTGAGCTAAAACTCTAGGTTTGGGTTTCAGAGGATTATAAAAGCCTTAATTTGTTCTATACAAAGGACTTCTACTGAAGAATTAGAATTGGTTTCTCTCCAGAGAAAACTTCAAGGGTTGTTGAGAGGGAAAAGATACTTGGTTGTACTGGATGATGTCTGGAATGAGAATCCAGAGGAATGGGAGAAACTGAAATCTGTTCTGGAATGTGGATCGAGAGGTAGTTAAATTGTCACGACAACTCACATGGAGAAGGTTGCCACAATAACGGGCACATTACAAACATATTATCTGTCGAGTTTGTCAGAGAATTTGTGTTGGTCACTATTTAGGCAACGGGCATTGTCCTCAAGAGGCTGAAGAATATCCTAACCTTGTAGTTATCGGAAAAGAGATTGTGAAAAAAGGTGGTGGTGTTCCGCTGGCTGCAAAGGCTCTTGGAGGCTTTCTACGATTTAAAAGGGAAGAAAATGAATGGAACTCCGTGAAATGCAGTGAAATTTGGAACTTACCTCAAGATACAACATATATCTTGCCGGCGTTGAGATTGAGCTACCTTAATCTTCCAGTAGAGTTGAGAGGTTGCTTTGCATATTGTGCAGCATTTCCCAAGGGCTATGGAATTGAAATAGAAGAGGTAATACATTTGTGGATGGCTAATGGATTGATTTCATCTAATGAAACGATGGAAGTGGAAGATGTTGGTGTTGCTGTGCTGACTGAACTATATTATAGATCACTATTCCAAGCAGTAGAGGAAGATGAATTTGGCAATGCCCTCACTTTTAAATTGCATGACCTTGTCCATGATCTGGCTCGATCAGCAATGGAGGCTAATGACAGGTGCCGAACCTGTGCAATAATAAATACCTACCCGAGAAAAATACAGATTTTGTATATAGTGGTGAGTAGGGTCGAATCCACAGGGACTGGGGATAATTCGTTACTTCTAGAGTCCAAAGTATGGGGGTTTTGGATTAAATGCTAACTAAATAAATTAACTTCAGAAAATAATTAATTAAAAGAAATAACTAAGAGAAACTCTAGCCGAGGGTATACTTCAGAAATGGTTCATGCACTGATCATTGATGCAAAAATAATTCCAACATTTATTAATAGATTGGTTATAGTTGTCATGTACGCGATAAACAACCAACCCTTCCTTAGTTTTTCGATAGTTAAGGTACGACCGTTAACTATTTCCCTAACCCAAAAACAACTCTAGGTACGACCGTAGGATTTAATTTCTAGATTGCATTAATAATTAGAAAGGCCCAATCCTAACTAACAAACACGCTACGAGGGTTTGTTTAAGTTAGATCATATATTCCCCTGACATAAACCCAATTACGCCAGTTGCCACTGAGATAGGGATAACGAACAATTACGGATTCAACTACCCCTAATTAGCAAAATAGCCTATATGAATAATTAATTATTGCGCACTAATCAATCATCCACACGAGTTATAACGGTTAAAAGCAGGCAACATATAAATACCAATAAATGAAAGAAACAATTAAAATAAATTAGATCTCACAGTAATTGTTGAACCAAATCTTCAGTTGTCCCCTTGACTAGAATTGAGAAACTAGTTCTCCATTAATGGAGAACAACCCACGCGGAAAGACTATTCGAACCTTACAAAATTGTTCCCGGCCAAATCGGCCAACTAGCCAAAGAAAAAGTCATAAGAACAAAGCAATTGTGCTCTTTTTATTTCTGCCGTGAGAAGAAGAACCGAATTTGTTGCTGCCTTCAACTCTTAATCACGCGGGATCCGGCCTTCCCCTCTTCCCCAAAGAGTCACGGCTTTTTTTCATGTTTTTTTTTTGGCTGAAGTCCTAATCAAATGGGAATCTAGCTTCCCTTATTATTTTTTGTTTCCTAATTGAAATCTACTAGCAAATAAAACTAATCTCCTAAATAGGAAAAGAAACCATAAAAGAAAATATCCCAAGTTTTCTAATCCAATATTAGAACTAATAATGAAGATTAAAATCTTCAAAATCTTCAAAATCTTCCTTCAAAAATTGCCTTGAATTCGACTCGGGCTTGGAAACCAACCCCAAACGTGCCACCATCCAATGAATTGGAAAATTGTCACTTTTAATCACGTTTTGCTCCTTTTCCTACAATTAGTACAATTAACCAAATATAAATAGAATCCGACAATTAAAACAATATTTGGCTAAAATCAAGGGAAGAATAATTATAAGTTTAGCAATAAATTATGACCTATCAATTTCCCCCACACCTAAACCATACTTGTCCTCAAGCATGAGAACAACAAATCAAACAAATAAAATCAAACAATGGCTATTGTTCAAATCTTCTATTGCCAAGATACAATTAAAACATATGTCAAGTATTAGTGGTAATTTTTCAAGCAATACCTCTCCAGTTAGCTTCGAAGATTAAGGACTCTTTCAATTTATGACTAACTAATCTAAGAATATAAAATATTCAACCTGCATCCAAAAGCAAATGGTTCGACTATTAAGCAAAATCTCAACAATAAAATTCATGGGTCAACGGGCTAGCAATTCATTCATATTTTTCACTATTAGCACTTTTTTTTTTTAATATCTCCACTTGATTGATTTTTTTTTTCTCGGGGGAATGCTTAGTTTTCAGCCATTCAAGCGTTTTGACGCGAACTCCGACATTGGCCACATGAAGGAGCCCGGTTACTCAGCCATCATCGCTTAAAAACCACATACTCATAGTTATCGTCGCTTTTTGACGCGAAAGTCGACACTTGTGGTGAAGACCTCCGGTTACTAGACAACGATACTAGCAGAGTATAGCTGAATACTATTCATAAATAAGCACCAAAAATACAATTAAATACCACACAAACCCGCTTCATTTCTTAAACATGGAGAACTAAGATTAATAGCTGAACCAATTTGCACAAAAAAATGCTAGACAAATATTTACAATACTTAGAAAAGTCAACCAAAAAGTGCAAAAGTCACAAAATCTCAAATATTCACCCAAAAGATACCCTTAAAATCAACCATGTCATACTCAACACCTTAAAGTGTAAAATTTTAGCAATAGAAAATTTTGAGACATCTAACCATCGTTTATCAGGAATAATCACAAATAAGCACAAAGATAGGCAAAAATTGGACAAAATTCGACAAAGCCAAACAAAAAATTCCAACAAAAATGCCTACACTTGCACTTTCAATAAAATGCCAATATACTACCCCCCACACCTAAATCTTGCATTGCCCTCAATGTAAGCAAAGAAAGAGCAAAACAGAGATATTGGGGCAACGACACTTCCCTTAAAACGGAGGAGGGCAGAACTGAACTATGGCTGGGGAGGGAAAGGCGGGCGGAAACCCACGTGATGGAGATACTGTGTTAAATTCTGGGTCATCCCGCCCATTTGACGCTCCATCCGTTCCATACGAGTGTCCATGTGCTGCATCTGGAGCCGAAGGGCTGCAAGCTGGCTATCGGCGGAGGAAGACGGTGGAGGTGCCGCAGAGGACAGTCCGAGGTCCTCCCGGTCAAATCGAGGGGGCAGATCCACTCGAGGGGACTGTGGGCAGTGGGGTAGAGGTGGAAGGTTTGCTCTTGCCTTGGTTCTTGGGTTTGGTCATTGGATATCAGTGGCAAGACAAAGGCAAAGTAATGGTGTTCAAAATATGTCAACAAACAACCAACAAGGCAAATGACCCCCAGTCACAGCTCCCAATCACAAACAAGTGCAAAAACGGATAATAAACTCACCTCAAAAACTAATTAAACCTGTGAACGACGAAATTTCTGCCAAATACTACCAATTCAACCCAAAAATCAATTAATTAGATAAACACAGCAAAATTCCCCAAAAACTAATTAAACAGGCAACTAGAGTAAAAACTTTCCCCAAATATCACTGGTTAGGCACAACGTTAACCAAATAATCAACAATCAATCCACAGATATGTCACAGCACCCAAACAAGCACAAATTTTCTGTCCTCAACTAGCAAATCAAAAATCTGGCCTCAGCTAAGAAAGTAAAATTCTGGCATCAGCTAATAAAGAACTAGTAATCTGGCCTCCGCTACTTAGTGACGGAAAAATAAAGAAAGAATTCACCGGAGCTTTGGAGTAGGCAGTGGATGATAGTGAAGAGAGCAGTGGAGGAGAAAGGTGCGACGAGCGTGAAAGCCACGCGCGTGGGCAGAGGCGCAGAGGAGTGCGCAAGGGGTCTGCTGGCCTGCGCCTGGAGAGGAGCTGGAGTTGAACGCGGCAGGCTGCTGACGGCTGTTGCGAGGGGGCGCGCTGTCGATGGCGCTCGAACAGCCGCCGGCGGAGGAGGCACGGCGCGCGATGAGGTTGCTGGTTGCCGCGCGCAGGGTGCGAGGTGAGTTTGGCACGCGGTGGGCGGCGGCGGACGTTTTGCGACAGCGGTAGTGGAGGTGCGGCAGACAGCAAGTGAGAAGCGGCGGCCAAGGGAGCAAGGAAGAAGAAGAAAGAAAAGAAGAAGAAGAAAGAAAAAGAAAAGAAAGGAGAAGGAGAAAAAGATTAGGGCTCCGGGTCTTTGAAAATTTTCCTTTCTTTTTTTTTTCTTTCAAGGGCAATTTGGTCTTTTCAATTTTTTTTTTTTTAATAAACCTCTGGCTTAGGCGTGGGCACGCCTAATTGCCCCCAATCTTTTGACCATCCATTGAAAATTTTTGATCCTTTAGCGTGACCACCTAGTGTGGGCACGCCTAACTGCTATAGAGTCCGCAGATCCTGAATGAAAATTTCTTTCCCTCAGGCGTGACCACCTGGCGTGGGCACATCTAACTGCTATAGAGTCCGCAGATCCTGAACGAAAATTCCTTTCCCTCAGGCGTGACCACCTGGCGTGGGCATGTCTAGCTGCCAATTTCCTGCCACAAAAGCAACAAATCACTAAATGCAACTAACACTTAACAAAAATTTCAAAAACATAAGAAAATTAAAACGAAAGCCTTGGGTTGCCTCCCAAGCAGCGCCTTTCTTTAATGTCTTTGGCTAGACATTGTCCTGTTTATTCATGGAGGATAAAATCGCGTAGCTCGCTTCAGTGCTTCATCTTCTATGTAATCCTGATAGCCCTCGTAAATAGAGTAATCCTTGAACACACGAGGTAAAGTCTTCCATGGATTAGTAGATGGCGCCAAACAAACAAGTGATGACCTTGAATCTTCACTCACTCCTCCATCACGAGCACTTATTGGTTCGAGATATTTTGCCATTGTAGCTCTGAACTTATTCCTGTCATGAAACTCAAAATCGTCTGGTATGATAAAATCAATCTCACTAACAGGAATTAAAGAATATGAGTTAGGAAAATATTGATTAAAGAATGGAGGAGATGTCACCGCATTTGGAGATTGTTCACTGGATTCATTCACTTGAACCATTTGATGTTGGAGTCTCAATTCTTGTGCTTCAACTTTCTTTTCTTCTGCATCTTTAGATTCTTCTTCTTGAGACTCTTGCAGTACCATGTCATTCGTCAGGATAATTGCACTCTCATCTTCCTCATAGTCGATAATAGTTTGTGAAGGCAATTCTTCACTCATTCGAGAAGCCAATGACATTATCCTAAACGTCAATTGATCCATTTGATCTGCTAGGTTACGCCTGCTCACTTGTGTCTCCTGATGAAAATCTATTATCTCCTGTTGAAGTTGATGTGTCTCCTGTTGAATTTGATATGTGTTAGTAGTTATTAATTCAACTATTTCTTCAAGAGACATACCTGACATAGATGATGATTCTTGAGACTCATACTGCTGAAAATTCATTGGCTCTGTTGTATAATTATAACTGGAGTTATCCCACCATCCTTGATCATACCCGTTTGGATTAGGGTTATACCACGTTTGAGACCAGGGTGAAAAATCTCCATAATTATTGAGTGGGACACTCAGATTATCTTGATATTCGGGGCACATACCGGTCGAATGATCCCTGGCATAACAAATTTTACAGGTTGCAGCAGCCATTCTTTCTCTAATAGAGTTTAATGCCTCTGAATATGCAAACTTAGCAAAAAAACTAGTCTGATCGCCTTCCCCGGAAACAAAATCCATTATATCACCAAAATACGGAGTGTTAGAAGCCATAAACTATATAAAAAAAATAAGAGAAAAATAAATAAAAAAAAATAAAAACAAGATGAACTCAAAAAGAAACAAATTAATCTGGCACCAGTCCCCGGCAACGGCGCCAAAAATTGACAGGTGCCGAACCTGTGCAATAATAAATACCTACCCGAGAAAAATACAGATTTTGTATATAGCGGTGAGTAGGGTCGAATCCACAGGGATTGGGGATAATTCGTTTCTTCTAGAGTCCAAAGTATGGGGGGTTTTGGATTAAATGCTAACTAAATAAATTAACTTCAGAAAATAATTAATTAAAAGAAATAACTAAGAGAAACTCTAGCCGAGAGTATACTTCAGAAATGGTTCATGCACTGATCATTGATGCAAAAATAATCCCAACATTTATTAATAGATTGGTTATAGTTGTCATGCACGCGATAAACAACCAACCCTTCCTTAGTTTTTCGATAGTTAAGGTACGACCGTTAATTATTTCCCTAACCCAAAAACAACCCTAGGTACGACCGTAGGATTTAATTTCTAGATTGCATTAATAATTAGAAAGGCCCAATCCTAACTAACAAACACGCTACGAGGGTTTGTTTAAGTTAGATCATATATTCCCCTGACATAAACCCAATTACGCCAGTTGCCACTGAAATAGGGATAACGAACAATTACGGATTCAACTACCCCTAATTAGCAAAATAGCCTATATGAATAATTAATTATTGCGCACTAATCAATCATCCACACGAGTTATAACGGTTAAAAGCAAGCAACATATGAATACCAATAAATGAAAGAAACAATTAAAATAAATTAGATCTCACAGTAATTGTTGAATCAAATCTTCAGTTGTTCCCTTGACTAGAATTGAGAAACTAGTTCTCCATTAATGGAGAACAACCCACGCGGAAAGACTATTCGAACCTTACAAAATTGTTCCTGGCCAAATCGGCCAACTAGCCAAAGAAAAAGTCATAAGAACAAAGCAATTGTGCTCTTTTTATTTCTGCCGTGAGAAGAAGAACCGAATTTGTTGCTGCCTTCAACTCTTAATCACGCGGGATCCGGCCTTCCCCTCTTCCCCAAAGAGTCACGGCTCTTTTTCATGTTTTTTTGGCTGAAGTCCTAATCAAATGGGAATCTAGCTTCCCTTATTATTTTTTGTTTCCTAATTGAAATCTACTAGCAAATAAAACTAATCTCCTAAATAGGAAAAGAAACCATAAAAGAAAATATCCCAAGTTTTCTAATCCAATATTAGAACTAATAATGAAGATTAAAATCTTCAAAATCTTCAAAATCTTCCTTCAAAAATTGCCTTGAATTCGACTCGGGCTTGGAAACCAACCCCAAACGTGCCACCATCCAATGAATTGGAAAATTGCCACTTTTAATCACGTTTTGCCCATTTTCCTACAATTGGCACCATTAATCAAATATAAGTAGAATCCGACAATTAAAACAATATTTGGCTAAAATCAAGGGGAAAAATAATTATAAATGTAGTAACAAATTATAACCTATCAGCTAAACACGGTGGAACAGAGTCAAATAGAACCATGATATTAGGTATGCCAGATGATCAGCTAACAGTGGCTTTTCCTATTACAATCACAGGCATTGACCAATGCTTTTCTTTCTTGTCAAAATGTGGCTCCCTGAGGGCTCTCATGGTAATGTTATACAATAAGCAGTTTTTACATGCAATAAGCAAACTGAAACATTTAAGGCATTTAGATCTTTCAAGATCTTTAATTGTTGAACTACCCAATTCAATTTGTGACTTGTGGAATTTGCAAATTTTAAACCTAAATGATTGTCTCATTCTTTGGAGTCTACCCAAGGGCATGAAATTCCTCAGAAATCTTCGACATCTTTGTCTACATGGGTGTTGGAGTTTGACTCACATGCCAAGTGGAATTGGGAAGCTAACTTGCCTACGGACGTTGGGTATGGTCGTCCCGAGTGGCAAAAAAGGCTTCCGACTAAGTGAGTTGCGAGACTTAAATATGCTTAAAGGATGGCTAACAATTATGCACCTTGAGAGGATTGAAGACAAAAAGGATGCTGAAGAAGCTTGCTTAATTAAAAATCAAAGTCTCCGCGGGTTGAATTTGTATTGGGATTCCGAATTGTATTGGGATTCCGAAAGAACGATTCAATGGTACAATGATAAGGAAGTGCTCGAAGCCCTCAAACCCTGCCCCAACCTTCAACTGCTGCGTGTCCTAGGCTTCAACGGTTCATCATTTCCATCTTGGATTTCAACTGTAACAGAAGTTGCTGTGAAAGAAAGTGCAGCGGAGTACATAGTTGGGGCTCGGGAGAGTACTGCCGCTGCTGCTGCAATGTCCCCATCGTTGAAACAACTGGAGCTGATGAACATGCCCAACCTAAAAGGAGCATGTTAGGAAGAGAGGTCCAAGGTACTATTAGTGCTCCTCGGGTATTCTCTCAACTTCAATCCTTGTCTTTTTTCAATTGCCCAACGTTGACATTGCCATCGCCACGCATGCCGTTCCTAAAGGAGTTATACGTGGAGAACTGTCCGAACATGGCATGGGCTTCAATATCCAATCTCACTAGTCTTAACTCCCTTAAAATTAAGAACATTGAAGGATTGAGTTGTTTACCAAGGGAGATGCTACAAAATCTTAGTCTTCTTGAATCGTTGCAAATTAGGTATGTAAGGGATCTGCGAGCCTTACCCAGAAGCTTGGCTAGCCTCACGGCTTTGAAGGAGCTTCCAATCAAAGTGAAACAACAATTGTGCAAGTACCAGATAAACTACTGCTTGAGAAAATGATGCGCCTGGACAAATCCTTCTTCCAGCACCAAATGGGATGTATTCAAAATTATTCCCTTTGTAATCAATTTCTGAATCAAGAAATCTCGAAGGATTAAATTTCTCTGCTTCAATCCAATATTTGGGATCTCTTCCGATTGCCCACGCATTAACGATTATGTCCGCCTTGGCCGGTATGTCGTAACCATTGATTTTGCATTGCTGACCACATTCTCTTGGCAACAAAAGTGGAGCACTTGCATGCAAGTATTTGAGCTCATGAAGGCGTGATTCATCAACATTCCCTTTGTCATTGTATATACTTGTCACCTCATATTGTGCCCTTTTCATAATTTCCGGATTTTTAATGATTTCACCAATTGCCCACTCCATGGCTGTTGATGAAGTCTCGCTACCAGCACTGAAAATATCCTGAAACATAAATAGGAATATTTTATCAGTTGACGCTTTCTGCTTTCAGATTTCTGACTGAATTCGTCAGTTGATGCTTTGACTAATTAATAAGTCCAGCAATTACTCATTGATTCTCTCTTTTATTTACTTATTGATTGTGATTTTATTATAAAAGTAGAATTTTGTCTCTATTTCTAAGAGTGCTAAAGCAATGATGAATTATGTTCTTAGGCACGTGGAGGCATTTCTTAGTTTAATATTGGTAGTGGTGGTAGTGAGTTACATTAGGTAAGAATTAGTTAAGTAATGAATTTTGAAATGAGTTGGAGTCACTAGACTTTGTTTATTTTAGTGAGTATGACACGTACAAGAAATTAAAGATTAAAACATTGTTTTGTTTTGTCTTATTCGTTGAAGAAGGGTATTTTAGGATATTTGTCAAAAAGTATAATTCATTGGGTCTATATTATTACATGAACCTTAAAAGTTCGAGTGGTAGGTGTAATTTTTGAAAATTGAGGAGAGCTCTCTATAATTGCTGAAAGAAATTATCCCTTAAATTAATTCATGCTCAATAATCAGATGATATTTTGGGAGTACAGGAGCGTGACAAGTGTTCAGGCCGAAAACTCTTTTTTCCTTTTTACGTAAGTTCAGGCACCAAAATTCTTTGATGTTCGCGTCACTCCATTGTTTCTCTCCTCGCCTATTCTGTCTCTTTGAGTTTCTTTTCCATGCTCAATCTGTTTGTCTCTCTCTCTCTCTCTCTCTCTCTCTCTCTCTCTCTCTCTCTCTCTCTCTCTCTCTCACATGCATTTCATCAACCTGCTTCAGTCAAGGATGTCTTTGAAAAGAATACCTGTCTTCTTCAAGAAAAGGCTGGAAACGAAGAATGCGGGCCCTAAATCGTCATTATTCTTTGACGTTCTCTCTCTGTCTCATGCATTTCATCAACCTGCTTCAGTCAAGGATATCTTTGAAAAGAATACCTGTCTTCTTCAAGAAAAGGCTGGAAACGAAGAATGCCGGCCATAAATCGTTATTATTCTTTGACGTTCGCGCCACTCCATTGTTTCTCTCCTCGCCTATTCTGTCTCTTTGAGTTTCTTTTCCATGCTCAATCTGTTTGCTCTCTCTCTCTCTCTCCTCTCTCTCTCTCATGCATTTCATCAACCTGCTTCAGTCAAGGATATCTTTGAAAAGAATACCTGTCTTCTTCAAGAAAAGGCCGGAAACGAAGAATGCGGGCCATAAATGGGTCGAATAGGAAATACGGCTTTTCTTGCATAAGAAACAAAGTGAGAGATGTAACTCATACGACAGCAGATGTGACCTGAGTTACATTTCTTTTTCTGTAAATAATTTGTACACAAAAAAAAAAAATGAAAAGCTGATATTAAAAGTATCACTATCAGAACAGTAACGTCTTAGTAAAGTTCAGGCAGTATGCCAAACATTGTGAAGTGAGGCAGGTGCATTTTAGAGTACAGAAAGTAATAAAGTTCATAAAATCTTTATTTTAGGTACATAATCCAGGTAAAATTATATAGTAGTATCATAGACGGGATGACAAGTGTTTGCATAATTTAGGCATCCCTGTAAAGTCTAGTCATCCTTTATTAAACAAGAACCAAGATAAGGAATTGGAATCAAGTTGAGATCATTTTTTCTCCTAATTGTCACGCCAAGGTTATCAGCCATGTCTAATTCTTCTGGTTTCAGATCACCAGGGAGCTTCCAATCAAAATGGAACAACAGTTGTGCAAGTACCAGCTGAACTACTGCTTGAGAAAATGACATGCCTGGACAAATCCTTCTTCCAGCACCAAATGGGATGTATTCAAAGTTATTCCCTTTATAATCAATTTTAGAATCAAGAAATCGCGAAGGATTGAATTTCTCAGCTTCGCTCCAGTATAATGGATCTCTACCAATTGCCCATGCATTCACAATTACTTGTGCCTTGGCTGGTATGTCATAACCATTGATTCTGCATTCCTCAGTGCATTCTCTTGGCAACAAAAGTGGAGCATTTGGATGTAGTCTCAAGGTCTCTTTGATGATTGCGTGCAAATATTTGAGCTCATGAAGGCGTGATTCATCAACATTTCCTTTGTCATTATATAAACTTCTTACCTCACATTGTGCCCTGTTTATTATTTCTGGGTTTTTAACCATTTCAGAAATTGCCCACTCGATGGCTGTTGATGTTGTCTCACTGCCCGCACTGAAAACATCCTGAAACATGAATAGGAACGTATATCAATGAAAATTACAATTTTTTCTTTCATATATCTAAATTAATTCATCGTCTGATGTTTGACCAAAATAACTTCAAATCAAGTGGCATTGGATTATTTTGAATTGCTTAATTTGGATAAAGAAATCTCGGGTGTTCTCTTGGTCCATTTGGCGATCATCATATATGGTATGTAATCACGCTCGATTTTGTTGGGCTTTTGGTTTATATCCTATGTTGTCGTCCAACATCATAAACTTATGAATGTAGTTCTTTAATTTTTTTTTGGGTAATATTTCTTAGGTTTAGGAGCTTCACAAGTTGAATTTTGTCCACTTCAAACTGGCTCATATAATTTTTACTGCATTTGATGTAATTTTGTACAGTTTTGGTCTGATAGCCAACTTAGTCGAATGAGTTGACAGGGTTAAATTTACATCCAAATTGTATATATACGTTTATACCAAAAGTCATACTTATTACATGAACTAATTTGAATTGAAGAGAATTCAACTTTGAGACTGCTAATCTGTATAACAATCATTCTATCAAAACAGAACTAAATTTAGTACCAAGAAATAGGACCAATTTGTGCCTAATTATGAAAATCATAATTTTGTTCACAAAACCCGCCACTGTTAAGTCTGATGTTCAATCCTAGGGAAGAAGTTCAAACTTGAATCTAATACTGTCAAAATTTGTTTATTAAAGGGTACCTCAACTCCCTAAAAGGTTATCAGATCCAAAATCATCACCATCCACAAAATTGAACAGATAAATCAATAATATACAAGTTTTGTCCCTTTAATCCTAGAAACAATTACAAAATTTTGTCAAGGTGCAAAGCTTAAAAACCTAGCGAGTTTGAGTTTCGCTTACCAGGATAACAGCTTTGATGTTTGTATCAGTTAGTTGAGGCTCGAAGTCCCCACGTTTCTGAATATTGAGAAGAACGTCGACAAGATCCTCCTTGCCTTCTTCACCTTCCTGTTTTGATTCTTGGATTTTCCCTTTATGCTCACCGAGAATATTTTCAAGTATTTCATCTACTTGCTTGTGTACTTTCTCATAACTTGACCTAACTGTACTCGTCAATTGAAGAAACTTGACTGAAGGAAACATGTCAGCTAAGCAGAACAAAGATGCCAGCCCATTGAGTTCATCGATAAAGTGCAAGAATCTTTCTATGTCTTTGTTTCTTTTCCCAAAGGCCGCCAGGCTTGTGATGCTATAAGTGAGAGAGAAAATCCTTCTGCTTAGATTGATACTCGATCCCTTGTGCAAAGAGATCGATTTGATAAGATTGAGAACTTCATCTTCTCTAATTCCTTTGAAAGTTTGCACGCGTTTTGGACTAAGAACTTCCATGGTGCAAATCTTCCTGAGTTGTCTCCAATAATTTCCATAGGGAGAAAAGATGATATCGTTATGATTGTAGGAAAAAATCTTGAATGCGACATGATGAGAGGGTCTTGAAGCAAATATGACATCGTTTGTTCTATAAATCTCTTTGGCCATTTCCGGGGATGTGACGATGATGGTTGGAGTTTCACCAAGCTTTAGGTGCATCAACGGCCCATATTTTTTGGCCAAGTCTCTGAGCAAATGATGGAATGGGGAGCCAAAAAGTTGATGCATATTTCCTATGATAGGCAGTGGATTAGGCCCCGGGGGAAGCCTCAATCTTGATTTATTTCCCGAGGGGCTTTTGAGAATTTTGCCTACCATGAAATAGAAGAGTAGGAAAACCAGAAGGAAAAGAATGACCTCCATCGCAGGCTGCAGGCTGGAGGGAGAAAATTGCAATGGAATATTGTTTGCTTCGTGAAGCATCCATTTTATAGAATTTGGCAGGGCGGCTAATTTTTTAGCGTCTAGTGCTCTGCCTTCATTGGTTGATATAATGGAAACGTCCAAGGTTTGTTTCATTCTAGCTTGTAACTATTCAATCCGTCAGCAAAAGCAGCTCTCACGTAATCCTAGATGGTCCATCATCAATATTGCAAACTGCAAAGCTTATCTACAAACTTGATATGATAATGCGGTGTATTCTCTCCATTTTTTACAATACACATCTAAATGTATGACATTGCCAACAGCCTTTTGGACTATTGATACCATCAAGACATTTAAGTCTTGGTGGGGGTGGAAGGTCAAGGGTTTAACCCTTGACTCCCACCTTGTCACTTAATTGTGACTGTCACTTTCAAATGGCTTCCTCCGACGTAGTTTTCTGTCGATTTTCTTCCCGTTAAATTATGTTAGAGTAGGTTATACAAATGTTATTGTTACGATAAAAAAATCTAAATATATGATATATGTCTTCAATTACTAGAAAGGAACATGATTATTTTAATTTGACTAATTCTAATCCTTGTTAATAAATAAAAACTCGTGTCATACATATAGATGATGTGTCCTATAAGAAATGGAGAGAAAATCCACTGGAAATAAGCCAAGTTCTTGAAAACCAACCAACCATTATATTCAAGTCAACTTTACTAGCTTTTATGCATGCAACAAATTTTTTTTTTTTTTTTTTTTTTGTGGTGGAACAATGAAATGCATTAAATTAAACAAAGTTTGTTACAATCATATGAGGAAAGCAAACTCCTCTAATATCCTCTAAACAAGTAGCTTTAAGGAAATGGGGAATCCGGTTGAACAAGACAAAATCCCAATCAATTCTAGTTCCCCTCCTTTGCTAGCATATCAGCACAGCGATTTGCCTCACGGTATCTATGCATGAGTTGCACCTGTGTTTTTGGGCAGAGCAAGACCCTGCAATCATTAATTAATGGAGCCAATAAATGGTTATCAGGACAAAGAAGTGAGTAATTGAAGAATGCACTGAGCGTCAGCTTCCAAAATAAGGTGGAAAATATTACAACTCAAATTATTTACCTGTATTACAAATACAATTTTCAATACATATTTTTATCTTTTCAATCACCGTTTTATCTTATATATATCACATCACAAAAAATATTATAATAATTATTTCAAATAATTTCCTATCCGTTGTGCAAAGTTGGTGGCTATCAAACTATCAAAAATAAAATTTATAATGAGACCTACTCCCAAAACTGAATGAGTAGCGAGTAGAGTCGTCTCCTCAGTGTCAGGATACGTAATGCACAGGGGCTGTTGGTTAATATTCGAGGTTGCAAGCTCCCTCAAGATCCTTTGAGCTGCCATTGTTTCGTTAGGTCCAGTCAAGCCTGTTTCCAATTCAATTGGTGAATCACTTAAGTCAGAATTTTGTTCAAATCTAGGGGATAGAGCCACTGAAGCTTGTTGCTTTTGCAACTTGGTCTCCTTCATCAACTTCCTTGTTGTTTTCTCAATTTCGGGATCAAATTCGAATCTTCCTGTGCGGGAAGATCGAGGCATAAAACAAAGGCTAAACAAGTTTGTGCGATAAATCACTTCAAGCACTACAAGAAAATTGGTCATCAGTGACAACTTTTCTCTGTGACGAAACAAAGTTGTCACAAAAGGGGATCCTTTATTGACGACTTTCTAACTCGTCACAAACCTCTAATGGGAGCCAACTCATTTGTGACGACTTAGAAAAGTCGTCACTAGTAAATTCCCGCCAAGATTTAACAAGAGCGCGGGAGTGTTTAGAACACACAATAGTGACGACATTAGGAACATCATCACTATTGCTTGGCCTATTTACGGACGACTTTTTGTTGTCGTCACTGATCACCAAAAAAAAGAGTTATTAGTGACAACATTTTTTAGTGATGACAATAAGTCGTCACAAAAGGAGCTTCTTTAGTCGCGACACTTAAAGTTGTCACAATTACATCAAAGCAACTAAATATTTAGTGACGACCCGTTATTTTCGTCACAAACTACACTGCAAGAAATATGGTCATTAGTGACAACATTTTCTAGTGACGATAAAAGTCATCACAAAACGTGGTTTTTTAGTGACGACAAGTATAGTTGTCATAATTGATCAAAGCAACTAAGTCTTCAGTGACGACCTTGAAAAACGTTGTCACTAAAATGATCTATATAGTGACAACTTGTAATATCGTCACTGTCACTCTACCGATTCGGATTTAGTGACAAGAATTAATCGTCACTGTTTAAAGTACTTATTTCTAAGTCACTTTCAATAATTCTACTGTGCCACCCTAACTTTTGCGATGTAGTCCCAAATGTTGTAAAAAATTCCATTCATTCCATTGTGATATCTTAACTTTTACAATTTAGCCCCATATGTAGTACACCGATCTCTTTAATTCTATTATTACTCCCTAACTTTTGTAATTTAGCCTCATATGTAATTCACCAATTTCATTAATTCTACTATGGCACTCTAACTTTTGCAATTTAACCCCCATATGTAATACACCAATTTTATTATTTCTATTATGGCACCCTAGCTTTTACAATTTAGCCCCTATTTTTTATTAGGAAATTGCGAATGGTATCTTGATAAACTATGCATAAATATTTTATAATTTTCTCAAACTTAAGTAATAATTTGTTATAAACTCTAAAGATATATCTTTTATTACAATAGTTATAAGGCAGCCAGGTCTTTTTATCAATGGAATAAGAAATTTATGCCAGATTTATCCTTTGTACTACGTGCCAAGTAGTATTAGCAAAGGAATAACAAAGTAATTAACAAAATAGCCTTCAGGGAGTGTAGTTTATGGGCAAATGAGTATTATCTATTCAAAGTACCAACTTTTTATGGGCATTTTACTCTCAAACATATAATTTATGATAAATTTATAAATGTTTGTAAGTAAAATTCAAAAAGTGTTACACTGATTTCTTACAAAACGAAAACTGGCAGGTTATCTTTTCAACATAAATTAAATTTTTTTAAAAAAAGAAATGGCCCATAAAGTACCAACTCTTTGTGGGTTTCCTCCATTACATGAACAAATATTCTGCTCTTTATGGGCATTTCACTCTGAATCATTTAATTTATGTTAAATACATAAATGTTTGTAAGTAAAATTCAAAAAGTGTTGCACTAATATTTTTATGAAAGGGAAACTGGTAGGTTTTGTATTTAACATAAATTAAATATGTGAAAGCAAAAAAAAGAAAGAAATTACCCATAAATCTATGTCTTGCAAATCTATACTAGTAAAATAGTTTCAAACAAAATTAAACATTAAAATAAACTGTAATTTATACACATTAAAATATCTGTAATTTATACACATTTTGCAACTACTACTTTGTGTTTTCTCTGTAATGAATTTTTTAACTATTGAGAACTTAAGTTTTGTCATGCAAATCTATACTAGTACAATAGTTTTAAACAAAATTAAACATTAAAATAAATGTTTGAAAAAGAACAAAAGTACATTTATCACTTGCAGTAATGTAACAAAAATTTCTCAACCATTATCAATATTTTCACAAAAGGATTAAAAACTAGCAATTGACAATATTAAAAACTAGCAATTTAATTAGTGCATCTTTTCTTGTCATTATAATCTTGAATAAATTAGTGATAACATTATGTCATCACTAAATTTTCTTTGATTTTGACTTAACAATAATGTCTTATTAATAGCATTTGATTATTTTTAATGAAAGTCTGTTATAACCATAGAATTTGACTTTCGTTATTTTCAATTAATGATGTACTTTAGTGCTGCAATTATAAAAAATTGCAGGGCTAAAATATTTGCAAATTATAAAAGTATATTTTCACTTATATGTAATTAACAAATTTTGCCACCTATATTGATGAAAATTTGTGTTTTTGTACTAAAAAATAAAGAATAATACTATAGCAATAAAATCTATGCTTCAAACCAAATTAAAAATAAAAAAAGCATGATGATTGGTCTCAAATGTTGGGAAAATGATTATTTTTATTGAAACTATGTTATAACCATATAATTTGAGTTTAATTATTTTCAATTACAAGATGTTCTTTAGTGCTGCAATTATAAGAAATTAGTATAAAATATTAGCAAATTATAAAAGTACATTTTCAATTATATGAAATTAACAATTTTTGCCACCTATGTTGATGAAAATTTTTATTTTTTGCTAAAAAATAAAGAATAATACTATAGCATTAAAATCTATGGTTCAAACCATATTACAAATCTAGAAAAAAACATGATTTTTGGTATCAAATGGAGGGAAAATGAGTGAAGTCAAAATTTTGATCAAATCATAGTGAAAGTGCCGCGCAACAAAAACAATATCCAAAGCAAAGCAAAGACCAAAGCAAGGATAGAGGTTCAGAAAACAAAAGCAACGGAACACTTGAGACAAACTTTCACCGAGCTAAAGTAAACAAAAGCTTCTGCACTAAGCACCAAAACAGAGCTTCCGCACTGAGCACAAAACAGAGCTTCCGCACGGCCTGATACTTTCACCCACACAACAAATCCGTTCTCTGGCTTCTCACTAGCATCACCATGGCTGTCCAGCATTAAAGTACAAGGTTTTCATTGGAAAGGTTCGTTTTTCTCTCTCCTATACATTTTCCCCAATTTTTCCAAATCCCTAATATGTAAGATCCTTTTTGTTATCGCTACTGAGTCGCCTGGATTAAGCTGTGTAGCTACTTGTTTTAGCTTCAATATTTCGGGTTATCTGACCACAGGTTAGGGTAGTTTAGGATGGTCCGAGGAGCCAGTGCTCCTTATTTTCTGGAATGCATTAAAGAGGGAGGAGACAGAATTGTTGAAAATTGGAATGGAAGCCTATGTTAGGCATTCCGAGAGAAGGGATCGAGTTTTGTTTAAATAACTGGCCAATTAGGTGAGTAGTTCAAGGTTATTTCATTGACAGCGCAATTAATTTTTGTAGGCTTACCCAGTAAGCGAAGTTTTGAGCTTCCATGGTTTTGGTTTGCTGTCATTGGAAATACTGATATATTAAATTTTTGTGGCCCTATTGCTAATTACGTAATACATGTCTTGGTTGAGAGTTAGGTGTAACCGTGACCAAAATCTTTTTCGTTTTCTTGGGTATATATCCCCTTATCCGATAAGGTTGCCATGAAAGGGGACAGAAATTGAGGGAATGGACGAAGGAATCATTTATGTCCACTGCCCAGTTCTTGTGAATTAGCAGCAACCAAGACTCTAGTCTCAGTGGGTCTATTTTGTCTAATATTTTCAGTTGCATTGCAATAAATTCTGGTATTGTTTTTTTAAAAAGAAAATTCTGGTTTAATGCCCTACTCGGTGCTTTAACCTTACCTCAACTGAGATAAAATGCCATGCCCAAAACCCCTAAAGATGGCTTTCAGGTGTTCTACTATTTTTTAATTCCCCTAAAGATGGCTATCAGATGTTTTATCATTTTGTCTTATTAGTAATTTCTAGTCTTATGAATCAGGTTCATCCCTGCATCTTTGTGTCAAACCTCTTTTATATGGCTCTGCCCTTTTTTGAATTGTTCTCCATTTAACTCTTTGGAAATCACTTTCTAACTCACTGCCAGAACTATAACTCTTTGGAAATCACTTTCTAACTCACTGCCAGAACTAGTTCTTTGGCAACTCCGTTACCTCAGAATATCCAGTTCCATTTCAAAGTAAGGGCCAGCCCTTGCCTTTTTAAAACCCTATTAGCTACATAACTGCCTTTACGCCTCAGGTCCAGATGAATCTGAGGACAGACATCTACCTAAGTTAGTCATCTCTAATGAAAGTTTTCCATGCTTTGATGCTTGGTTAACCGCAAACCTTCTTAGACAAGTATTGGTTTAGCCATGAATTGTTTCTTGGAAAATTTTTGATCAAATACTAAAAGTTAGAATTGTTTTTGGAGCATTTTACTGGACATGTTCGTGGAAGTTAAATAACCAGTGGACAACCAGAATGAGGCCAAATATGCACCTTACATTGCACGAGCATAAATTTAACTTTGATAAAACATTGTTATGATGAGTGTTGCTGAATACCTAAGACACAATAATTTTCTGTTGCTCCTAAGATGCTTTTGCCTTAAGACCTGAGCCATTGTTTGAGTCCCCAGGCCGAAGGAGCTGTCTGATTCATGTGTTTCAAGCTATGTAAGCCACTGCAGTTAGTATCAGGAATCTTATTGCAATGCTTAAAAATGAAGCTCTCTGTGGAATAGTTGATATAATATAGTCTTTAACATTTGTTAGTAGTAAATTGATGTGAACTAATGGCAAAAATAATGTAACTTCCATTATAGAAGGGCACGGAGAGTTTTTGCAGAAATGCTACTTAATTTCAGGTTTTTTGTTTCAAGCATATCTGCTTGGGACTGGTTTCTTATTGCTGCTAGATGAGATTTCTAAGTTTTCCCTTAATCTGCATTTTGACAGTTCTTGCGAGCTTCAGGATTACCTTAAGTTTACTTCCCTTTCTTGATTGTATTGGCTGCCTCGCAGAAGAAAAGAGAAAGGGTACAATGGGTGGGATAGATTTTCTAAGGCACCAAATATAATAGGGAAGAGTTCAGTCATTACTGCCATTAACAAAATCACATACTAAGGCTCTTCCAATGAAAATTCACAACAGTCATGGCCATTATAATTTATTTTTGAGTTGATAATATACTTCTAGATTATATAGTAGTGAATATACTTCCAGATTATATAGTAGTGAATATACTTCTCTCATGCGCACATAATGTGTGGACCTAATTTCTTCCCTTGTACTTATATTTTTTGGCTGTTGGCTGATGGATGATGGCTAGTCAAATAGTAACATTTGACAAAGCTAGACTATAACAGGTTGCTTATAGTTTCTAAAAGGAGAGAAATGGTGGTTATGTTTCTTCTTACTCATTTGAAGAATTGAAAACCTGAATCTGGTTATGAGAGCAGGTGGATGATAATGTTCAATTTGGCGAACAAATTGTTCCTTCAACTTTTGTAACTTTATGATAGTTATTCTGCTTTAAAATAGTGATTCTATGATACTTATGTTTCTTAAGTGTACAAACATGTAATGACTGCTAAAACATCTTGTTGGTCGTTTAGATCCTCAGTTATCTGTATGAGGTTTCATGGGTTGAGTTGTTCATTCATTTTCATTGCTGAATTATGGTACCATTCGACTTCATTACCAGCTACTAGTTCCTTATTTCCTGCCAGTTGTCAGTGCATGAATCAATGTTAATGAGTTTTTTTTTTCTGTTACTTTCTTTTCTGGGCCAGTAGATTACAGGCGATACTTCCCATTATGATGCTGTAGCAAATTCAGCTGCATCTGGAGTACAGTCTGCAGGCCTTAATTCTGGTTAGTCGATGTTAATGCAGGCAAGCACAATAAGAAATGATGAAATACTATTTGCATATTTAACCGAAGGGTTAAATTAACACCCTATATCTGAAATCTGCACTTTTGATGGCTTAATAAGTAGCATAGTTATATTGATTATGTACAGCACTTTTGTCTGTTATGATTTACTATATATATCACAAGCTCGTTTTACTTGTAAAGATGGTGAATGTCATTATGATCATGGATAAAAGAACAAAAAAATCCTAAAAAAAAAAGAGGAAAGAATCCAAAATGTCGTACAAGAATTAGACTTGCCTGTTTAGAGAAAGCAACCCTCAGTCAATACTCGTTTTGAGGGAGGGCAAGCTCAGCCACTTTGAATCCTTAATACTATTAAAGTCTGGCTGCCTTCTAGGCTCTTTTTTTTTTCTTTTTTGAGCAATAGTCTGCCTTGTAGATTAATTTGCTACAATTCCAAAGCATTCTTGTGCTACATATACCATCAATCACACAAATCTATATGTATATACAGATTGACATAGCATATGTTCAGCAGTTTAATCAACCATAAAAAACAATGTTAATTTGATCCTAAGATTCCAGTGGCTCTACAGCATGTTAAGAGCAGAATAGGAGTTAATAACAAGCTAAAATTCCAAGTCTTTGTTACATTGAGGGTTTTCTTTTCATGAACTTTAGTATTATAGGGTACAAGTCCCATTTCAGTTTTATGGAATTTAGTATGCAGTAGCACCCAAACTAACCTTAATTTTCAAAAACCGAAAAAAAAGAAGAAGAAAGATACAGAACTGGGTAATCATGGGATGGGATGACGGATACCAAATGCTGAGGCTGTTAATTTGAGGTCCGAATCTGTTTGCTACTGGGATAGGCAGTTTTGCGAAAATGGTGGTACGTTGGCTATTATTTAGTGCAGTTTTCAAACCCCTTTGGTCCCCTCCTCTACTCTACCTGGGGTGGTGCAGTCAGTGGCCCAAAAGCTTGCTTTTGCGTACCTGATATGCAAAATGTGACCTATTTAAAACGAGTACCAGCCGTAGCTTAGATCGAGAGGTGGTTGAATTATTGAATACTCCTATCATTTTTTGGGCTGGCTAGCTTTCTATTTTCCTGCGCCCTTTCTCTAATCCACATCATGGAGTTGCTGGCACTCTGTTTTGTCCAGCACCAACCGATCATTATTGGAGGATTCCACATCATGGAGTTGTCTTGATTCAATTTGGTACTGACCATTTGTTTCCTCTCGGAGAAGGCATTAGAAAGATTTTTTTTTTTTTTTTACAAAAACACACCAGTAGTAATTTGTGTTCAAATTCCTATGCGATCTCATGTCTGCCGCTCGTAATTAGAAGCCATTGTGCTCCACAAATTTAAAGGCATTGTACTGAAGAAAGTTTCGATCAAGTTACATTTAGCCTAAAGGTTGCATCGGACAAGAGGACTTATGCAGTGTTGTAGAGAGCTCTTTAGTTGAGCTTATGCAGTGTTGTATTTGTATAGATTGGACTGTGATTTCTAATTTCTTGTTGGTGTTGTAATATGTGGGCCCAAATTATATGAGGTTCTTAATGAATTGTAATTTTTGTCTTAATAATCTAAGTCTCATTACTTGTTCTTTATTATTGTACTCCTCCCCTTACCTATTTCTTTTACTCTTTTATGACAGATAAATGCTATTCATACTAGCTTTTGGAAGATATCTATGGTTATGGTTGAAGAACGTTGAAGACAAAATTGCCTTTTGCTCATGGAGTGGTTCATTTAGATGTTTTTCAATTTCTTAAACTGTGATTGCTTTTGTACTTGTACCTTATGTATAAGTGATATTTTGGACAAATGTTATTTTTGTAGGCATTAGTTGGGTAATGTACACTTGAATTTGGCATTTGAGAATGCTATATTATTACCATGTAATCTAATGCAAATACTTTTGGTTATCAATCGTTCATGTTTATTTGTATGGTTTGTTTAAAATCAATGATTTAGCAATGATTACAGGCCAAATTATGACTATTAAGCTATTGAGAAATTATCTAATGACAAAAAAAAGTTGTCACAAAATAGAAAATAAAAACTCCTTGTCACAACAGAGACTGTCACTAAATCTAAGCTACATTTGTGACGACAATTGTTATCAGTAAAATAGTTATATACAATGGCTTTCGGTGCTTTTTAGTGACGACTTTAAGTAGAGCATTTTTGACAAAAGGTCAAGTCGTCAATAAAACACTTCCGGATTGTTGTCACTAATGACAACTATTTAGTGACGACTTCAGGTCGTCACTAAATAGTTGTCATTAGTGACAACAATCCGGAAGTGTTTTATTGACGACTTGATTTTTTGTCAAAAATGCTCTACTTAAAGTCGTCACTAATGAGAACTATTTAGTGACGAAATTTTAGGTCGTCACTGTTTACTTTTACCGACGGGGATTTAGTGACGACTTTGTGACGATCAAAAAGTCGTCAATAAAAGGTATTTGTGACGATATTTGTATGTTCTGTGATGACTTTGTGTTGTCACTGATGAATAATTTTCTTGTAGTGAAGCACTAGCTCCCCGGCAACGGCGCCAAAATTTGGTGACTGTCAAACTACCAAAAATAAAATTTATAATGAGACCTACTCCCAAAATTAAATGAGTATAGTAGCGAGTAGGGTCGTCTCCTTAGGAACCGGTGGATTTATCACACACAGATGATTTAGGGGATTTTTGGAAGAAAGATAAAAGAAATAAATTAAAGATGCAAGGGTACTGAATCTCTAAATCGCAAAAGTGTAGTAGCTAACGAATGTAATAAACAATTAATTAATACAACTTAGTCAAGGAGATAATCTCGGCACCGGTTCATGCAACTGATCTAGATACCTGAATTAATTCACACATTCGCAAATAAATTGGTTAAAACAATTCAACAATCGCCAAACCATCAATCTCTCCTTAATTATATGGTAGTCGAGAGACGCTCTTAAATTACTCCCTTGTAAAATAGATAACTCCAGAGATGCTCGAAGAATTTAATCTATTCACAGTTTTAGGAATTCGAGAGACCCAATCCTAGTTAACAAACACACATACGGGTTCATTTAAACTAGATTAATTATTACCACGGAACAGATTAGACTGCTTGCGAGGCAATGAAATTGTGCTGTTTGCCACTAATTTAAGGCATTCAAATGATACGCACCCTTGTTATAATTGGCAATATATAATTTAGACAATTGAACAACTGGCCATATTGATCCAATAGATCCAAACAATAATAGGCTATTCAAGCAAAGAATACTTAATACTCACAAACATCGAATTTAGAATAATCAAAACGATCTCACAATTGTTCGTGCACCGAATCTTGATTATTCCTCAACTAGATAAAAGGCGTTTAGCCTTGCAGCATAACGACAAAACAATTGCAAGTTTTCATGGACTTTAGTCGATTGCAGAGAGCGGCACGACTCCTCGTCTAGAACTCTCGTTCCGAAGAAAAAAACTAAGGTAAAAGTAAACAAGATAAAAGGTCAAAAAAGATCCCTTCTAGTCTATTGCTGTCTTCTATTTAGAACTTCTCGCTGCCGCCTCTCTTTCTCCAAAAACAAGAGTTTGTTTCCATATGGTAGCTTCCTTATTTTTTTCCTTCTTGAGTTGTTGCCAAAAGGTCTCCTTTGAATCCGTTTCCTAATCCCACGTAGGTTCCAAATATGTTTCCCAATAATAACAGTAGCTCCAGGGATAGGGCCCGCGATCTGGCTTTTTAACGCAGCTCTGTGGTCTCTGGCGTGGGCACACTCTGGAATGATGAGTCTTCTTGTATTTGCCTCTTTTTGTCATTTTTAAGATCCATCAGCTGAAAATAACACAAATACCAAATATGACCAGAAAACCCATTACTCTGCACAATAATTGGACAAAATCAAGACCAAATATCAACGAATAAAGCGCACAATTATCTCACTATCAAATCCTCCCACACCAAGACAATGCTTGTCCTCAAGCATTTCAAAACTTAGAGATACAATTATAGCTACACAGATATGGCAGTCTAATATGCGAATACAAGCGTCCTATCCTCCTTACAATCTCATTCAATTCAGAAATTGCAAGACTTACCCCTCTCTTATAGAATGGTATATAACTATGCACCACACTGACATGAAACACAAAGGGTTACTCTCACCACACAATAAAATGATGTTACCATATACTTGCTAATATATCAAATCGTCACCACTGAAACCAAATTTAATGCAAAAATCAAAGGGTCTTGATACGAGTTGTAATGGGACTCAGGCACGGGTTAGATCAAACAGGTAATTTAGACTCATTATATCAAAGGAAATACCGTTGACTCACCACATGAATTCCAATTTCCTTCTTCACTCCAATGGTCTTTCCAAAGCATACCCATAAATTTGTCCCAAAAGTAGCAAGTGCAAGCACAATCAAGGGTTTCTGCCAATTATCTCAACATAGCATATTTTGACAATAGCAATTCGTAACTCCCTTTTTTTTCCTTTTCATTTTCCTTTGTTTTCTGATAGAGCAGTTATTTGGCACATTTTTCACTGTTATTTTATCCTAATTTTGGTCATTCACAGTGCTAAGAATTGGAATTTCACTCATATTCGATATTTGTGTGAATTGTAGGTGGTCGGCATTAAAAATGATCTCTTGAGGCAAATTTCCAGAAGACCCTTCGTCTCAGAGTGTGGCCACACCAAAGAAGGTAGACGTTACCGAAAGCCGAACCCCGGTCCACGTGAACCGCGAGGAGCACGGGATTAAAACTCCAAAAGGCTAGCTTTTGCAATGAATTGGGTCAGACGTGACTTGGCTCCAAAAAGGGCTTCAATTAAAAAGAAGAAACAAGGGCCAGACGTTTTCTTCTTCTTGACTTCTCTTGGGCGGCGCTATATATAGAAAAGAAAAGGAGATTCAGAATCATCAAGACCCTAGCTTTAGACTCAGAAGTCAGACGCTTTTTCTTTTCTTCTTTTGTTCTCCGTCGGCCGTAATTAGATTAGCTTTGAATTTTCTTTTTCTTCTCGTTTGGTCAGACGTATCTCTTTCCTTTAGCTCTTGTCTTATACGGCTTTGACTCCTGAGTTGTTACTCTTGCTTGAGACAATTCGCGTTGGTTTTCTGCTTTGTGATTGTGACCCCAATTCTTCGGCAAATAATCGAATGAATTCAATTAAATCACGCGGGATTGACACGATGAGGAGCGGCTAATTTCCCCCTCTACCCAAAGGTTGATGCGAGGGCGCGGTCCATCAGATCTGTGAGATCTAATCAAGCTTTCATTATTTCTTCCAATGCGTTACTATTCGTGCGTTTTCTGAATTAATTGTTCATGGGTATTTTATTAATTGAATATCAACGGTCGGATATTTGATTTAATTTAATAGCCTACCGCCACGTTAATTAAATAGAATCCGTAATTGTTCATTTAGTTAACACCTCGTGGCAACCACCATAATTGGTTTTATGATGGGGAAACGCAAGATCTAGCTTAAATAAACCCTCTTAGCGTGTTTATTGGTTAGGGTTGGGTTCTTCTAGCTTTAATGCAATTGGGTAATTAAATTCCTACGGTCGTACCTAGGGTTGTTATCTGGTTAGAGAAGCAGTCAATGGTCGTACCTTGACTGTCGAAAAGGTAAGGAAGAACTGGTTGTCAGAGCTTATTGATAACTATAACCAACCTAGTGATGAATGGATGAAATATCTTTGCATCGATGATCATTTAATTGGACCGTGCCTGAGCAGTTGATCCTTTGGGTAGAATTTTTATTAATTGCTATTTTTAGTGAATTGTGCTTTGTGAGTTAGTTTTGAATTTAGTTCGCTTTGTTTTATTTTATTTTATTTCTCTCCCATTGAAAATCCCCCAATTTTGTTCTACTGATTTGGAAAGAAATAATTTCCTACCTGCTCCCTGTGGAATCGACCCTACTTGCCATTGTATGCAAAATTAATATTTTTATAGACAAAATCCGGTATATCGGATCAAGCAAACTCTTCGGGAATAGGGTGAATCAAATAACCCATTGCACACCTAGGGTCCCTGCTCCAGTACTTGGATTTGTTTTATAATTATTTAATTGAGGTGATAATTAGGACTTTTTAGTAATTATTATTGCACAGGTTCGGCACCTGTCAATTTTTGGCGCCGTTACCGAGGAGTTGGCATTTGGATTACTTGTTTCTTTTCAAATTCAGTTTTTATTTCACTTTATTTTATTTTATCCTTCTTAGTATTTTTGCTAGTTTATGCCCCGTTCTTCTCGCACAGGTGAATTGGTATACGATCCTGAGGTTGAGAAGGCAGCGCGCAGGCGGAGGCAAGAGACCAAGAGACAAAAAGAAGGGCACTTACTTGCTGCAAACAAATCAGTAGAAGACGAAATAAGCATGGCCAACACCCAAACATTAAGGGAGCTGGCTGCCCCGGAGTTGACTCACCAGCCCTTATGCATCACATTCCCTACTCTGGCTGAGAATACTGCTTTCGAACTGAAGTCGGGGTTGATTCACCTCTTACCGTCTTTCCATGGTCTCTCTGGCGAAGAACCCCACAAGCACGTTAAGGAGTTCGAGGTCGTTTGCTCCAGTATGAAACCTCCAGGGGTCACTGAAGAGCAAATTAGGCTGAGAGCCTTTCCGTTCTCTCTTAAGGATGCAGCTAAAGATTGGTTGTACTACTTACCAGCAAGTAGTATTACCACATGGGCACAGTTGAAAAAGAAATTTTTGGAAAAATTCTTCCCTACATCCCGGCTGCGAGTTTGAGGAAGAAAATCTGCAACATTAAACAGTATACCGGGGAGTTCTTGTATGAATATTAGGAAAGGTTTAACAAGTTGTACACTAGATGCTCCCAGCATCAAATTAGTGAACAACTGTTAATCCAATACTTCTATGAAGGACTCCAATCAACTGATAGGAGTATCATTGACGCTGCGAGTGGGGGAGTACTGGCAAACAAGACACCGAAAGAAGCGTGGGAGCTTATCGAGGCCATGGCAGAGAACTCTCAACAATTCAGTTTCCGTGAAAACAACCCTACCCGTAGAGTCAACAAGGTAGAGACTTCATCCATACAGCAACAACTGTCAGAGCTGACGTCTGTTGTTAGGCAATTAGCTATGAGAGACACGCCGCGAGCGAAAGTATGTGGAATCTGCACTAGCATGGACCATTGCACGGACACGTGCTCCACTTTGCAAGAGGAAGGGGCGGAACAGGTAAACATGGCCGGAGGCGTGCCGCGCTCGTAGGCAGTATGACCCGTACTCCAATACATACAACCCGGGCTGGAAGGACCATCCCAATTTCAGTTATGGGAACAGGCAACAAAGTTCATTTTCGAATCGTCCACCAGGATTCCACCAGCCATGGCAACCAAAATCTCAACCCCCGTCCTCCAATTCAGGAAGCTCCCTGGAGGACCTAGTCAAAAACCTGGCCACGACTACTACCCAACTTCAACAGGAGATCAGATTTTGGCAGCGAATACCGTGCAACTCCAGCAGGACACCAAAGCGGACAAGAAGGACTAAGATGCTCGAATAAGCCAACTAGCAACTGCCATAAATCGCCTGGAGTCCCACGTTTATGGGAAATTGCCATCGTAACCTGAGGTAAATCCCAAAAATGTAAATACCATGACATTAAGGAGTGGCAAGGAAGTGGAGGGGCCAAAGGTCACGGACTTGAAAAATAAAAGTGAAGACGAGATTGAGAAGGGGATAGAGGAAGAAGGACACATTCGTGGAGGTCCTGAGGTAACTCTTATACCATCAATACCCGTTAAATCTAATTTACCTCCTTTTCCATGCAGGTTGGCAAAGACGAAGAAGGCAGAGAAGGAGAAGGAGATCCTGGACGTGTTCAGAAAAGTGGAGATCAACATCCCTTTGTTGGAAGTAATTAAGCAAGTGTCGAAATACGCGAAATTTTTCAAGGATCTATGCACCCATAAAAGAAAATTGAGAGGGGACGAACGAGTAGCGGTAGGAGAGAATGTATCAGTCATGCTCCAAAGGAAGCTCTCACTCAAGTGTGGAGATCCAGGTATGTTCACGATCCCGTGCAAAATAGGAAATACACCAATTAGAAAAGCAATGTTGGATTTAGGGGCGTCAATCAATGTGATGTCAAAGACCATCTTTGCCTCTCTAAATCTTGGGTACTTAAAGAAACAGCCATCATAATCCAACTAGCTGATCGTACAAATGCTTATCCAGAGGGGCTAGTTGAGGATGTCTTGATCCAGGTAAATTAATTAGTATTTCCTGCAGATTTTTATATCTTGGACATGGGAGATGAGAAATCATTAAACCCGTCACCTATCTTGTTAGGTAGACCGTTTCTTAGCACTGCCAGGACTAAGATAGATGTGAATGAGGGTACTTTGTCAATGGAATTTGATGGTGAAACTGTGAATTTTAATATTTTTGAGGCGATGAAATATGCAGAAAAATCTAACTCAGTCTTTGTTTTGAGCGTTATTGAGCCTTTTGTACAGGAAACCTTCGAATTAGATGGCAAAGATGCATTAGAAGTGGCCCTAACCAAGCATCTTGAGTTGGGTGTGACTCTTGATGTGGACTTAAGGGAAGAGTTGCTCCATGCTGTTGAAACCTTACACTCACTTCCACCCGTATCCCCAAGGTATGAACTTACCTCTCTTTTTGTGCCAGAGGCTCAGGCAAAGTTGCTCCCTTCAGTTGTGCAGGCACCGGAGTTAGAACTAAAGCCTCTCTCGAAACATCTAAAGTACGCATTCCTAGGAGATCGGGAGACACTCCCGGTGATCATCTCTGCACATCTATCTCCAAGTCAAGAGGACAGACTGGTGCGAATCCTTAGGGAGCATAAGGAAGCAATTGGGTGGAGCATAGCCGATATCAAAGGGATCAGCCCGTCCCTGTGCATGCACCGGATAAGGCTCGAGGATGATGCAAAGTCAGTGAGGCAAGCACAGCGAAGATTGAACCCCCTGATGATGAAAGTTGTGAAAAAGGAGATACTCAAACTCCTAGAGGTGGGGATCATTTTTGCTATCTCGGATAGCCCATGGGTGAGCCCTGTCCAAGTGGTCTCGAAGAAGGCGGGAGTGACCGTAGAAGAGAACCAAAAAGGTGATATGGTCCCGGTCAGGAAAGCTACTGGCTGGCGTCAGTGCATCGACTACAGGAGGCTAAATGCTATGACTAAAAAGGACCATTTTTCCCTCCCTTTTATTGATCAGATGGTTGAACGATTGGCGGGTCGTGTTTACTATTGTTTCTTGGATGGCTTTTTAGGTTACTTTCAGATCGCGATAGCACCAGAAGACCAAGAAAAGACTACATTCACATGTCTGTTCGGTACATTCGCTTATCGCCGGATGCCTTTCGGTCTCTGCAATGCTCCGGCAACTTTTCAAAGGTGCATGGTAAGTATTTTCTCCGAATATGTGGAAAAAATAATTGAGGTATTCATGGATGATTTTAGTGTGTACGGGGACAGTTTTGATGAATGCCTTGAGAATTTGGCTTTAATTCTGAAAAGATGTATAGAGACGAATTTGGTGCTCAACTAGGAGAAGTGTCACTTTATGGTAGATCATGGCATTGTCTTAGGGCACGTTGTGTCGGCTAAGGGAATAGAGGTAGATAAAGCTAAAATAGACCTTATTTCTGCTCTCCCTTCTTTCTCTTTTATTTTTTTTTTCAAATACACACAACCACAGGGAAATATAGGCACACTTGCTAATTTCAATCATCTCCTTTCAACACAATTCGAAATCATCATGCACTGAAATCAAGGCATTCATTTGACATGGGGTAGAAACAAAGAAGGTCGAACACCAGAGGTTTAGGGGTGACAAAATGAGTTTTTAAACAAAGAAAAGGTCTACACTCAATCATGGTCAATTAGGGGGGATCTGATTAGGATTGGTCTTTAGAAATCTAAAAATGGTGAATTTAAGTGCCCTTATCATTTTAATGCATCAAACTCAGGGATGTGATCTTGACATGCACAACAAAGTAAGTTCTAGAACAATCAAATCATGTGTGATATCACTCAAAAAAAGAAAATGGAGCAGTTATTAATACAATACTTATTGGCTCGACAGCTCACAGCAGGACATTAATTGCCAAATCTTGCAAAATTCATCATTCAATTCCATTATTAAGAAGACAAGACACTTAACCACATAATAACACTGCTCATGCTAGTAGAGTAATTGCAATCATCATCACAGCATCAAGTTCCAGACATTTCAACTGAAGCCAAACTAACTAATTAAGTACATATTTTTGGATTTTTTGCTTTCACTTTTCATCTTTTTTTTTATTTTTTTTCTTTTAAACTAGAACTAAAGAACTAACCAAAAAAAAAAAGAATTAGAACTACTTCCCTCACACCAAAAATCTACATTGTCCTCAATGGAACAAGAAAAAAAAGGAAAAAGAAAGGAACAGGAGCTTCCCTGAGGGTCAACGAAGGCACGATAGCACTATGGGAGAGGAGGATAAGGAGGCTAGAAGCTAATGTGAGCAAAGAAAGCCGCCAGATTGTCTGTCTAAATGGTAGAATGGACCTGCAGGGCCGCGAGGTGGTCATCCAGACGCTTAACTCGGCCTCCCAATTCATGAATGGAGTCCTGCAGAGTATGGACCAGGAAGATGGAGCAGTGCAGGAAAAAGGACCCACTTGACCCTCCTCCGATATCAGTGCAGTGGTAGGAACCCGCGGCTAGGGCACACTCTCACCAGGAGGTGTGAACTGATAAGCATCCCCCACTTTGCGAATGACCCCATCCGTTCGAGGCTACGCAGGTCCAAAGACTCAAGCTCGCGAGCCAAGGTAAGCTTATACCCCTTATCGAGGTCGAGCACTCCCAAGCGGACGGTCAAATGAGTGATGAAGGAGCCCATAATCAAGGGCTTATGACGCTTGCTGAGAACTAACTGCAACTGAAAGGCCACCCAGCGGCCAAAGTTGACCTGAACCTTATTATGCATGCATTAGAGGAAATGGAATTCAGCTTTGGCAAGAGTGCCGGAGGAATCTTTTTGACCCGAGAAGTTATAGGCCAGAAATCGATAAATGACCTTCAGTACCGGATCCTTGAGATAGGAGACCTTAGATTGACTTGGGTCATAGAATTGCTTGTCTATTGACCACTTTCTCCATATCTCGATATAATTGCTTGCAAAGGGTTAGGTGTAATCGCAAGCACTGTTGATATAAGAACCGGAGGAGAGGGTGTCCTCACCCACAAACCCCAGGATCAGGTTGAATTCATTAAGAGAATGTGTTTGCGGGGTACCTCTGAGCCGATATTTGATAACCCCCGAAGAGTCTAAAGCTAGAGAATCCGACTTCTCAAACTCGAAGGTAGCATAGAATTCATAGCAGAGCTCCTCGTAGGCGGGGTAGTCAATAACCAAAAATCGTTCCCAACCAATGGCAGAGAAAAATTGCTTCACTTCCTGAGCAATATTCAACTGGTCTAGAGTCGGGGGATGGAAACATTTGCATGGAGCGAACGGACGGACCACCAAAGAGCCCAACCGCTCCTTCTGTGCAGGAGGGAGGTCCTTCAGAGGTTCCCCCCACACCCCAGGAGACAAAGTGCTCCTAGACAGATCCAAACGGGACCCAGTAGGGGGTTGGATCGGGGTCTGCCTCTTACGAGAGTTGGAATCCAATGCCTCAGACGTAGGAGCTTTCTTTGGAGCCATGTAGGGGCAAAAATATCAATTTCAAGAGACAGGCCAACAAGAATGCACCAAATGGAGAGATTGGGGACCACAAGTAACAACACCCTCAGTCAACAAACAAGTGACGATTCAGAAACAAAGAGGCCCACTGGCGTCATTTTGGTAAATCAGAGTAAAGAATGACAGATAATATACCCCAACAAGTGGAATTAACAGTCAACTAAACCAACAAACTAATAAATCACCAAACTACGTGAAACAAATCTCAGACCCACCAGAACCCACAGATATTTCAGCCCAATTTTGAGTCAAATATAGCCACAAAATTCCAAATCTGAGTCACCAGTGGCAAAAATATAGTAAATAGAGGTACCAGTTTGCCACGTTGGAGGAGACCGTAGTGCAGATGCACGGCGAGAGAAGGAAATGTATGTGGGCCACGCAGATCGACGGCGCGCTCGGTGGTAATGAGACGGCAGCGACAACGCTCGGTAGATAGCCGCGGGTGTCGTGGGTGTGGTGGTGGCGTGCGGCATACGCGAGGACAGTCGTGAGTGGCGGCACGGCGACAGCAGGAGTGCCGGCGGCTATCGTGGGTAATGGAGGCAGCGGCGGCGATGGCGTCGGTATGCAGCGGCGACGGTGGCGTCGTGCGCGAGAGCGAGGGAGAGAGAAGGTGATAGCGGACAGCAGTAGAGACAGCGAAGATCGGGGTGGCAACTTGGGCACGTAGACGGCGCGAGCGGTGGTCGGCTGTGGGCATGCGGTGCGCAGCAGGTCAAACGGGAAGGAGGACGACTAGGGAAGAATAAGAGGGAAAAGACTAGAAAAGAAAAAGAAAAGAAAGTAAAGTTGTAGGGTAGGGTCTCCCTATTTTAAGTGTGATTCGGTTGGAAGGCATGTGCATGTCTTGGAAGGGAAAGTCGTCTGACCATCGCATAGTAACATGACTGGCACGATTTGCTGTGTGGTGTGGGCACGCCTTGGAGTCGAAAGTCATGCGGCCCTCAATTTCTTGGACCTGTTCATCTGGCACATCCCTGTAGAGCGTGGCCACGCCTCAGAAGTATAAGTCCTTTATCCAACAACTGTTTTGAAAGTGTCCACTTGTGGTGAATACAAGGCGCGGGCACGCCTTGTAATGTGAAGTCTTCTGTCCACGAATTGGTGCCCCCAACCCAAAATAAAACTGCATAAAAGCACCCATGACCTACAATAAAGATTGTTTGTCAATAGGAACCCCACAACCCGATTTAGAACACACAAATTTGAAATGAAAAACAAAAATGACAAAAATTGAAAGTCTTGGATTGCCTTTCAAGCAGCGCCTCTATTTAACATCTATGGTCGACGAAGAGGAGATTAACCACTTAATGAGACTCAGGGTCGAGCAAATGGACCTCCTCCACAGTGCCAATATCTGAAACATGTATACACAGCTTGAGACGGTGACCATTAACCTTAAAACTTTTGTCCGTCTCTAAACTTCGAATTTCAACTGCACCATTAGGAAAAACGTTGACAACAACGTATGGTCCAATTCATCAGAATCACAACTTACCTGGCACGAATTTCAACCATGAGTTGAACAAAAGTACCTTTTGCCCCATAGAAAATTGTTTAGTGCACAATAGTCTGTCATGGATAGACTTTGTGCGTTCTTTGTAAAGTTCGGCATTGTCGTAAGCCTCCAAATGGATTTCTTCTAACTCTTGAAGTTGGAGCTTCCTCTCCTTGCCATCTCTCTCAGCGTTCAAGTTGCACTGCCTAATTGCCCCAAACGCATGATGCTCAATCACCACAAGTAATTTACACATCTTATCATAAACTAACTTGTACGGAGACATTCCGATTAGTGTTTTGTACGCCCTGCGGTATGCCCATAGTGCATCATCCAATCGGGTGCTCCAATTCTTGTGATTTGGGTTGACCGTTTTCTTCAAAATACTCTTGATCTCCCGATTAGAGATCTCAGCCTGCCCGTTGGTCTGCGGGTGGTAGGTAGTACCCACTCGATGGTGAACTCCATACTTACGCATCAGTGCTTCAATGGTGCGATTACAGAAATGAGTACCTTGGTCACTGATGATTGCTCTTGGCACCCCAAACCTACTAAAAATATTGGACTTAAGAAATCCTACAACAACTCGTGAATCATTAGTCCGGGTAGCCTTGGTTTCTACCCATTTCGACACATAATCGATAGCTAAAAGAATATAAAGACAACCAAAAGGACTAGGAAATGGTCCCATGAAATTCATACTCCAGACATAAAAAATTTCACAAACTAACATAGGAACTTGAGACATTTCATCCCAGTGAGATAAACTCCCAAACTTTTGGCATTTGTCATATCTTTTACAGAACAAATAAGCATCACGAAACAAGGTTTATCAATAAACATTACAATCAAGTATTTTTCTAGCAGTTCTCTTAGGATCAAAGTGACCACCACATGCATAATTATGACAATGAGTAAGTATAGAGGGGATTTCTTCGTTTGAAACACATCGACGAATGATCTGGTTAGAGCCTATTTTCCACAAATAGAGCTCATCCCAAATGTAATATTGAGAGTCCTGAATTATTTTATCCCTTTTATTCCTACTCATACCACTTGAAAATTGGTGACTGACCAAAAAGTTAACAATATCAGCGTACTAGGGTTCCTCACCTCACAGCTGAAACAAGTGCTCATTTGGAAATATCTTAGATATGGGCACTCCCTCTTCTTCTCGAATCAATCAGCTTAAATGGTCCGCCATTGAATTATCTACCCTTTTTCGATCTTTGATCTTCCAGTCAAACTCTTGCAGTAGGAGTATCCAACGAATGAGTTTTGGTTTAGACTTCTTCTTTGCCAGCAAGTATTTCAGGGCTGCATGATCAGAAAAAACTGTTACTTTCAATTCTAATAAATAAGATCGAAATTTCTCAAAAGTGAAAACAATTGCTAAAAGCTCCTTCTTAGTGGTGGTGTAGTTGTATTGAGTTGGCGACAGCGTTTTTGAAGCATAGTAAATGACATTGCTACACTTTCCACTTTTTTGACCAAATACAACTCCTACCGCATACTGACTGACATCACACATAAGCTCGAAAGGCAATCTCCAGTCTGGAGGTTGAATGATCGGTGTGGTGGTTGACATACTCTTTAGTGTATCAGAGGACACTTTACACGCCTCTCCAAAATCAAATGTTGCTTCCTTTTGAAGTAGTTGAGACAATGGTTGTGCAATTCGTGAGAAGGTCTTGATGAATCGTTTGTAAAATCCTGCATAACCAAGAAAACTACGAATCTCCTTGATATTAGTGAGGTAAGGCAAGCTAATAATCAAATCAACATTTGCTTTATCGACTTCAATACCCCTAGGTGAAACAACATGGCCCAAAACAATATCCTTCTTCACCATAAAATGACATTTTTCGTAGTTAAAGACCAAATTCGTGTCAATGCACCTCTGTAAAACTCTTGTTAAATGATGTAGGCATTGATCAAACGAATCACTGTAAACTGTGAAATCATCCATAAATATTTCAATGCAGTTTTCAATCATATCAGAAAAAATACTCATCATGTATCTTTAAAACATTCCAAGAGCGTTACACAACCCAAAAGGCATACGGCGGTAAGCAAAAGTATCAAACGGGCAAGTGAAAGTGATTTTGTGCTGGTCCTCTTGTGCAACAGTGATTTGATAATACCCAGAGTACCAATCAAGAAAGCAAAAGAAACACTTACCTGCCAATCTCTCGAGCATCTCATCGATGAATGGTAATGGAAAATGATCTTTTCTTGTGGTCGTATTCAACTTCCTGAAATCTATGCACATTCTCCATCCATTTTGGAGTCTCATTGGCACCAACTCATTCTTCTTGTTCCGTACAAGAGTAATACCGATCTTTTTTAGGGACAACATGCACTGGACTTACCCACTCACTATCAGAGATAGGAAAAATTATTCCTAACTCCAATAGTTTGAAAATCTTCTTCATTACCACCTCTTTCATGGCGGGGTTGAGTTTCCTCTAACGTTCTCATACCGGTTTCACTTCTGACTCAAGTAGAATATGGTGCATGCAAACTGATGGATTGATACCTTTGATATGGTGCATCCATCCGATTACCGGTTTATACTCCCGTAAAACTCGTAGGAGTTTTCTTCCTGTACCGCGGTCAGATCATTTGCAATGATAACCGGGAGGGTGTTATGATTTCTCAGGTAAGCATACTTCAAGTGCCTTGGCAATTCCTTCAGTTCCAACTCAGGTGCTTGATTAACGGAAGGTAAAATTCTCTCATTAGAAGTGCGCAATGGTAAAACTGAGTGTACTGCCCTGTCGAAAAATGCAGGAAGTTAATGTAGCGACATAATTGCTTCTGCAGTATCCCCATCATTCACACTTTCCACCTCCTCATTCGTCTTGCTCTGTTGCAACACGAATTCCAGCTTGTCTTTCATAAAATTCTGCTCAAAATCATCTTGCACAATTGAATTGGTAAGACAAACACCATTAACAGACTCAGTATCGTCAGGATATTTCATTAACAGACTCAGTTTGATTGGTTCTTTAGTAACTCCCTGAGGTCTCATGGTTGAACACAATACATAGAATTCCTTCAAGTGCTTGTGTGGGTTCTCACCTACAACACCACGAAAAGTAGGTAATAAGTGAATCAAACCAGATTTTAGTTCAAAAGCCTCCTCAGTGTCAAGATACATAATGCACAAAGGTTGTTGGTTAACATTTGAGGTTGCAAGCTCCCTCAAGGTCCTTTGAGCTGCCATTGTTTCGTTGAATCTAGTCAAGTCTGTTTCCAATTCAATTAATGAATCACTTAAGTCAGAATTTTGTTCAAATCCAGGGGGTAGAGCCACTGAAGCTTATTGCTTTTGTAGCTTAGTCTCCTTCGTCAACCTCCTTACTGTTTTCTCAATCTCGGGATCAAATTCGAATCTTCCTGTGCGGGAAGATCGAGGCATAAAATAAAGGCTAAACAAGCATGTGTGATAAATTACTTCAAGCACCAGCTCCCTGGCAACGGCGCCAAAATTTGGTGGCTGTCAAACTACCAAAAATAAAATTTATAATGAGATCTACTCCCAAAACTGAATGAGTATAGTAGCGAGTAGGGTCGTCTCTTCAGGGAACCGGTGGATTTATCACACACAGATGATTTGGGGGATTTTTGGAAGGAAGATAAAAGAAATAAATTAAAGATGCAAGGGTACCGAATCTCTAAATCGCAAAAGTGTAGTAGCTAACGAATGTAATAAACAATTAATTAACACAACCTAATCAAGGAGATAATCTCGGCACCGGTTCATGCAACTGATCATAGATACTTGAATTAATTCACACGTTCACAAATAAATTGGTTAAAACAATTCAACAACTGTCAAACCACCAATCTCTCCTTAATTATACGGTAGTCCAGAGATGTTCTTAAAGTACTCCCTTGTAAAATAGATAACCCCAGAGACACTCGAAAGATTTAATCTATTCACAATTTTAAGAATTAGAGAGACCCAATCCTAGTTAACAAACATACATGCCGATTCATTTAAACTAGATTAATTATTCCTACGGAACAAATTAGACTGCTTGCGAGGCAATGAAATTGTGCCGTTTGCCACTAATTTAAGATATTCAAGTGATACGCACCCCTATCCTAATTGGTAATATATTATTTAGACAATTGAACAACTGGCCATATTGATCCAATAGATCTCAACAATAATAGGCTATTCAAGCAAAGAATACTTAAATACTCACAAACGTCGAATTTAGAACAATCAAAACGATCTTACAATTGTTCGTGCACCGGACCTTGATTATTCCTCAACTAGATAAAAGACGTTTAGCCTTGCCGCATAACGACGAAGCAATTGCAAGTTTTCATGGACTTTAGTCGATTGTAGAAAAGTAAAGAGTGGCTCGACTCCTCGTCTAGAACTCTCGTTCCGAAGAAGAAAACTAAGGTAAAAGTGAACAAGATAAAAGGTCAAAAAAGATCCCTTCTAGTCTATTGCTGTCTTCTATTTAAAGCTTCTTGCTGCCGCCTCTCTTTCTCCAAAAACAAGAGTTTGTTTCCAAATGGTAGCTTCCTTATTTTTTTCCTTCTTGAGTTGTTGCCAAAAGGTCTCCTTTGAATCCATTTCCTAATCCCACGCAGGTTCCAAATATGTCTCCCAATAATAACAGTAGCTCCAGGGATAGGACCCGCGATTCGGCTTTTTAATGCAGCTCTGCGATCTCTAGCGTGGGCACGCTCTGGAATGATTAGTCTTCTGGTATATGGCTCTTTTTGTCATTTTTAACACCCATCGGCTGAAAATAACACAAATACCAAATATGAGTAGAAACCCATTACTCTGCACAATAATTGGACAAAATCAAGACCAAACATCGACGAATAAAGCGCACAATTATCACACTATCAAAAGCCCGTGCTTCAGCTACTGCATTAGTAGCATAGCCAATATTTCTACCGCAAAGCAATCACATTGGGAAAAGGACATTCCCAAGCAACAAGCTTCTCAACTTTAGGATTAGGACCTTATTTGATCGGTCCAAGAAAGTAAAACTCAGCAGCATTAGAGATAAAAAAATGCACCAAATCCTTGGGTCTATTAAAAGGATCAAATATGGTTTTTTTGCACCAAACGTGACAATACAAAGTAACAAAGATATTTTATGCATATGTTTGATTATTGTATCAAGGGGCCTTTCTTGTTATACAAAGTAACAAAGATGTTTTACTTATTATTTTGTGATACTAACTGAAATAATCGTATATTGATTATATAAGATTTCGATTCTTTAATTAAAATCTTAAAATTTTAGTGAAACGTTTTTTTTTTTTTTGTGAAGGAGAAAACATTATACTTTAAATACTAAAAATTTGTGACACATTTGAATTCTGGTTAACTCGTATTAAGCCAAGCGCCCAATGAACTTAAAGGTCAAGCTTGGGCCATCATATGTGAAGCCTGGATGGATCAGGCGCTGACACGGGCACGAATTTTTCCTCGACCTCGGCTTGTAGTAATATCCATTTATTCGCCATTAACTAGAAACAAAAGGATTCGGCACAGGTAGGGTTGGCCTTAAGTGCGGTTGAAACGGTTGTCGTATTTTTCATAATTTGGTATATATTTACGTAATTTTATTATATTTTATTAAATACAATAAAAGTTATGTGAATATACATCAAATCGTAAAATATAATAAAATTATGTGAGTGCACACCAGATTATAAAATAAAATAAAATTATGCAAATATATACCAAATCATAAAAAGAGCACAATAATTGTATCAATTGCACTTAAGACCAACTGTACTTGTCCATTCCCAAGACAAGTGATCAAAGTACTATCTTATGTGCGTACAATTTATAAAATTTGATATTAAACTTTAAGACTCAAATTGTTAACGAAGTTTATGAAAATAAAAATGTATAGATGGGTGAATCTTTGGTAGTGATCTATAGTTATTGGTTGCTTAGAAACATAATTTAGAAATTCTAATAAGTCGCTTTTACAACTGTTGCATTCGATTATCTTCATTATTTTTCCTCATGAACAAGATCGGCAGAAAGCATAATATTATGTCATGGTGTTGAGATTTCCAAGTACATGTTGCACAAGAAATCTTTACCTGTTCAATAAGGTGAGTTATGCACTGAAATATTTCTTAAAAGGACTATGAGACGTGATGAATGCTACCCGAAAAATCTGAATTGCATAGGAATCTTTGCCGGACTTCTTTTACAGCTACTGATTTGGGTGCAATTAGGAGCATTTTATCAAAGTGGTATAGATCGGAAGTTTATAAGGATGATTGTTGTAATTAACCTTTTAAGACATTATATTGATAATAAGAAATTTTTGGAGGTTGAGACTTATTTTTCACGCTTTACGCAATAGTACATGTTACCCATTTCTCTCTCTCTCTCTCTCTCTCTCTCTCTCTCTCTGGGTATAAACTCCTTTAAGAATTCGGTTTCAGTCACTATTACGAGTCAAGACATATTTTCGAAACTATAAACTATAGGTTATTTCACTAGCACAGTCCTCACATCGACAACAGAATTCAAACATAGGACCTTTTGCGTAAGGAAATGGCTCATCCTTACTAACTAAGCCAGTTTGTGTGAGCGAATCAAACATTAATAATTCTGGTTCTTTCTTTAATTCATCAACTAGAAGTAGAAGGGGAGAGCTGAGTATTTTTTTGTCACAATAATTCAGAGTTTATCACCTTCTCTACACATGACTGATGCCAAAGCAAAAGGCAGCACCCTAGTTTAGTTTTAGTTACTAAATGTTACCGGGGCTTCCCCTCATTTTTTGAATTTGTTGTCAGATTTTTTTTAATACAAATGTGGAGATTAAGGAGGATGGGCCATAGTTTCCAAACCCCCCATCAGGAATTAAAGAGGAAAACAAAGGCCTCCTTGGTATGGAGTGCTTAATAGAAAACCACATAGGCTTTTCACGGTTCAGCCCACACTCTCCCCGGCTTGATCTTCTAGCATTAGCCCAATTCCCTATTTTTTTCCTAAAAAGGAAAACTTGTATTTTTTTTATATTAATACTAGTATGTTTACCTTTCAGTAAATGGTCGTTTAATTCTTTTAATGCGGTATTAGCGTGTATTAAGAGAACTCTCCATGGTAGTTAGTTTTATGTCATTTGCGTAATAATTGTACTTAATTAATGTCATTAAATATATAAAACTCTTCATCAAATTATATCTTTTAAGCATGAAGATTTATAGGTTGCCCGTGTAGCTTTATTCTTTTAACCTTTTCTTTTTAGGTTTAACATTTGGTTTAAGATCGCCTTAATATTTGTGGGCAATCTAGAGAATATATTCATTCATTTAAGAACTAGTAACCTATCTACTCTTTTACTTAATTTTTTTTTTCACTTAAGGGTATCCTAACCTTTCAACCAAACTAATGCCCTAAGGATTGTCTTAATTTTTTTTGTCACTTAGAGGTAGCATACGGGAGTCGATCACGGATTGACGGGACTCGCCGGTAACTATCAGGTTACGAAATCAGTCAAACTATCCGTGGGGCACTCTTTCACTTAATTAAAAATAAGGTTTTTTTGAAAAATTTGCCAAATTGGTCCCTAACATTTTCACAAAAAAATTTTTCAGTTCTTAACATTTAAAATCAGTTAGAATTGTCTCTAACATATAAATTATGATCCATTTTAATCCTAATGCTCGTATTTACTCATTTCTCTGACCCCTCAAGTATTTTTAAGGGTAAAACTGAAAAAACACATTTCATTCCTGGTTGGAAGCAAAAGCACCACTTTTCACCTTTCCCCCTAAAATTACAGTCACAAAAAACCCTAGTACCCTAAAAGACCAACCGGCAAATCCAAAACTCAGCTGCAGCTAGATGGCTGCGCAATAGAGGACGAATAGCAGCTCTATCTCTTTTTCTCCAACTTCTTCTCCTTCTAATGCAATCCCACCAACTTCTTCTCCTTCGAATGCTTGCATTACACCTCCTCCTCCCAATGTGTCACAGTAGCCTAATCAGACTCCCGATGCTCCACCTTCTTCTACCCCTTCAACCTCTTCCACTCCACCTCCTCAATCCTCTCTTCCAGCCCGTCCTACTTTCTCCCCTCCTTCTCGACCCCAATCATCACCACAACCATTATCAACACTGCCTCCTTCCCCTTCCTTACTTTCTCCGTCCTTCCCTCCTCTTCCGTCTGTGCCACCATCGTCACCCCTTGCTGCCTCCCTCCGTCTGTAAACTTATCACCCCCCTCCTCCCCCCACAAGCATCACCTTCCTCTCCCTTTGGCACAGCACATCCCTCTCTAGCTCTTTCACCCTCTCCTCCTCTGCCAATTGCAGTCCCTTCACCACCTACCCCAGTTTCTCCACTTTCTTCCACTATAAAGTCACTGTTCACTAGCCCTCCCTCTCCTGCATTACCTCATCCACCACCACCAGTTTCTTCCCAGGCTCCACCCTTGTTAAATCCCCCTCCACTTTCGGTGGCGTCTCCTCCTCCCATCACCACATCTCTTATTCTACCTTCTCCCTCTGCCTCCCGGAATAATACATCCCAAGCTAATGCTCCAATTAGCTCAGTCTTACCAACAATTCCCCCTAAGAAACCCACTGCAAGATCAACTACACCTGCTCCAAATATTATTGCAATCACAATATCCAGAAATGGTGGGGTCATGAAGATGGAGTTGTCATGGCAATTGGATTCGTGGGCTTTCTGGCAATTTGGTCTTATGGTGCTTGGTGTTTGGTTGGCATGAAAGCAAAAGAAAAAGGGGGCCCCATTCACACAGTGCCTTCTCCATATGCTTCCTCCCAAAATTCAGGGGGAAAACTAAGGTTTTTTGTAACTGTAATTTTAGGAAAAAAGGTGAAAAGGGTACTTTTACTTTCAACCGAGAATGAAGTGTGTTTTTCGGTTTTGCCCTTAAAAATATGCCCACATGAGAGGAGCGTGCTATTTTCAGTCGGAGAAATGAGCAAATACGAGTATTATGACCAAAACAAATCATAATTTTTATGCTAGGGATGATTTTGGCTGATTTTAAATGTTGGGGACTAAAAAATTTTTTTGTGAAAATGTTATGGACCAATTTGACAAATTTTCCCTTTTTTTTAATGAATAGATCAAATACAATGTTTAACAAAAGCAGTAAGTACTTTTGTGCTAGTCTGCAACAGAAAATTCTTCAGGTTTAGCAATGTTGACAAGAACACACATCTTTAAGCCGATCCCCACGTCGATTTGGCGGCCAGTGCAGAATTTTCAATGGTAACTTTCCACTTGGATAAGTAGAAAATGATGCATTAACCCCGGATTCCTAGGTAATTAGGCAATAGAAGTTCTTTAACCTCAATTACTTCTGCTGCTTCAATTCTTAATAGTTAATACACTCTCTAGAAATTCCAAGTCAATCACTCGTTTTAAAATGAGAAGAGAAAAGAAATTTGGGATTAATTACGTTTGCTACCCCTGAGATTTATCTAAATTATGAATCAAACTTCGAGGTTTGACCAAATAATGAATGCCGCTTGTCACGGGAGGCAGATAGATGAAGTTAACTAGCAGAATTTATTTGCATGGGAAAAAAAAGAAGAACTAAAAAAGAAAGGGAAAACCTTTTCTCCAGCATCTCATTCTGTACCCATTTCCTTGAGAGTCATTATTACTGCTTCCATGTTACCTTTTCTCTTTCCCACTTAGCAAGTTACTATAAGTTATTCAGAGGGGTTTGAGGTGTAAAACCCACGTTTTTTTTGGAACCTGTTTTTATTATTTTGTTTTTCCCAATTAATTAAAAAGGTAAAATTATTATGGGTAAAAGAAAAAAGAAAATAAAATAAAATAACTATAGGACGGGACAAGAGTTCATAATCAACTAAAACTCTTATCTAAACTACCTACTAGTGGGTAGTGCTAGGATTTAGGATTTTATCGAAACCATAGAAAGAAAAATAACACCATCCCTACCTTTCTTTCATCTGCCTCCCCTAAAACAAGAGCCGTCAAAAAGTAGAGAAGGAGAAGTAGGTGTCACCGTCAATCAATCAGACAACTAAGCATCTAAACCTGTAAGTCCCAAATTCACATGAAACTTCTCTTTTAAGTTCTATTAGTTGTATTAATTGTCCTAGAGATTTTAGGGATATGTATTATTGTTATATATATATATATTATACATTTCTATACGAGATTTAGGAAGATTCCTATTTGGATTAGTAGGAATAGGGTGATAGATTGTAATCTTGGGATGAATAGATTATCCAAATCTATTGAAGGAAAAAAAAAGATGAGGGAAGGGAAAGCCGCCACTGCTCTGTTTTGCTAGACGTTGCTGAAGCAACACAATAGAGGAAAAAAAAGAAGAAGAAAAGGGGGGCCCGCCATCACTGGCGGCAGAGAAAGGAGTTGTCAACGGCTGGCCTTTCGGCCAAGCCAAGACAAAAGAAGGGAAAAAAACTTGAAAGTGGAAAGGTTGTCAGCATTTGCCGACGACCATGGCTTGACTTCATGGGTTGGCCGAAAAAGAAAAAACAATTGGCAATTTAGATGTGGACCAAAATATGATATAAAATTAGTAAATGTTTAATAAATAAATTTTAAATATAACTAGTCCATTTTTATAGTTTATCTTGGGTATTAAAATTCAGGATCCAATTTAAAGTAGTTGTTAGAATTGAAGGGTTAGTCATATTAAATTATACTTAATTGATTAAGTCTATAATACTTAAATAGAAATTTAAAACATCTTAATCTAACCTTATTAGGTTAATTTAGACAATGTAAAATAAGTTCTAAATTATTAAACGAAATGCTTAAAATCATAATAATAATAATAATAATAATAATAGTAAAAAAATAAATAAAATAATAATGCTAGCAATAACACTAATAATAATAATAATAATAGTAGAAAATAATTAATAAAACAATGATAGTAAAAATAATAACAATATAGACATGGAGGAAATAAATTAAGGATAGAAATGAAAATATAAATATAAATACGAGTGGAACAAACTAAGACAATAACTATAATAAGTCAATATATATATACACATATGTACATGTATACATATATAATAATAACACCTACACACGCATAAAAGTAGAAATAAAGTGAAAGGTAATAGTAACTAATTAACAAATATATATATATATATATAAGCGGTAATAAAATGAAGTAGCGATGACGAGAACGATAATAATAATAATGAATAATTATAAATTATAAATTATAAATATGTATAATAAGATAATAGTCAAGATAATAAACATGATTATGAATAATTATCTTCTTTTAAATTAGGAACTTACAAAAAGGAGAACTTTCTAAATTAAGAAACTTTCTAAAAATAGAAAATTTTCAATTTAGAAAACTTTTCAAAAATAGAAATCATCCAATTTAGGAAAATGCTGCTAAGATGCATATAATGGTCTAGACATGAATTTTCTACACGCTCGGAGTTCGTTTATTTATACATTTATAGGAAATAACAACTAATTAGGAAACCTATACATTTGATAGGTATGACACAAGTTTAAAAGATCCAAAGTAGTTCCACTCAAGCAGTCAGACAAAGGTAGGTGGTATTTATCCTTCTGAGATTTCAAAAGTTTGAAGTGAAATTTTTGTTATCAATTATATTTTTATGTGTTAACCTGAATTGTATTGATTAAATGATTTACTTGATTATTTACACAAGTTCTATTTTTACTATATAAAAATGGACCATATGACTTATTTGAAACTTCTTGATATGTTATTATATACCAAATGAGTTGTATCTTTTATGAAACCCAAAACTATACATGTAACGTGTGAAATGAATTTATGTCAAGAAAAGTTCAAAACGGTCATGGAATAGACGGTAGGGGTTATAGTCCTATCTAATTGTCATGGTAGTCTGGTATAAAATCTGGCTGATTGACAAGGTCATGGTAGCCTGGTAGAGAGTCCGGCCAATTGACAAGGTCATGGTATAAAGTCCGGCCGATTGACCCATATATATAATGAGACTAATCGGTAGTCATGAAACCTATTAGTCGCCCACTTAGGAGGGTTTTAATCTCTAGGTTGAGTACTCAGTAGCCGGTTATTACAAATACTTGGTATGACCTCATATGAAATGATTTATGAATGGATATGAAGAGACTTATGAATTGATATGAGATGATTTATGACTTTATGATTTTTCATGTATAGTTATCAATAAGATGCTTTTAAATTGCTTGCCACCCGTAACTACTGATTGTTTTATAAATAACATTACTTTCATAATTATGGATATGAACAATGTGTAAATAATTTGATTTATATATATCTATGTATATATAAAGTTATGAGTGCATGATCTAACAGATGGGTAGATATTACCTACTGAGCGATTTGTCGTTCAACCCACTTTTTACCATTTTTGCAAATTCTGAAGAGTATGAGTTGGTTTACGTAGAAGACCCTGAGAATGACTTTTATTAGTTTTAAATGAATAGAAGTTGGCAGGCAAGCTATTTCTAGTTGTTAGTCTTGTTTATTTTCATTTCTACTATTTCAATCAGAGAATAAATGTACGAACGTATTGGATATTCATAGACTACCTTTTATATGAGATCTGTACCGTACTTTATTTAGTTATATTATTTAGTACTTTTAAAATTAGTCTAATTAATGTAGCCTTGTATTCTTGAGCAGGACTTGAGAATACGGCGGATGTCATGTGACGGGCGCGTGCGGGCTCGGAGCGTGATATGTGGTGATGACTTAAGACTTCCTCTTCAGTTTTCCTTCACCAAAAAAAAAATTGTTTAACTTTTAATTTTTAGTTTTAATATTGTTGCCATAGGTTAATGTGTTTGTTTCATCCATTCTAATTTGCTGACTGATTTTTGTTGATTTGAGATTTATCCTGTTTTGCTGTGTTACTTGGGACCAATGACGGAAATAGAAAATTTAATTTGAGGTGGCGAAATGCATACATATGTAAACTTAGGAGTTAATATCAAAGTTTTTTTGAAAAGTTTTGTGGAATAATAGGAAATTATAAATATTCTCAAACTTTTAGGAAGAGAAAGAATGACTTTCTAAAACTTGGGGGAGCGAACATCTAAATATATATAGAATACTTTGAAAAAAAATTCTCAACATTTTACAAGGGACAAAACATGAATTTTCAAAACTTGGAGGAGGTGGCCCCTCCCCATCCCCACCCTAGCTCCATTCTTGTTTGGGACCTTTCCCATGATGGTTGGAATAGCTATTTAGAGATTTGAAGTGCAATGGCAAGGGGGATGGATATTGTTCTTAAAGATGGAAGAAAAGGAATTACATTTTTTTTTGGAAACATTAGATGATCTGTATTGATTATAAAAATTTTATAGTAACGAGCAAAGGTTTGATCAAAATTACACAAGAAGCGTACGAGCAAAGGCTTGACTAAAACTATACAAGACGTGTTCAAAGCCGTTGAAAATTTATCCATTTCTTATCTTGACACATGTTTAAAACATAATAACTAATTCTATTGCTAATCACATTCCTATCTTACCTAACTGAACAAAAGGAACACATTCGAAATAACGCCTTCATGCTTTAGATATCTTCCACCAATGTAGCCAATCTGCTGTACTGAGCTCTTTGAGATGTTATCTGTCCCAAGAGTGCCTTGTTCTGTATAGATCAAGTGGAAGAAGTTAGGCGAGGCAGTCGTCTGTTGTTTTTACCCTTTTACTAGGGAGTTCGAGGAGTGGTGGTTTGGTTGAACGTGGAGGGGTTGGGCCATGCCAAATACAGCTACGATGGAACAAGTGTGTTTTTGTCAAAATGGTAATCATACTTGCATGATCTATCAAGAAAAAAGACGGAGAAGTGGAGGTAGAAGTTTCACAGAAGATTCAGAGTTGCACTCACTGAACATATAAAAAATGGAACTGGCATGGTGTTGACAAACTTTGATAGGTGATGCCATGATGGCACCAGAAAAATTCTTGCGGTCATCGTCCAATCTGTTAAACTCTTTTGTTTTCTTGATTGATGGGTTAAAATTTGGCCGCCGAGGGGTGTTTTTTTGGGGGACTGACAGGTGCCGAACCTGTGCAATAATAAATACCTACTCGAGAAAAATACAGATTTTGTATATAGCGGTGAGTAGGGTCGAATCCACAGGGACTGGGGATAATTCGTTTCTTCTAGAGTCCAAAGTATGGGGGGTTTTGGATTAAATGCTAACTAAATAAATTAACTGCAGAAAATAATTAATTAAAAGAAATGATTGGGGAAACTCTAGCCAAGGGTACACTTCAGAAATGGTTCAGGCACTGATCATTGATGCAGAAATAATTCCAACATTTAGTAATAGATTAGTTATAGTTGTCATGCACGCGATAAACAACCAACCCTTCCTTAATTTCTCGATAGCTAAGGTACGACCGTTAGCTATTTCTCTAACCCAAAAATAACCCTAGGTACGACCGTAGGATTTAATTTCTAGATTGCATTAATAATTAGAAAGGCCCAATCCTAACCAACAAACACGCTACGAGGGTTTGTTTAAATTAGATCATATGCCCCCCTGACATAAACCCAATTACGCCAGTTGCTACTGAGGTAGAGATAACGAACAATTACGGATTCAATTACCCCTATTTAGCAAAAATAGCCTATATGAATAATTAATTATTGCGCACTAATCAATCATACACAAGGCCATAGCAATTAAAAGCAGGAAACATATAAATACCAATAAATTAAGGAAGCAATTAAAATAAATTCGATCTCACAGTAATTGTCGAACCAAATCGTCAGTTGTCCCCTTGACTAGAAAAGCTTAACCACGCCTCATGAGAAAATCTCCCCGTTGGGGAATATTGTCGAACACCTGGCGTGTGTCAGAGGCCAGTCCAAAGAAAGGAAAATAGAACTAAACTAAAAAACTAAAACTAAAGCCCTAGATGTCCTTTGCTTCTGTACGTTGTCCCCTTTTAAAGCAACAAAAGAAAGATGACTAAAAGCTATCTAGGTGGTCCCCACACATGTGGACAAAGCCTCCAAAGTACTTCTTTCTCCAAGTCTCTCTACGTAGCTTCTTTTGAAGAGCCCAAATGACTAAATGCCTTTCACTAGCTTGTGGTCCCCACCAATTCAAGGGCCCAAGAATTGAAACCCTTAGAAGTTTCCATATTTTCCATAAAATCCCTCCTTTTTGGTAGTTTTCTACTTCATTCCTGAAATTAAGTCCAGATACCAAATATGAGTAAATATTAACAATTAAGCAATATTTGGCAAGGATAAAAAGGGAGATTAATAATAAAATAACCAATAATTAACACCCTATCAGGGACGGGGGTTATAGGAGAGGCCGAGGTTAAGAAAAAATACTTATCACCATCTTTTTGAATGAATCTTTGATCAAATCATCTTAAAAGTTTTCTTTCCTGTGTAACATTTCCAACTTTTGGCCGCCTTCAAGTACAAGTCAAGAAACTAGGATAAATAAAACCAACTCCCTCTTAAGGATTTGGCCATCACATTAATTGTGAGATGGGAGATCAAGATTCAAACCTTATCTTTCATCAATATACCTCTATCTGATGTTTATTCTAAATTCATACGGATGTGTGGTGCATCCGTCTGATCTGATAATGGTTCAGTCCCCGTTAGGTTTTCCTGACTTAGTTGTGGCTCCCCCTTAGGAGGAAGAGTAGGTTAAGTTAAATTAAACTAGATGTGTCGTAACGTTAATAAAAAAAACTAGGATAAATAAATCTGAAGTTGCATTAAATGGCTCGAGCAATTTAATTACTAAGATTATGTTGTGAAACTAATAAAATAAACTACCAAAAGTAGGGATTGGAATAGTAGAGTGAGAAGTGGAGAGAAAGAAAGATGAACTATAGGATTATTCTATTCACTGATCAAAGTACTTCTAGGTTTTAAGGTTACAAATGAAGTAGAATTCACCCCTATATATAAGTGATTCAAAATCAAAGGTACATGAACCCTATTAAATATTAATACATGAATTTAGTACTTTAAGTACATCCATAAATGGGTTCATCCAATGTTCCAATGAACCTAGGGAGGATACATGTATCTTCCTTCTTAAGAATATAAACAGACATCCACATCTTATAATTATTTCATAACACTTCTCTTTGAATGTCCATTACACAAAGAATATGTCTCGTTAAAATCTTACTAGAGGAAAATCCAGTGGGACAAAAATCCTAATGAAGGAAAAAGAGTACACCATTCTTATGTAATAATTTCTCCCCCTGATACAAACATTATTTGAGATATTTTAGCTAAAGCATTCCAATATTCTTCACCAGTTTCTCAAATGTAGCAGTTGGCAATGCCTTGGTAAACAAATCTGCCAAATAATTATTTGATCGGATTTGTAGCACATCAATCTCACCATTCTTCTGCAAATCATGAGTAATGAAGAATTTCGGTGAAATGTGTTTCGTCCTATTTCTTTTAATGTATCCTCCTTTTAATTGAGCTATACAAGCTACATCATCTTCATATAAAGTTGTTGGAGGATTTTTCTTCTCGGAGAATAACCCACAACTCTTCCGGATGTAGTGGGTCATTGATCTTAACCAAACGCATTCTCGACTGATCTCATGAATTACTATTATTTCAACATGATTTGATGAAATGACAGTTAAGGATTGTTTTGTAGAACGCTAAGAAATAACTGTACCGCCACAAGTGAAGAGATAGTCAGTCTAAAATTGTACTTTATGTGAGTCAGATAAATACTCAACATCAGCATATCCAAGTAACTCAAGTTTAGATTTATTTGAATAAAACAAACCAAGATCAATTGTTCCTTGGAGATAACGAAAAATATATTTAATACCATTTCAATGTCGTCTAATAGGCGAAAAACTAAATCTTGCTAATAAATTCACAACAAATGATATATCTGGCCTTGTACAATTAGCAAGGTACATAAGCTCACTAATTGCACTGAAATATGGTATTTCGGATCAAATACTTCTTCATGTTACTCTCGTGGCCTAAAGGGATCCTTATTAGGATCCAATGATTTGACAACCATTGGGGTATTTAATGTATGTGCTTTATCCATACAGAATCGATTTAATACCTTCTGGGTATAAGCAGTTTGGTGGCTAAAAATTTCACTTTCTAAATGTTCAATTTGTAAACCAAGACAGAATTTTGTCTTTCCAAAATCTTTGATCTCAAATTCTTTCTTCAAATATTCGACAGCCTTTTGGATCTCTTCAGGAGTTCCAATCAAATTGAAATCATTAACATATATAGCAATAATTACAAAATTTGACCCATTTTTCTTGATAAAAACACATGGACATATTGGGTTATTGGTATAACCTTCTTTAATTAAGCATTCATTGAGACGATTATACCACATACGTCCAGATTACTTGAACCCATACAAAGATTTTTGTATTCTAATAGAATACACATATCTAAGATTTGATTTACATGCTTCAGGCATGTTAAATCCTTTAGGGATTCTCATGTAAATATCATTTTCAAGATTTTCATACAAATAAACAGTGACAACGTTCATTAGATGAATATCAAGTTTTTCATGCACTGCAAACTCACGAGATACCTAAATGTAATCGTATCCACTACAGGTGAATACGTTTCATCATAATCAAATCCAAATCTTTGTAAAAAATCTTAGACTACAAGTCTTGCTTTATATTTCACAATTTCATCCTTTTCATTTCTTTTCCTCACAAAAATTCATTTATATCCAACTGGCTTTACACCTTCAGGTGTTTAGACTACAGGTCCAAAAACCTTCCTTTTAACCAGTGAATCTAATTCAGATTGTATTGCATCTTTTCATTTTGATTAATTATTTTTATGCCGACATTCATCAACCGATCTAGATTCATGATCCTCATCAACTTTTATAATATCAAGTGTTACATTTCATTATGATCCAATTAAATTTTCTATAATTTCATTCTCTTCAGGAGTTGGCTCTTCAGGAGGTGAAATTTTGTCATGACAGTTATTTAATCTCTGGAGATATTTGAAATCAATTTATACCTTATATAGGTAGGCCAGCCTTTATTTATAGCACTTGTACATGCCCTTCAGGGATATCAATTTTAACAAGAGTATTTCTTGCAGGAATAGTTGATTTAATGACTCTTCTGGAGTCGATAAATATAACTTTCTAGTTCACATTATTTTGTATGAGGATCGAGAAAATCCAAATTTTATGATTTCCCTTCAGTTGATTTTTTCCTTTCCCTAATGTCGGGAATCGTAACTCATCAGAATAATTAAATTATTCAATAGATCACTCTTCTAGGTGATGCATATCCGACATAAATTTCTTTTTGAGCCATGTATAATATAAAGGGGTATGTATAAATACTTGTCGACATTCAAATATTCTCATTTTTATCAAATCATATATTCATTAGGATCAGTAAACTTTTGGTTTACTATAGGTGATAATTATAAATCAAATGAGAATGAAGACAACTATATCAATAATCATTTCTCTCTCGAATGATTATTATGATATAATTAACTTTTATCTCACTTGATTTCTAAACAAGATCTTTATTATTATCTCATTTAATGTCTCAATTTGATATCCATTTGGATGGATAAATTTTTTCGAGACTTGGGAGAGAGTAGTGCATTATTTATGACAATTTTAGTTCCTTCAGGAAAAAATAGAATGGCTCTTTCGGAACTCTCAATTAATGTTGCACCACCACTGATGGTATAACATTTGTCTCTCCCATCTCCAAAGAAGAAAAATATCTTTTAGTTTTTAATATAGTGTGCGTAGTAGCACTATCAATGAGGTAAATGTTATCATCACCACTATATAGTCCCAAATATTTGGCATCCATTTCTTTTTCAAGAAAAAAATAAATAAACATTAATAAAAGATGCGAGAATAGATATTTGCAAAGTAAATTGATAAAACTAACAACATATCAAGTATCTGGGCAAATATTAAATACTTAATATATGATCATTTTGCATCTTCAGGATACTCAAAGAAATTGGTAACATCCAGGTGTATCATGTCAGCATCATCATCATCATAAGCATCCTTTCAGTCGATAAAATTTGGCTCGACATATTTGTCCTTATTTTTCAATGATGCTTGGTAGAGGTTAACAAGATGCTCAGCTGTACGACAGGTACGGGACCAATGACCTTCCATACCACACCGGTAACATTTTTCTTCATAAATTTTCTGTTTTCATTTTTTTGATCGTAGTTATTTTCTCTCTTTTGAAAAATATTTTGTTGTTTGCCACAGTTATAATTTTCACGGGACACAAATCTACTACGATCACGGCTACGGCCACGACCACGTCCACGATCTCGACCAAAATATTGAAATTGAGTGGCATTCGCTTCAAAGAATGGACTATCACTAGTTGGTCGAGACTGGACTATCATTAGTTGGTCAAGACTCATGATTTTTCATCAATAATTTATTATTTTGTTCAGCTAAGAGGAGACATGCAATAAGTTCAGAATACTTTTTAAATCCTTTCTCTCTATATTGTTGCTGCAGGAGCATATTAGAGACATGAAAAGTAGAGAATGTTTTCTCTAAGATGTCTTCATCAGTAATTTTTTCACCACATAATGTTAATTGAGAAATAATTCTGAACATGGCTGAATTATAGTCATTGATAGATTTAAAATCTCGTAGCCGTAATTGAAGCCAATCATATCGGGCCTTTGGAAGAACAACCAACTTCAGGTGGTCAAATCTCTCTTTCAAATCTTGCCAAAGGACATGAGGATCTTTGACAGTACGATACTCTACTTTTAATCCTTCATCTAAATGATGATGACGGAAAATCATGGCCTTAGCCCGGTCTTGGTTTGAGGCATCATTCTCTTCAACAATAGTATTCCTAAGACCCATTGCCTCAAGACGAATTTCAACATTTAATACCCATGATAAATAATTTTTTTCAGAAATATCAAGAGATACAAACTCTTATTTTGCGAGATTAGCCATAAGAACATGCAATAGATTCGTAGGACAAAATTTTACCTCGATAAGTAATCAAAAGTTGTTCGAGCAGAACCTTGACAGCGTCTCGTGCTTCACTTTTGTTCAAAGATTAGAGACTCGTGCTTTTCCTACGTTCAAAGTAGAGACTCGTACTTTTCCTTCGCTCAAAGTAGAAACCCGTACTAATAACGTGTTGTGAAACTAATAAAATAAACTATCAAAAGTAGGGATTGGAATAATAGAGTGAAAAGTGGAGAGAAAGAGAGATGAACTATAGTATTATTCTATTCACTAATTAAAGTACTTTCAGATTTTAAGGTTACAAATGAAGTATGATTCACCCCTATATATAAATGATCTAAAATCAAAGATACATGAACCCTATTAAATATTAATACATGAATTTAGTACTTCAAGTACATCCATAAATGGGTTCATCCAATGTACCAATAAACCTGGGAAGAATACATGTATCTTCCTTCTTGAGAATATAAACGGAAATTCTCATCTTATAATTATTTCATAACAGATTATTAATTTTCTCCTGATACTTCCATAAGATTTTTTAATTAACTAGTCAAAAAGTCAAATATCAATGGAGCATAATCAAATCTGGCTGCCGTCTGTGGTGGGCACAAAGCCAAGTGTAGTTAATTGACTGCTGGTCATGACTGATGGAATAGATCAAACTTCTTCATTTTTTTCATTTTTTTTGGTACAAGATTATAGAAAAAGAGGGGGGGAGTGGTTGGTGGGGGCCGTCGAACCCCCTAGTTTTTTTTTTTTTTTTGTCTAAAACGGCAACACTTCATTCATCAGATAACAAGTTACATTTTCTGGAGCAACTGCTCCTTTACGTCTGCCTGAGCACAGTCAAGCAACCAAACTGGAAAATTAGCTTTCCAATCAACAACTACATCTAACTTTAGAGCAAACTTAGCTAAAGAGTGACTAACAAAGTTGAATTCCCTTCTAACAAAGGAAAACAATTATGTCTAATGATTTTGCACTTGGCCCAATCAATTAAAATTTTGTTTTTCATGTGTTTTCAAGCAGAGGACAATACTAATACATTAGTATGAATACCCGTGCTACGCATGGTGTGATATTATTGAAAAAATGAAAATAAAATTGTGAATAAAAAAGATTAAAAAATTGTACCAACATAATTAAAATGTAATATCTGTCTAACAATAATTTGAAATATGATAGAATGTGTATATCATTCAAGAACTGTCTTTTTTTGAAAGATAGATACTGAAAAAATACTAGAAATTGATATTAGAAAATGAATGATATATGAATAAAAATGAATGTAATTGAATGTTGTTAAAATGAAATACTTACAAATATTATGCATTCGATTTGATAATCTTGCATGAAGGTGCGAACACTCTTCATACCAACCAACTTTTAGTACGAAAAACAAAATTGGTGATTTAATTAATTCTGTTGAATTTTGTGGAGTGCGTACAAATGAAAATGCACGATCTTTGCATGAATTGATTCGTTGATTGAACAACCTATCACCATTTTCCTGAGAATTAAGTACGTACGAAATTCAAAATTAGTGTATTTTTTTTTACATAGTTTAAAAGTAGCATTATAAAAAATAAATATATATCAAAAAATTCCACCTTCCTTTGTAATTTTCTGAGATAAGAAGCATGATAACCAAATACGAATCGTGCATGTCTGTCTTGTAGATTAAGATGCATGTTACCACTGGAATCTCTGATTTGTATGTTAATATTGTACTTGTTTGACAAATAGAATGTTATACACAATACAGAAAAATATGTTGAAATTAAAAGTTCATGAAATTCATTACCTAACAACAGTGTCGATCACGTCATTACAATGCAGACCAAAGTGACAAAGAATCAGAAAATGACAATCTTTTTGTGATAAGAAACATTAACTTTTTTGGCCTAAAGGTACGGAAACTGTCATCATGACAATATCAAATGCTATACATAGTTATCGAACTCCAAGAATCCAAACTAAGTCGCAAACAATCTAAAGATATAAATTTTCTATCGTAAGAAATTTCTCATATCAAATTCCATCATTTTTATATCTGGAGGGAATTTGATTCCATCAAAAGTCAAATACCAAACTTGTGCCATAGAAAAAAAAAAGACATAAAAACAGTGATAGATATCTATTGCTCTTACCATAAAATAAATTTTTATGTTTATTGTTGCATAATAAGTTGTTATTGAATCATGAAAAAATGAGTCTAAAACGATGATCTGTTACCTAACATTTCACTTCTATTTAAAGACGAAAGACAAAAACAGCAATAATCAATCTAAAATATTACATTATTGGGAATAATATTAAAAAAAAGGAAATGCAAATGTTTAAAGAATAAACAGTACCGAAATTTCTAATTTGAGGCGAACGACGTTTTAATCGCTGTAGTTGGGATTTTGTCCTTCGAATTTGATGTGAGATTTCTCTTCCGTCAACGCAAAGTTGCTGAAACTTTTCGAACTGCTGTGTAAAATCGTGCTAAACAAATGTTTTCTCCTTTGCAATCTTGCGAGTTTGAAATTTAGCTGTCGTTGAAATGCTTGTAGGCGAGCAAATTCCAAAGTGAAATTAGGTTAAGGGCTAAGATGCATAAATCATAAAAAAGTTGAAGGAGATAATAAATTCTTGAGAAAAATGCAAGAAAGTTCTCTTAATTGGAGTGAACACGCAAGAAAATTCAATGAAGATGCTATGTTTTGGAGGACTTTTAATTGGAGTGGTTAAATTGGAGGGTTGTTAATTGGAGTGGAAAAGTGGGGGAAATGTAGGAAAAACGTGAGCATGATTATAGGATTTTTAGAAGCGTTTATAGGATTAGTTAAGAGATAAACATTTCTTAAATTACACATACACTACAACAAAAATGACATTTTCTGATATGTCTATAAGGACACTTGCTGGTTTATGTCATTATAGCACTCCTATTATGGCACTTATTAGCAATTCAATAATATATACTCTAATTTTTTTTATTTTATCAGATATAAAAATAATAATGTACCTTTAGACTACCTAACATGACACTTGAAAAAATGTGAGATGTACCAAAAAAAAAAAAAGAAAGACACAAAACATCATCTTTTGATTTTGGCGGAAGATGCATTTGCTCTAAAACACTCAAAATTTTCATTCTACCGGCCAAAACACTTGGTCAAAGCACTTGCTCAAAAATTTCATTTTCCAGCTCCACCATTTCCAGCCCCCCCTGCCCCTCTCTTTGTGGAGGTGTTGGGTGTACTGCTCAGGCCAAGAATAGGCATTCAAATGGACAAGGTCGCTGGCCTGTTAAATCTGCTAGCTTCATTTTGGATTTGCTCAAGAATGCTGAAAGCAATGCAGAGGTTTGTCTATGTAGGTGAAAGGCTTGGATCTGGATTCACTTTTCATTTCTCACATTCAAGTGAATCAAGCACATAAACAAAGACGCCGCTACAAGATGAGATTCGTCTCACTACTTTTTTGTTAAACAGGGTTCTGTGTTGGCAAGAACTCTTTGGGGTTTTTAGGAATCTCTCTGCTGATCCCTCAGAGGATTTTTCTCCCCAACCCTTATGTTCGGAGCCCCTCATGCCTCTAGCCTCATTGTCAAAACCTAGGCTTTGTTGCTCTCTTTTGGCATTTGGGCTTTGGGGTTGGAGATGGAGGTCTTGTGGTCTAGTAGTGTTGGAAGGAAAGCCTTCTGAGCTCTGCAATGGTGGCTTTGTTGGCTGAGATTTCAACTTCGGTTGTAAAGTCTCTGTCTTGCCTACTTTTAGTGGTAAATTCCAACAACTCTCTCTCTCTCTCTCTCTATTTTATTGCAGATTTTTTTCCTTTTTTTTATGTATAAACATATTTTCTTTATGGGTTCTGTTTGTGGTCAATTTTCATTGACTTTGTGCAAAGATTGAATTTTTTTATGTAAATTTGTTAAACAGGGTTCTGTGTTGATCTTTGTGTTGAGTAATGTTTTAATTTTTGATAGTGGTATGATGTTTTTATTCTACTTTTTGTTTCTTACAAGATCTTAAATGTTTTTATGCGGTTTTGGATAATGTCAGGGTGTTTCAAGCTTCTGATCAGAAGATTTTGAATGAAAAAATTTGGCCCTTTTTAGAAAGTAAACTTTTGTAGTATAGATATGTATATTGGGTATTGAGATGTGTATTCTGCTGTCGGTGATAATTTTGTTTTCCTTTTGACTACAAAGTGGAAACATATGTATTCTGGGTTTGGGTTTGGGAACTTGGGTGAAGCGGCACAAATTTTCATCTGTTTGTTCTCTTCTGGGGCTTTTGCATTGCTGGTATTGGTCAACTGATACCTTAGTTAAATACTCCTGGAGGGCTTTGCTAATGCAAAATTCTTATTGATATCCAATTAATCTTCGTTGTCTTCAAGTTGAAAATAAAATAGTCATTTTGATATAGGATATATGCACCATCTGTCGTATCAGTACAAGGTAGATGGCACTGGGATTTAATTGGTGCAAATTTGCTGATGTTTCTCTATGCATCTTGATTACTAGCCAGTATATGTTTCTTTCCTGACTTTATTCATCAAGGATTTGTATAACCATAGGCCAGTAGTTTACTTAGAGTGATTGGGGGAAACTTTTCATCTATAGGACATTAGCCTTCTATGGTCCCAACTCCCAAGCATCAAGACACTTGCGTAATGATTGCTACTTAGCATTGAATGACTGTTAATCTCGTAAATTGTATTGATTTGCTTTGGCCCTTGATTAACTTTACATGTTTCAGATATCTAAATCCTTTCTTATTATCATTCTGTGACTGGCTTTGAAGCCCTCAGGGTAGGAAGAAAGCTTCAAGAATTGAGGTAGTTATTTGGCCCTGTTAAGTAGTAGGTCCGGTGACTTTTACAAACATAAATTTATTAGGTGATTGTTGGGTTATGGCTAGCTCATGTTTGAGGAGCTAAACATGTCAAAGTGCTTGTGCCTAATAACAGGTTATATAAATCTTTATGTAACACACATCATTGTAAAAAAAGTTTGTTCAGAGGTTATATAAAATTTTGGGGAACTTCCTACCCCCTCACTACTTGAGGTGAACTACTATAACAAATCTGCAGAGGATTCTGCTAAAGAACTTGGAGAGGAAATTGAAGGTCTGAAGGTTGTCATGAGAAGTGATATTTAGGTGAAAATATCATCAAAGATTCTGGATTTCTAATTTCTATGTGCACCAATGAGTTGGAAGTTAGAAATAAGTCTTGTTACTAATTTTCTACTGTCAGTGGTATACTATTCTCTGTACTTTAGAATTTTATCAGTCTTTCCCCTTTCACCTTTTCTTTAGCATTACATGCTATGTTGTAATTTTTGGTTGTATGACAGGCTCCTGGACTCTGCACAGTGAAAGCTTGCAGTTCCTTTTGCATTGTGGATATTGTCCTTGCATTTTGTGATGATGGTAATCCCATGCAATGTGCATGATGTCATTAATTCCATTCTAGAGTGTATTACTACTTCCAGTCCTGTTTGAGCACTGAGGGTGTTTAATTTCTTGACAAAAGGAAGCAGACCAACCGTATACGAGGACTAAATTTCTGGATATGACTTTCAGTTTATATAATAGATTATTATTTCAACTTACACGTAGGTTGAACTTTCTGCTGATTTTTTCTTAACTGTATATGTGAAGCAGAAATTGAAGACGCATGTGGTGAGGAAAAATGTAAATCCTGAGTGGAATGAAGACCGTACACTGTCAATTGCAGATCCAAGCATCCCAATCAAGCTAGTAAGTATCATACTTTTTTTTAAGTTTATTATAGTGGTGCTTTTTGAATAAGGTGCAGTTATGAACTGTAAAGTTTTTTGCCTTTTTGGAAATTGAGAAACATTAGGTTCATTCTCAATACAAAATGAATTGTATGACGAGAGTTGTTGCACCACTGATGCTCAAGTAGGAACAAAGTCTTCTGTTTGAAATAACTTATGTTGGATTAGTGTTTGCAGTCCTTGAAAAGTTTAGTTTCTTGTTGCGAAGGCTGAAAAATAAAATCTACATTATATTCTACGAAGGATTAAGGCATATTGATCATTGATTGACTCTATCCCCAGATGTATAGCTCCAGTTAGATAATTGGGTTCCTGTCATCTGCGTGGTCAAGGTCCAAATTTTTGCTGATGCATTATTTACTTAATTTTCTTACCATGTTAAAGCTAATTCAATCAGCATAGATACTTAGCCTTGCTCTTAATGGTGTGCAATGCAGCAAGTTTTTGACAAGGATACATTCAGTCTTGATGACAAAATGGGAGATGACAAAAGGATTAGGCATTGATTTTCTATCTATCTAAATTTGCTTCATACTCGTGTACAGAATTTTGCTTCTTGGCTTTTACTTTATTAGATGTTTACTTTCATTCCCAATAAAGCTGTCTGATAATTAAAAAAAAAAGGAAGTGGAGCCCGGACATTAGATTATTCTCATCAAGTGGAATCTAGGAATGTCTGTCACAAATAATTATTTGGCTCTCTAGCTATAACTTTGGAGTTGCTTGCAACTTTAGCATGACTTTGATTCTTGTACTTGTTGGATCTTTGATTCCTATTTTTGAAGCTTCGTTTCTGCTTGTAGCTCAAACTAAAATATTTATGGTTAGGTCTATTTCTTATACCAAAGTACTTTGTGCACAGGTGGTACCAACTAAAGATTGATGGTGTCTTTGTGGTTATGACTGAAGGTTCTCATTTGGTTGGAAAGTTTGGAAGCTATTACAAGTTCTTTCAACTTTTTATATTAGAAGAGTCTTTTACTTTAATTTTAGCTAGTGGCATTGTTTAACATTGCTATTCTACTTTAAACAACTTTTTCGATTAGTATGTTAGTACTTATTGTTGACTTTTAGTTCAATAAATGATATTTGAGCATTGATTTTTGCTTTTAAATTACTACATGCATTTTGTTCTTTGGGATAATTTTACAAGTCCTTTGTGTATCTGATTGACGGACTGTATAGCAGGGAGCACAACCAAGTTGCTTCTTTATTTAAAAAAAAAAAGAAAAAACTCTTGGCAGTTAAAAGTGTCTGCATAGCTCAACAACTTCGACAATATCCTGACACTTTTGATTATCAGGAAAAGAAATTTTTGTTGGCAGATGAAATGTTATAACAGTATAGTTTTCCTGACACTTTGAATAGTACAAGTCTATCCTCACATTGGAAGGGACAACACTCGTCCGAGGTGTGAGAAAAGGTAAAGTGTCAGTTTAGATAATCTATACTGCCATCTTTAAATGCCGTTAAAGGTCATTTTTGTTGTAGTGATAACTCGCGATTGGAGTAGGAAACGTGGGAAAAATGTGGGAAAATGTGAGTATGATTATAGGATTTGTAGTATACTCAATAACTTGATAATATACTCAAATCACGGATGAGGTAGAGTTTGCCTAAATAAGCTTTACAGTGTTCTAATTCCTTGCAAAAAAAAGAAAAGGCTAAATAGTCCTAATTGGCATTGCAATTTACGGCAACATGCCAGTGGCATCTAGTCCTAATTTTTTTTGGGTCAAAATCTAGTCCTAATTGGTTCTGCTGTTTCTTGATCATGTTGTATGCTTCCGAATTCTATTTAGCGTGTAATAATTGATAATGGCTTTATTCTATTCTTTCATGGTATTGGACAGGCGAAAACCACACCAGAAGTGTGGTAAATTTACTATAAACTCCTAATATTATCTCCCCTAATTTTTGTATACTTCTTAAAAAATTTAGACTTTTGTCAACAATAGGCTGGTAGCGCAAATAAAAAAAAAAGGGGACTGGTCACACATCTCATTCTTTACCCCCAAAGAACTCAATTTAACAAATTTCTTAGAATAATGGTGACGAAAATCATAACAATGGAGGAACCTGGGCTTGTTTCTTTTTTTTTTTTTTGGATCTGAAACATCCCTATTCATTTTTAAAAAATAAATAAATTGGCCATCTTACATTCATTAAGAAAGGGAAATTTTTTTGGTCATTGCACATGGATGTCCGGCCATCCTAAAGGGGAAAAAAATAGTTGTTCTGTTCTTGCGATTTTTTTTAGGGTTAAATATAGTAAACTCCTTAACTTTACATTTAGTTGCACTTTATCCCCTCAACTTTATATTTAGTTGCACATTTGTGATTTTTTTGAAACGTGATTGTAATTTGCAAAGCTCATTTATAGGGGTGGTTATAGAATTAGTTTAGTGATAAATATTTCTTAATTATAAAAAGGGATAATTTCAGAAACCTCCCCTGAGGTTTCTGACATTTACACTTACCTCCCCTGTGGTTTAAACAATTACACTGACCTCCCCTGAGGTTACTAATCCTTTACAAATTCAGTCCAAATAATTAAAATATTATTTTAAAGAGTGAAATTAGAATTTTGTACCTAATTTGTGCTTTGTGTTACATGTTCAATGAATGATAAAGTGTTACAAATTAATAAACAATTAATAAACTTTAAAAAGCGTAGTTTATAGGCAAATATGTATTACATATTTAAAGTATCAACTCTTTACGGGTATTTTACTTTCAAATATTTACTTTATTACAAATATTTATTCTCAAATACAGATTTGTATTTACTCTCAAATATTTAATTTTTGTTAAACACAAAACCTACCAGATTTTCTTCCGTAGAAATATTAATATAACACTTTTTCAATTTTAGTTATAAATATTTATGTATTTAACATAAATTAAATGATTCAGGATAAAATATCCATAAAGAGCCAATACTTTACTCATGTAATGGATGAAAGCCATAAAAAATTAATATTTTATGAGGCCATTTATTTTTTAAAAAATATTTAATTTATATTAAATAGATAACCTACTGATTTTTTTTGCAAGAATATTTCTGTAACACTTTTAAATTTTTAATTACAAATGTTAATATATTTATCATAAATTAAATATTTGAAAATAAAATATCTGTAAAGAGCCGATATTTTAAATAGGATATGCGTATTTGCCTATAAACTACACTATTTAAAGTAAGAAGTATAGTTTTTTGATTTAAGTTAAGGAGTGTAGTTTATTGATTTAAGTAAGGAGTGTAGTTTATAGGCAAATACGCATAACTTATTTAAAGTACCGGCTCTTTACAGGTATTTTATTTTTAAATATTTAATTTATAATAAATATATAAATATTTGTAATTAAAATTTAAAAGGTGTTACAATAATATTCTTGCAAAAAGAAAATCGATAGGTTATCTATTAATATAAATTAAAATTTAAAAAAAAGGCCTATAAAATATTAATTTTTTATGTCTTTCATCCATTACATGAGTAAAGTATTAGCTCTTTATGAGTATTTTATTCTGAATCATTTAATTTATGCTAAATACATAAATATTTGTAACTAAAATTGAAAAAATGTTATATTAATATTTCTACGGAAGAAAAACTGGTAGGTTTTGTATTTAACAAAAATTAATATTTGAGAGTAAATACAAATCTGTATTTGAGAATAAATATTTGTGATAAAGTAAATGTTTGAAAGTAAAATACATGTAAAGAGCTGGTACTTTAAATAGGCAATACATATTTACCTATAAACTACGCTCGTTAAAGTTTATTAATTGTTAATTAATTTGTAATACTTTGTCATTCATTGGACATGTGGTACAAAGGACAAATCAGGTACAAAATTCTAATTTCACTCTCTAAAATAATATTTTAATCATTTGGACTGAATTTGTAAAGAATTAGTAACCTCAGGGGAGGTCAGTGTAATTGTTCAAACCACAGGGGAGGTAAGTGTAAATGTCTGAAACCTCAGGGGAGGTTTCCGAAATTATCCCTATTTTTTATCATTTTATATACTTTGAACTTTATCTTTATGAAAATCACCTATTACTTACGCATGAATTGGGAAGATCATTTATTACTTTACTATATACAGACGAATTGCTAATATAACTGCTTGTAATTATTTTTAACCATAACTATCTAAACAAATCTTGATAAAATAATTGCTTATAAGCATTGCAACTATCAAAACAACCATCATTTGATGGGAAAAAAAGGTTAAATTGCCACAGTTTGCGTCAATAATAAGATTTTATGTAAAATTAATTCGCAAAACTGCACACAGTTCGCGTGTGCCTTTCGCGCTAGTATCAATCAAGTCCTTATCCTCCTAAGAAAGAGTTTATGGAGTATGTAAATCTATCCACTTTTTCATTCACGCATCAAAGAAACTATTTTATTTCAAACATTAGGTACGAACGAATGTATGATATAATCTGAACTTTCGACAAGTAAATTGCTGTTTAAGATTTCAAAAGGAGGGCAAAAAATTTACACCTATTTATGAATTCAAGTGATTTGTCCTTGTATCTATTAATTTCCAACCAAAACCCATTTCAGATAAGCGTCACTTCTCGAAAACATAGGACCCGGTTTCAGCTATTTACCCAGCATGTTTAATGCAAAGAGGGAGACTTTTCACTGGCAAGCTTCTAAATCTGGACAAGGGGCTGGAGCGGTTGTCAGACAACCGCTTATAAACTTTTAATGGCCAAGATGTGGTGGGCCCATCATCAACGGCCAAAATGAAAGCGAACAAAATGGAGATGAGTGTAGAGGATTGTTGCTTTAATACAAGCTTAACTTTTAACTCCGTTTGGTCTAGCCGTTAAGGGTATGAAAAATTCAAAATCAAAATTTGAAAATCAACTTTTGGTACGACCGCGCGGGATTTAAAACTCTTTCAACTTAAAAGATGTGGGAAGAAAATGGCGGTAATGGATTTTGTCTGAATACTTTGTTGCTGTAGCTCCTTTTGCTTTTCCTCTTTCAACAAACTCCTTCTGTTATTCTCCTCTCAACAAATTATTTCGCATAACATAGACATAAATTTTTGTCTTCTTCTCATCCAACTCTTAAATAAACCTTATCAAAACGGGCAGCTTTTCTGAGGTGTGTACAAGATAATTGTGAAGATCCGCTGCAGCAACAATACATGCCGATTTAAGTAGTGGATGACTGAGATAGATATTCATCGAGTAACAAATGCATAGCTGAGACTTGTGAGCGGCCCATCTGAAATTTACTGCATGGTGAACTCTGTCCAAGGTAAACGCTAATATTATATGTAATTTGATTGTAATAAATGTGTTATTTAGTGAAGCATGATTTAAAAATTATGAGAAGTATGTCATTATCCTTTTAGAGAGAATGGTTAACTTGTACAATAAAGATCCCGTACAGAATTTCAAAATATAAATGAGAATGTGTACAAATAAAATAACATAAGCGTAAAAATAACTTAACAATGTGACCAACTTAAATAACTACACAAACGGTATAGGTGACAATGTATAGATTTTGAGAATTCTGTCAAACCTTACGCTATGTAAAAGTGTACGATGCATACATGCATTTGTTATGTTACAAGTTGATATAAAGGGTGTACACATTGTTATAAAGTGTGAACATATGATTGTAAAGTATGTAAATACTGATATTATGCACAAATTGGTTATAATATTTGTTTGAAATGTATATATTTTGTAGTGAAATATGCTATGCAAATTATTAGAGTTATATGATTACCTATTACAAAGAAGATACGCATCCATAAAAATTATTTTACAAAATGTTGTAAGGTGTGTACACGTCGTTATAAAGTATGTACATATGTGAATACAAACAATTAAGTGCTTATGATGTGAATAAAGAAATAAAAAATAAATATAATTGTTTGTCCTGAAAAACAATAGCAAAAAATGCTTTTGTCGAATACAGGACAATGGAAGAAGCATTGTGTCCTAAGATCGGCATGGAGTTTCAGTCAGAAGATGAGGCATACAACTTCTACAATAGGTATGGATTAGTTGTTGGGTTCAGTGTTCGGAAAGACTACTTGAACAAGGATAAAGACGGTGTAGTTACATCGAGAAGGTACACATGTTGCAAAGAAGGTTTCAAACCACAGTACGAAGGAGATGTAAAACCAAAGAGAACTCGAGCTGAAACAAAAACCGGATGTGAAGCTAAAATGGGGATAATTTTGAACAGAGAAACAATGAAGTATCAGGTTCGAGATCTGGTAATCGAGCATAATCACACACTACACATTTCAGAATGTGCTCATATGATGCGTTCACAAAGAAAAGTAAGTATTTCTCAAGGAGCCCAAGCTGAGATTGCAAATGATGCAGGAATATCCTTGAAACAATCCCATGAACTCATGGGAAAAGAGGCAGGTGGATTAGGCAATATTGGCTACACTCGTGATGACTTAAAACGCTATCTACGTACAAAAAGAGAGAGAGGATTAAAGTATGGTGAAGCTGGTGCAATGCTACGATACTTTGAAGAACAAAAATTGGAAAATCCGTCATTCTTCCACGCAGAGCAGCTTGATTGTGAAGAACAAATTACAAATATATTTTGGGCTGATGCATCAATGCTGATGGATTATACCTATTTTGGAGATGTGATTACATTTGACACCACATATAAAACTAACAAGGAGTACAGACCATTGGGTGTATTTGTGGGATTCAATCAATTTAGACAATTGGTTATTTTTGGAGCAACTCTATTGTATGATAAGACCATTGAATCATTCAAGTGGGTGTTCGGTACATTTGTAGAGGCAGTTTGTGGAAGGCACCCAAAAACCATCTTCACAGATCAGGATGTAGCCATGGCCGCTGCAATTTCAGCTGTTATGCCTTCAACATACCATGGTCTGTGCACTTTTCATATTAGAGTCAACTTCATGAAACACCTTGGGAACTATTACAAGGATGGTAGTAATCTCCCATATAGATTTGCTGAATGTATGTATGAGATAGAAGATGAAAATGAGTTTATCATGGCCTGGGATGCAATGCTAAAAGAACACAAGCTCGAAACAAATGAATGGTTGTGTGGCATTTATGCATGTCGAAAGAAAAATGGGCAAAATGCTTCATGAAAGGCGCCTGGACTGCAGGTATGCGTAGCACCCAACTAAGTGAGAGTCTAAATGCTTCCATAAAAAATTATCTGAAACTTGATCATGACCTGGTTCAATTCTTCAAACATTTTGACCGAGTTGTGGATGAAAAAAGATATAATGAACTAAGAGCTGAGTATCACAGTCGACAGAAGCTGCCAATGTTGGGATTGCAACAGACTCCCGTACTGATCCAGGCAGCTTCTATATACTCTCCATGTATGTTTGTTGCATTCCAGAATGAATACGATGAATCCACTACAATGGTGATCTTGGACCAAAAGCATACTACAATGCATGTGGAATACAGTGTCAGTCACTATGATGGAGGAAGGGCAAGAAGACTGATATTGAATCCAATAACTAAAGACATTACTTGTAGTTGTAATCTTTTTGAGCAGGAAGGAATCCTATGCTCACATGCTTTAAAAGTGTATGATATGGTTGGAACAAAGTTTATTCCTGATCAATATGTGACAAAGAGGTGGACAAAGAAGGCAAGGTCCGGAGGCAGCGTCGATTGCAAGGGTAGAGAAATATCATCAGATCCGTCTCTCTCTATTTCCCATCGATATAGGCTATTAGCACCCGAAATGGTAAGACTTGCTACCAGGGCTGCCATGTCAGAAGCCGCTACAAAGTTAGTCAGTAGCGCAATGTCTGAATTGTCAAAGAGAGTCGAAATGCTATTTTGTGGAGAAATAGATGAAATAACACAGAATAGTGCATCAATGGATCTATGTAAGGGAATACAGGTGCAGAATGCAGCTGGTCACTTTGTGACTCCAACAGGTTTGAAGAAACGAAGTGGCAGAAAAACTAAGAAAGTATTGCGTAGTTGGGTGGACAGGTTTCACAGGCAAAAGAAAAACTCTAGATTGTCTGAGGCAAGCACTCCTGAGATGGTTAGTACCGAATCTTATTTTTGGACTTACATAACTATATCATTTCAATTGACTCTACTATCATAAGCCGACTGAGTTGTTGTATATTCTTCTCTTGTCAGTCATCAGAATCCTATCAACCTATCCAAAGCCAAACATCAAGCAAATGTTTGTCATCGAATAATTCTGTGGCAGTAAGTAGTTATTTTTATACTTTACATAATGTGCATTATAGTTCACTGTTAGTTATTTAGGTGTTACAAATTAATATTTTACTTGTACACATTGGTTATTAAGGTATACATATTAGTGATAGGATGTTCATCACATGTTATTTATTTTTGACACAGTAATATCATATTTTGTACATATTAGTTGGTACACATTACGACGATCTCTTAATTTAATAGCATTTACATGTTGTTGTTTTATGTGTACAAACTGATATATATGTTGTACGCATTGATTGATATCATGTACCACTGGTTATTTTGTTTTGAAATATCGTTATTGCATTTGGACACATGATTACACATTTGGATAAAAATTTTTACAGATTATTAATTTATTTGCTCACATTTATTTTTTCAATCGTACAAGTTACAATTATTTATCACCCGTTGATTAGTTTTGACATCGTGTTATTATTCTGGTACACGGGTGTATATTAGTTGGTACACAGTATGGAGATCTCTTGATTTAATAACAATTACATGTTGTTGTTTGATGTGTACAAACTGATATATATGTTGTACGCATTGATTGATACCATGTACCACTAGTTACTTTGTTTTGAAATATGAATAATTCTATTTGAACACATGATTACACATTTGGATAAAATTTTTACACGTTATTAATTTATTTTCTCACATTTATTTTTTCAATTACAAGTTACAATTATTTATCACCCGTTGATTAGTTTTGACATCGTGTTATTATTCTGGTACACAGGTGTATATTAGTTGGTACACAGTACGGAGATCTCTTGATTTAATAACATTTACATGTTATTGTTTGATGTGTACAAACTGATATATATGTTGTACGCATTGATTGATATCATGTATCACTGGTTACTTTGTTTTGAAATATGAATAATTTCATTTGGACACATGATTACACATTTGGATAAAATGTTTTACACGTTATTAATTTATTTTCTCATAATTATTTTTTCAATCGTACAAGTTACAATTATTTATCATCCGTTGTTAAGTTTTGACATCGTGTTATTATTCTGGTACACGGTGTATATTAGTTGGTACACAATACAGAGATCTCTTGATTTAATAGCATTTACATATTGTTGTTTTATATGTACAAACTGATATATATGTTGTACGCATTGATTGATATCATGTACTACTGGTTACTTTGTCTTGAAATATGAATAATTCCATTTGGACACATGATTACACATTTGGATAAAATTTTTTACACATTATTAATTTATTTGCTCACATTTAATTTTTCAATCGTGGAAGTTACAATTATTTATCACCCGTTATTTAATTTTGACATCGTGTTATTATTTTGGTACATGGTGTATTTTATCTTGTACATTACAAACCATATCATTTGAAATCTATTTCATAGTTACTTCAATCTAATGCATTGGTTATGTGTTATATCCATAGTAGCCCATAAGTTTATAGTATAACTTTACAATGTATTCATTTATGGTCACGTATGTACTGAATTTTGATTTTTGTTTAGATTACTTTTGGTTGATTTTTGTTTACATATTGTTAATTCAGTTGAACACGTTGTTATATATTATATACACATTTGCATCATAATTTTCGTACGACCTAACATCTTAAAATTTTCACATAATGTGTATTTAATTTTTACAAATTAGTTAGTTTGCTGTTATACACAGTGTTAGCATGACTTTGCAACTAATGTAATGTGCTACTCGTGATAACAGTCATTCAGTGAATCAAATTTTGGATCTTCCCCAGTTATTCACTCAGATATGCAGTCTTGTAGGATGGTAAGTCAGATATTGCAGTTGTATGGATAATCAAGATTTTGGACAAATTTACAGTATCTTATTCAGTACAATACTTAATGGTAGCCCGGTGAAGCTGGAATCACTCCTCAAATACTGAGTGCTCATAATATCCGTATTCAAGATCGTAACAATCTCCCACTTTTGCTTCCCAACGATCCTGTGAGCAAGACAAAGTACACAAGTTTCACCGAATTCTTAATGGTCAGTAATTCTTTAAAAAACTCATTATTTACAGTTATTATTTAGAACTATTCTAACCTTGTTACAAGATTATTGTAGGGCATGCTTTTATGAACACTGAACTTTTGATTTAAATAATTTATTGCTTGTTTCAATGATTGCCAGACCCCCATTGTGGCCTCTGTGGAAAGGTCAAAGAGCAGTACTCTCATGCAATTAAGCGACGAAGAAGTGCAACTACCTACGATATAAATGGGTAGAAGCTAATTGCCTTCTATGAATATGTATGCTAAGCTGATGTATCTTGTGACCCTTTTGGAACTAGATTGGAACAATGTAATATTAAAATGATTGTTTTACTTTTATATTAGATAGTAGTTTGAGAATTGCAATCAATGCAGAATAGTTTTACGCCTTTTACTTCTATTCAATTGATTACAAGAAGTTATATATTCATCGCGGTGTCCCAACCCTGTTTGCCGCAAACAAAAAATGAAGTGTGTCCCAACAGTATTGAACTTTGCTCCCAACACAAAATTCTATATGTCCCACTAGTAGTAAAAAGTTCATAACTAATGAACTTTGCTCCCAACAGTAATCCCAAAAGGAGATAATTCTACACAAGTACAAAATTCTATGCAATACAACTCATAAATTACTAAATATTTGTCAATCATTTATTACAACTGGCTTTTTCGTCGGGGAGGGATATTTAACAACTCAAGGATGGATTCGGCCCATTCGTTATGCTCGGTTGCAACCAACATAGACACATATTGCACTCGATACTTCCACATGTTAGCCTATCCAAGAATTGAAATAATCAGCACCACATATTATACATTAGTCATCATAAAAATAATTGCTACAAAAAAATTTCTATAAATCAAAATAATATATATACCTCTGTAATGCGTATGCCTAATCTTCCATTCCAGTGCTCCAGAAATTTCATTATGAACACACCACAATCATAGTGAATATGAATATGAATAAAAATAGCATATTACTCCGAATATTATCGCATGAAAAAAGATTTTACCTCTCATCTCCCGCGTCTTGCCATGTGAAATTCGCAATCTTCCGACTACATTGTGTCAAAGTAGCCTGGATTTGGAGCTGATAATCAGTAGACCTGATGAGGGTGTTGTGCCTTGTCGTCCGCAATGTCTTGTGCATTCGACCATCTTCCGCATCTATATTAAGTCAAGAATAGCAAATGTTTTTGTAATGATCAATTTTTATATCATTTACAAAGTGCAATAACAAATGAAAGCAGAATTTTAGCTACAACATATATAACTTGCCTTCGCACTCTCTTTTTTTATATCTAGACCGACCCTTCCATTGTGTTGCAGCACATAGCGAAAGCTGCTCTACTGTAGCTCCTGATGGGGAAGTTAGACCTGCATCCAAGCAATGAACTTCTGCAATTGCCTTAGCATCATCTTTTCCTTCTCTATCTTCGGGTTCACTTGCCTCATTTTCACCAAAATCCTCATTCCTATCCCCAACACACGTCTCGTCTTGGTTGTTTTCATATTCAAATTTGTCAGTATCAGAATCTATAACAACCTTTGCCTTCTCATCATCGATCATTCGCTTTTTTACCCATTTTCTTGTGGATCTAACGGCTGTCTGGGAACATGATGGCATGGCACTACGATGCGAGCAAAGGATACTGGATATATTCATTACACTTTGTTGACACTCGATTGCTATCCGCTCAGCAGTTGCCGCTTTTGTATATAGAGTGGCTAGATGAACCTGAATATAAAAAATAAATGCAATTAATCCTCATATTCGCACAACTTCGGACATATTTGCATTCGTATTAGATTTAATTTGTTATCTTACAGCAATTTCTCCATGTCCATTATTCACCATCTGGCTAATCACATCCGGTGGCAGCTCAGTAGGTTCCTCTTCCTCTTTTTCTTCTCTGTTCGTTTTGTTTGACCCTACCTTTGTGGACAAAAAAGTATGTTGTAAGTTTCGTAAAGCAGTTAGCCGTATAATATACTAACTCAAATTCCAAAAATATCATTGTTTCAGTAATACTTACTAGCTTTCCTTTGCCAAATTTTCCAAGACCACCCAATTCTAGTGTTTCTCTTTCCATTATATTAGCATCAGTCCATGCTTTTGGTATAGGGCAGGTCCTACGAACACAATGATTGAGTATACTTACTCGATCATAATAATGTAGCTGCAAAATAAAAACAACTTATCCTTGTTAGATACAATGAACAAATATAAGTTAAGATCATCCACTAGTTGAGATTTCTTAACTTACCAGCAAAAATAGGATGCAACCTCCAACATTTTTGTGGGCATTGCTTTGCATATTCAACAATTTTTTGCACAAATCAGCTCTGACAAACTCAGCCCAATTGAATTTTGCTATTTCTGAAGTTGATTGTAAACTCTCCCATAAATTGGCTTTAATTTCAGCTCGTGTTGTTGGAGCAAGCAAGCACCCACATGCAAAAATAACAAATAATCTCTTGAATTCATCCCCGACCTCCATGGATATTAGCTCATCTTCTATATCATGCCAATTATACTTCTTCTTCCTAGGATAATGTGGTTCGCTATCAATTCCATCATCTCCAGTATCTTCAACCGGCACTGGCCCCTCACCTGGAATTCCAAGAGCCTTTGCTATATCTTCTGACGTTACAGGCAGTACACGTCCACCTTCAAGTTGTATGTAAAAGTGAGTTGGATTGAAATTATTCACCAACCACATGCATATCATACTTGGAAGGTTGTGGCATTGGATCTCCAGCAATCCACCAAAACCTATTTCTTGGATTGCAGCTATTTTCTCCCCATCAATACGCCCCACAAACCTTAAAAATTTAGCTTGTGTGCACCTAAACCTGTATGCCTATAAAAACAATATAACAATGTTGATAAAATTTACCAAATAACACTCCAATACTTGCACTTGCGCTTTGAAACTTCTAAATCATTTAATTTAAAAACAATAAAATTGTATGCTACGTCCTTACTTGTTTTGCTACATCACTCTTTATGCTTTCTCCCCTGTCGGCTATAGACTCCTTGTAGCTTTTCATCAGCTCCTTATATTTTTTCATATCTTTTTCATTCTTCCATACAAGCTTCTCCTCATCACGCAATTTATTCCATGCATTTCTCGAGGCTATGTTTAGCTCCTGCATTGTTAATGCCTTTCCCTTTGCTTTTTCCTTGCGTGCGAAGTCAATCCTACCAACATTTAATATGATTAGATCCTATACATAGACTTTTGATTTTATCATGAGTTTTTTAACTAATTCAAAGCCCCAAATGTACACAATAATGCTTCTATAAAGTCATATATACCTGTATGCAATGAAATCAGTTGGTGGCCTCATCGGCTTTACTGGATTCTTGTCATGAAGTTCCTCAACCTGCTTGCCTTTATCTTTTGTAACATTCATCTTCTTGGTTCCCCGACGTCCCATTTCAAACTGCACCAAAATAAATGACATGAAAAAAACATAAGGGATAATTTCAATATCCTATCCCTTGAGGTTTCTTCACAGAAGTGTATTAACACACTTCTGTTGTTACAAATGTACAAGAGGTTTACATAAAGTTACAAAATGTTCAAAATGAACTTCTTCAGAAAGAAGAAAGGTTGAGAATTCCAAAATATTATAATACATCTTTGCTGGATAAATATTAATTAAACATTATTTACACCAGGGTAACATTATGAATTTCCTCTGCAGAAAGAATATAAAATACACTTACATATTTCCAATTTCAATCATACAACTTAGGAGAGATAATGTATTCCAAAAATAATTGTCTGAGTTTTGATTTTTTTTCACAACACACTAAATAGTCTGAAAAACAGCCTCCAATGTTGACAAAAGTAAAAGCTGTTTTTAACTTAATTATGGCATTTAAATTTATTTAGTTCGAAGACACGTATATGTATAAAAATATAGTGTTATTCTTCTTAGTTGATAGTTCATTACTAGAAAATGAAAATTCAAAACTCAATATGTAATGCAACACTTAACTCCAAAAAAATAATAAAATAAAAATCATACCTCAAATTTTGGTATGTTCCTCCTTGTTCCACCTTCAAATGCAAGTACAGGCAAAAATGCCAAGGTTGGTCCTTTAATGTCCACAAGAAAGTTCTGCCATGACAGTTATGGTCAAAAACTAAGTGCTTAAAGCGGACAAGTAACAGTGAGGCCATCAAATGTATACATGCATCTAAAGTTTGTATACCTGTATGATTGTGTTTTAGTAGATACAAGTTGTGGAATCATACCATGTTATAGATATACAAGCGTCACTAGTTATGGTCTCAAGAAATGATATGGACACGGCACCCTCTTATTTATCAGATTGTTTCTCTAGATGTTTGTAGAAGCAAAATTTTTCTAATTGTGATCATAATATGTGGCAGGAAACCAGGAGAAAAATCTTTCAGGAAAGAGGAAATAAACAGAATTGCCTGATGATTATGAACCTAAAACTGGATGTGTTTTGGCTCATTAGCTTATTTTCTCATAAAACAAAACTTCTACAACAAGTTTAGGGAAGAGAGGAAAGAGTAAATTTCACTGACAAGATAAATGCAGGTTTAATGAAAGCCAAACAAAAGAAATATGGAGTGCTTACATCTGATCTAGAATCTACCACAATCCCAAGAACTGTATCTCCAGCGCACGGTACATACTGCGAAAAAAAAGTGCTCAAATGAAATTCAAAATGTTTTTATGATAAACACAAGAAAGTGTTCATAGACAAGAATCTAAAAGCAAACAGTTTCTTAAATTGAACATCATATCCTGTCTTGGTAACAGTAAAATTAAGTGGAAAGTTAAAGATTCAAGAGCGCCATCCTTTAGTATTTGTATTCTACAAATAAACTGTCAGCTGAAAATCTCATACCAAGCACTTGTAGATATCATTTAGAAAATAAAAAGGCAAGTACGAAAAGTGGATGGAAAAAGAAAAAAGGAAACACTAAGAACATTGAGTTCACTAGCAATGACTTCTTCAGTGGGATAGCCACTGGGGGGTAAAGCTAGAGACATCAAACTGTGACACTAGACATATAGCTAGTTTACCAACTTAAGAACCCAATTATCAGCTAAGACATTAGATGTATCATCTTCACTAAATGTAACCATTATCATAGTGCATTATGAACCTGAACACACTTATAAAAAAGAGAAAGGGATTGCAATGATGCATAACATCACCCTTCCATACTCTTTGCCACCATGAAGCCCTCAATCCTTCCCAGTTACTCAACTTTTGCACTATGTTGCATGATACTTCCATCAATAGAATGGATAAAAAGGGAAGAGAGGAATCCCCTGCCTTAAACCTGTATAGTTATCATATAGATCCTTGGTATCCATTCAGACTGGCTTGTAATCTGATGGTACAGATACAAAAGCAAATCATTGGACCTACTCTTACCGATTCCTTTGCAGCATTAGGCTTGAAGTTTCCAAATTATGCAATCAACTCACCCCTCCCCCCCTTTTTTCTTCCCATCACGTCCACTTTGACTGAACATAATACACTTATATTATAGATATCAATGAAGACATCCCTAGATAGTTTGTATACAAAATAAGATATGCAAAGAAACATACATGCATAAAGTTAACAAGAACATCTTTGTGTCAGTTCAAAACTTAATATTTCAAGTACCCAAACAAGTTTATTTCTTGAGAGTTTGAAAACCTTGCCTAGTCTTCTTTTATATGACAAAACACCCGGGGCAGGGGCAATTAAGAACGCAGCAGCCCAGATGTTCCTGGGAAACAAATACACATGCACATACTGCAAATAAGTCACATCTTCACCACACATAATAAAATAAGGTTAAAGTGTTATGTCCATGCCTACCATATTCAATTAGGTATAGATAATTCCAAAGGGCTATCTGGAAATTTTGGAAAGAAACATGTATAAGTTATCCATATTGAACATTAAAGTCACCTACTTTACAAGTGATATCAAACTTTCTGTTACTACACAAATCAGATGCAAGTCAAAATATAATAAACAGTGCTCTAAACGATTACTAGTGTACAACTCAAGGCCCATATTATAACCACATAGGATGTTCCACCCATCCCCTCCATCTAGTAATCCTTTATCTAACAAATAGAATCAGGAGCTATATTTGCTGAAACTGTGTCATAGCCATGCAGTGATCACTGAAAACAAAAAAGCACCGCCTTTATGTTACTATAATTTCTTTTAATGAAGATTTTACTTCAGAAATCTGAGTCCTAAGTGGCTTTATTATATCACAACTTAGCATCAACAATTCAATACTCCACTTAGAAGCCAACATTCACCTTCAATTCAACAAGATCAATGTAAATATCATTAATGTGATGGACCAACAGGCTACTCAGTCTTGCTACAATGATATTAGGCATATATATCTATGTAGAATTTGAGTATTCTCAAACTCTTAGATATTAGACCCACATAAACCTTATTCTGTACATAACGAAGAATATAGTTTCAGGAAATATAAGGGCATATGCTAAGATATGGTGGCCAAGATTATCATGTTTAAAATGTTTTAATGATTTGAAACAAATTTTCCCACAACTGATAAAAGAAAAGCAAAATTTCTCCTAATTGAAAACACTTTCACTAACTGCTTTGCACAAAAAAATAAGTAATCATCTACCTAGATAAAAGTCCACAACATCAGCCTTTCTCAGCAAGCTCATGTCTGAGAAATTTAAGCACAAAAACTTACCCTTTTCTACGAGCTTTCAACCCAATACTTATTTGGCTTTGAAAACCTTAGCACAGCATCACCATCCTGAAAATGATAGCAATGCAGCTTAAGTTCTCATTTTCATTGTCTTTCTGCATCTTCAGTTATAATTTTGGGCTCAAGCCACGATGGTTTTAAATAGAGTTTAAGTTGATTTAATCAACTACTCGAAAAATTTAAATTTTAATGAACAAGACAACAATGGCAAAGGCAAAAGAAATTTTTCGAGCTTCTGGAAACCTTAAATTCAGCTTGCCCATCAATAGGCAAAAAAACCAAATATTTTAGCATATCATGATTGCCAAAAGAAAAAAAACTTACAATTAGGTTGAACAGAATATAATGCAAAACTAAACAAAACAGGATCAGATTTTTTTTTGACAATTTCTCATCTTTTCCTTTCGTTCTTCTAATATTGCGAGTTCTTTGGACTGATTACTATATTTTCAATAATTTTGCAATTACATAAATTAATTAAAATCGAAATTAAACCACAGCAACTTAGGCAGCAAAAATTTGACATTAAAATTGAAAAGTTCAATCAACATAATTGAGAGGGGCAAAGAAAAACCCTAGTGAAAATGGAGACATTACAGGAGAAATTACTAGTTTGTTACAAGATAAAAATAAAAAATCAGGAAGAAGACATTACGAACCTGTAATTTCTGGTTAACAACGAAATTATTACTGATTACGAACTAGTAACAATGAAATTACTAGTTCGTAATCTAGTAACAATGAATTACGGACTAGTAACAACGAAATTACTAGTTCGTAATCTAGTAATCTAGTAACAATGAATTACGGACTAGTAACAACGAAATTACTAGTTCGTAATCTAGTAACAATGAAAATACAGAGAGTGAACTAAAAAAATGTCAAAAAAATGAAGAGTATCAATGTTGTCGGTACATTACAAGGGCAACATAGGAGCAGAGAGTGTAAAAGATTCCATCTTACCTTGGATTATGCAGTTTCTCTTCCTCCAAAATACACCGTGGGTCTTCTTTAGGACGAATTCAGACAGTTGTTTTGGAAATTAGCAGACAACGGGGAGTGAAATGGGAGTGATTTTGTGGAGTGAAATGGAAGTTCTTTTGTGGAGTGATCTTTTGCATTAGCAGACAACGGGAAAAGGGTTTGGGAAATGGGGAAAAGTGAAATGGGGATTTTTGATAAAAAAAAAAGGAACTTTTCATTAATTATTTGGGCGGGATAAATTTGACGCCGTTTGACGATGATGCTCCATCCGTTTCTACAATTTTTATTTTTTTATTTACCACTTAATAAAACGACGCCGTCTTCTTCAGCTCATATAACTTTGTGACGTGGCTTTGTTTTGGCCGTTGATGATGGCTCACCACATCTTGGCCATGAAAAGTTTATGAGCGGTTGTCTGACAACCGCTCCAGCCCCTTGTCCTCTAAATCTCCCCATATCCCTGAGTTTTGACATTTAGCCATTAAAATTGGGATCTTTATCCATGAAGGACGTGGCAAATGGTCTGCATTTGTAATCTGCATTTGTAATCATGTGCATGGAAAGCAATCAACGTCATCTTGTTTTGTTTTGTGCAAAAAGAAAAAAAAAAAAGAAAGAAACCATCACCTTGTTTTGTGAAACATGACATTAGAAATCTATATATCTATATAAATTGGAGAAGGGATTTTTAACAACAAACCTCCACACATCTTCCCACTACCAATTCCATTTTTCTAGCATTTCACATTTAATTTAATTTATAAAATATATTTCTCTCAACTTCCACATCTACTCTTCACATTTGAAATTGTTGGTTACTTTTTAAAATCATTTCATTTCAAATTATTGGTTAATGTGCATGTTATCCTATTTGAATTTCAACCCATCACGTTTCCGATTACCTTGCGTTATTTATGATTCTACAACAATTAAAACTTCTACTAGACCATAAGAAAAAATAACAAATATAACATCCTTTTATGCTTTCTTATTAATTTAAATAAGTAAGATTATTTACACTCCATTTTTGTTATTCACAATCATTTTGATCATATAATTTTCATTAATTAGACTATACGATAAAACAAATGGTGGAAATGCAAAATAATAAAAAATTGAGTGCAAATAACATTTTCTTAAGTAAGAAGTGGCTCCCATGCCTTTCTAATTTAAAAAAAAAAATAGTAGCTCTGCTTATATAGGAATTTGGTTTGAAATTTATTAGTGGGAGGGTAAAAAAAAGAAAATATATTGTAGATATTATCAATTTTTCATTTCCATTTTTAAATATTAATAATTGCAACCATTGTAATTAATTTTTAATTTTATATTTTTATTATGATAGGTAAAATTAAATATATTGGGTCGCAGGGATATGAATTTAGAGATTAGGTATATGGGGGAGGAGCGAGGGAAGAAAATGGTGAGATGTTGAAAAGTAGCAGGAAAGGTTGAAGAAGAAATATGTGTTACAAGGATGGGCGGAGAAGGAAGAAAAGAAGAAAGGGGATTGCAGGGATATGACAGAGATGACAAAAAAAAAATAATAGAGAGGATGGTACCATGATAGAAGATATAAAAATCGTAGGAGACATTTGATGATTAGCTGGCGTATAAGAGAAGAGGGAAATGATGGTGATTTTTAATAAATTTAAAACACATATTACAGAGAATTTTTTTTAAATATTCATTAAAATTTATGAAAAATGCTAATCTAAATGCAGTCAACAATTTTAGCGGCACAAGATAGGAGAAAGATTTTTTTTTCTAAAAATGGAAGAAAATAAATTGGTTAATTTTTTTATATTATAAGTTTTGATATATGGGTAAAATATAATATGTTTTGTCGGATATTGACAAATTGACTTTTTTTTTAGAAAACTCTTCTCACCCTACCACCCAACTTAACCCTCTCCTTAAATGCGTTAACAATTCTTTTATCATGTAAATCATTATAGATTAAATTTTTTTTCAAGATATCAAGCATACACTTCTTTAAAATTTTTAGTCTATCTATACATTTATTTTTTTTTGTACCACAATATATAAAATATTATTTTGATTTGAAATATAACCCCGTGCATAGCACAGGTCAAAATACTAGTAAAAATGTATTTAACATGGCAAATCAAGCCCTGCACTCTTCATTTCACTCTCTCACCATATGGGGTGGGGGAAACTTTTGTTTGGCACTGTATGTGATTTTTACGTACGAACATTTTAATCCACTTGACTTTGAATTATTGTACTTGTTTTAATAGTATTTTTATAGTCCACGTTAAATTTATTTGATTTGATGATGGTGTAACATCAATGCCAGATGTAAATCACATAAATAAATATAGGAGATAATTTGTACATTTTACATTGAAGACCCATCCATTATACTAATAATAAGTTCTAAAAACATGAATCAAACATTAATTTAGTGATGAAAGGCTATATAAAATTTTTTATACTGAAGATGTATAACTTTAGCAAGTTTAGACGTGTGATACATTTACAAAATTTTAATTTTAATTTTAGGTTTTACACATGCAGGAATGCCCCTACGTTTACTAATATATACGCTAATAGTGTTAAAAAAAAACACTTTAGTCGAAAAGAGTATATTAAAGGCCCGAGCATCAATATTTATTTCATGTTACATCCCTCTGTAATTGTAATAATTATATTAGCAGCATGTATGGATTATCGGGAGAATATAAGAAATAAAATCGGGATGTTTTATCAATTAAAGTACCTGTTCTAAAACAAATTATAATCAAAATCCTTAATTACCAAAAATGTGTTTTCCTTAAAATTTTCATTGATAAACTTTGTATGAAAAGCATTTATCGATGCAATTCGAGGCCTAAGAACAGGGAGGAATTTATTGGTGAAAAAGTACAGGGTACAGAGGCGTGGTTTTCCTAGGAGGGAGGTTGGCCCCGCAGCTACTATGATAATTGTGGTCTTCATCCATGCATGGGAAATGGGGCCCCTTAGTTCAAATTTATGCCATCTAATTATTACCTAAACTTATAGAATTTGGATGTAAATTATTACAATTTTAGTATAAAAGTGAACTATAAATGAATTGGTGTAAAATTTAGGACCGTACAAAAAATATATTCATTGACATAAAATTTGTGCTAATTTATATAATTGGACGGAATTGGACAGAACCTTGAGCAGAAAAACCCAACCCCTTCGTGTGAGTGAAACAAGAATCGCGGGATGGGAAAGTCCAACAATTGAAATATAAAGAAAGGAACAAATGGGGAATACCTTATCCTGTTACCCACATATGACACCTATGAAATGTGATAGAGAATTAGAATCACGTTTTCATTTTCAAGTTCCAGGGTGTCATTTTCTTCGTTGCAGAACGTACCACATTTTCTGGCATAAGTACTACCCAGCTTGAAATATCATTTCAAGTTTCAACTGCAATGAAACTGCCGACAACCACCCACGCACCCAAAAAACAATAAAACAAAAAATCCAGTTACATTCTGCCACGTAATTCATGGTTCAAAGCTTTAGATCAATGTCTCACTTTCAATTTTTTTTTTTAAAAAGGCATCACAATTGTTATTAATTACTATTATTGAGTGTTTTTAAGTTCATGATTCCAGTTTCTTGTTTCTTTTTCACCAAAAAATGACACCACCAAAAGATGAAAATTTGAAGAGTGACTTAAAGTGTCAAAAAAAAAAAAATTTCTTGCAATTGCGAAAACTACAACTTCCGTGAACAGAACCTTTTTAATTAATGGCCTTGTTTGGTAACCAAATTTTTGGCCAAGTTTGTCTACGACAAATTTTTTAACAACATTAGCAACGGTCAAAACTTCTCAAAATTTTTAAATTGTATATTTCAAAATATCTAAAAATTTATATACTTAAAAAAATTTTCCATAACTTCTATAGTAAACTATAGTAAAGTTTTTGACAAATATCCAAAAAACTAACTTACCAAACGGGTCAAATGTTTTCTGACTCTGGCGTCAAATGATTGAGATGGTATAACATTCAAAACCTGTATACACCAAATCCTTATCATGTTATGTTCTCTCCTTTTGGTTTACATTATGATTTTTTCTAATGGGTATTCATTGAGCACTCGTTGATGCAATTAAAATTCACCTAACCTATCATGTATATACATATAATAACAATTATTATTCTCTTTTGCGTTTATATGCTTTCTCCATTTAATCTTACCTACTATTCATTGTATTTATTTACTTTTCTTAATTAATTTTATATTTTAAAAATATGATATTTGAGATATATTTTAACGATTGCTCATTGGACAACCATTAGGTAAACTCGTCTATCACAACCTTGCAAGTTTTGGCCTCTGGACTGATTCAAACTTTCAATCAGATGTTCTTGCCCCAACTAGTTCCTTTCATATCTTTTTTTCTTTTTCTCTTTTTTTTTTCCTTTTTTGGTTTTCCCCTTCGGTACACGAATCCAATAATTACACAGCCTTGTTCAACTAATGGCCAGAACAGACCAAGGTTGCCAATTGTTGCGGACAGAGTAAAATGAAAGCATCGGCCCCGAGAGAAAAAGATCAAAAGTAATCCCACATAATTGCAGTTTGTACTATGGAAACCAATTCAGTGCCATTTAGCAAAAGCTACCTTAGTATCCATGCGAATGGAACTTCTAGGTGGCCTAGGCATTTAGCTTATTCATCTGACCAAACATTGATAAGACAGGTCGATTTTCTATGTAATGATCATGATCTATCATGAAGTAACACATAGTACAATCTTGTTAATAGGGAAGTTTGCATTTCATTGTGAGGTTTAAGTATATCCTTCAATTTTGATGCTTATAAGAGGTTAAGAACGTTTTACTATAGAATCATGTATTTTTCCAATCGGACTCAGTAGACAAGCATTAGTACATCTAATTCACACCTACTTATTAAATGCATGCACAATATTGACATATTTCGACTTTCTTGCATTCAAATCCTTGCCATATTGTTTACTTTTTCATTTGAAATCCATCTTCATTGGACTCTTGTTAAACAACTGGTCTAAGAAGGAAAAAGAATAAAATAAAAGCGTTTTACTTCTTTGAAAAAGTTATTTTTGTTTTTCTATCTTTCTTGGCCAAGCATAGGGATGGTGCACTAACAAAAAAAAAATTACTTCATATGGGAGCATATTTGCTTTCAGTTTCATGGTTGAACAATTCATCCATCTGAAAGCATTTATGATTAGTTCAAGTTTGACACTTGACAAAGTGTTTCCTGATGGAATTGGTAAACCAAAAATTGCCGTAAACCCCCAAGTGTATAGAAGTTTAAACTCCTACAATCAAACAGTATATACCTTCCAGTAGAAACTTGGGAATGAATGCTATGGAAATATGGAAATGGAAGTAAGAGTGTTATTGAATCGAGTCGAATTTGATTAGCACCATGCTCGAGTTTAAACTTGATCGCTATTAGTGTTACTCAAACTTGGACGACTATATAAATTTGAGCTTAAATTCAACTCGACATAATAGGAATTAAAACTCGAACTCGACTCATGTGAACTCCAATAAACTGCAAGCCTTATCAAACTTAAAATGCTCAAACTTGAGTTTGAGTTTTTCTGTTCTTGTTTTTAATTTTTTACATTTTAGATTTATTAGACTACCATTTTGTCATCCATCATTTTTTTACTAAACATTATTTCATGTAAATTTATTAAAATACGAACCCATAATTAGGGGTGTGAATCAAAATCGAAATTGGTAATTTGAAACTTTGAAATCAGAATTTTTCAAAATTTTTGACCGATTTCGATTTCGAATTCACCAATACCGAATTCGAATTCGTTCCGAATTCAATTCGGAATTCGGTAAATTCCGATTTCACCGAATTCATGAATATAAAAATTATTATTATTATATAAATATTATATTACATATATATAAAAAAAATTATATATATGTGTGAAAACGAAATTGGAATCGAAATAGGAATTCCGATTTCACCGAATTCATGAATATAAAAATTATTATTATAATATAAATGTTATATTATATTATATATATATATATGAAAAACATATTTGAAATCGAAATAGGAATTCCGAATTTCGATTCCGATTTCGATTTCGAATTGTGAATTTGAAATCGGAATTTTCGATTTGAAAAATCTCATTACCGAATTCGACCCGAATTCGATCAATTCGAAATCGGATATTCCGATTTCCTTTCCGAATTACCGAATTCGAAATTCCGAATTCAATTTGAATTCGGTCTGTAAATCGGAATTTTTCGATTTTGCACACCCCTACCCATAATAGTCATTCCATAATTAAACTATATAATATATAAATAATATAAATACTAGGTTAAACTCATTGAGTACTCAAGTAGTTACTATTGGTGCTCAAACTCGACTCATTACACAGAATGAGTAGTTTGAGCTCGAGCTTGAATTCGATCAAATCAAATTCGAGCCAAACTTTTAACCAAATCGTTGGCAAATAGGCCCACACCCCTAAATGGAAGTTCTAATTGTGGAGTAAATGTATAAGAAATATAGGTAACCCATTTCTGTCACCATTGTCCTCCTCCTACCAGGCAAGCAATGGGCAAACAAACCCAAGATTATTTAAGATTGAGCCACCCACCGTTTCTCCTAATAGAGCAATAATGTGATTTTCCACTCTTGCTTTTCCCAACATATCAAGTAAAATATTTGTAGGGTCAATGAATGATTATATACAGTTCAATTTAATATCTTCAATATGGTCATTAATCCACTAAGAGCAACTACTGAATTGTCCAAAATCTTTGAATATACAGTTGTTATCCTGGATTTCATCTTATTTAATTGCTTCTTGATCAAATTTAGCTTTTTTTTTTTTATTTTTCTTGCTCTAAATCATAATCAATTAAGGCTAATCTCTTGGAGCTTTTATCGACAAGTTTAATTAGTCCTATTCTTATCGGCCTCATGGGCTTCGAATTGAACCGGTTGAGTTGAGTTCTTGATTTTATATTCTTGTCGAGATTCGACCAACTCTTGTCATTTTTTTTTTTCAGTTTTGACCAATGATTTGGACTAATTCTTGGGTTGAAATGGATTGTCTACTATCCAACCCAAGTTTAGCAACACAACGTTTTGATTAATAATTTCACTTAAAAAGCTCATAATATGCTATTAGTTAGATTATATCCTACACCTTCGTTAGAAGACTCATTACGTGCTATTAGTTGATTATATGCTATACATTGTTGAAATAATTAAAATTGATAAATAACATCTCCTTACTTTATCGATTTTATTAATTAAGATTTTTCTAACAAGCGTCTAATGGGCATTTGTGTTAACAAACATAAATTAAGCCCAATTGATCATGTATATACAAATACTAACAACGATTACTCTTTCTTGGATTTATATACTTTTCCGAATTCGAAATCATTTCTTGAATTAACTACAAGCTCATTTCTTTAATAAAATTACATGAAATAAGTCATTAAAGTCAGATAAATGTACCTCTACTCTCGTAAGTGTACTCCCTAGATTTATTAATTTCTTGAACTAGTGTTGATAGGGTGTGAAATTGTTATTTAATTTATAATTATTTTTCCTTTTATTCTAGCCAAATATTGTATTAATTGATCAATTCTACTTATATTTAGTATTTGGTGCCAATTGTAGGAAGTTGGAGCAAAAAGTAATAAAAAAGATGATTTTTCAAGAGTTTCCCAATCTAAGTCAAATTTCGAGTTTTATAGCTGCTAGAACTTCCCTATTTGTATTGGACAGTATTTCCGATTAGTGAGGAAGAGATTGAGTGATAATAGGAAAATAATAGGAAAACCATTCATTGATTAGTTAACTTATTTCTAGAAAATAGGGATTTGGCAGGAAGGGGATTCGGTGAAAATTTGGTCGGCAAGGCCATATAACAAAAGAGAGGGTCGGATCCCGCAGGATGGATACCAAGAGTAGGGCCACAGGGCTCTTTCTTTGAGTCTTTTGTTTTTCTCTAGTATTTCTCTTATCAAGGACTTATGCCGCTGGCTTTGGAAAAATGGTGTGAATTGCTTCAATTGGCCATGCACAACTAAGTTTCTTTTCTAGTCAATGGTTAATTTGAAGATGCGGTTCCAAACATTTGTGAGATAGAATTATTTTACTTATTTCTTCTATTCATTGGTATTTGTATGTTTTCTGATTTAACTTCTTATGATTTTTTTTGTTATGTTATTTAAATATTAAGGGTCCGATATTCGAATTAACCTAATAATCTACTATTAGATTAATTGATTGAATCCATAATTGTTCAATTGATTGATACCAGTGGTGACTAGCGTGAGTGGTTTCATGTCAGAGAAATGTATGATCTAATTTAAACGAACCCTAGTAGCGTGTTTGGTAGTTAGAGTTAGATTTTTCTAATTCTTATTACAATCAAGAAATTAAATCCTATGGTCATATCTAGGATTATTCTTGGTTAGAGAAATAGTTAATGGTCGTACCTTAACTATCGAAAAAGTAAGGAAAAGCTGGTTATTTATCGTATGTATGACAATTATAACCAATCCATTAATGAGTAATTGAATTATCTTTGCATCGATGATCAGTTGAATAGGCCGTGTCTGAGAAATTGCACCTTTGGCTAGAGTCGTATTGATTATTGATTAATTCCTATTTATTTCTATTAGTTGTTTTATTAGTTGGTTAATTAATTATTTTATATTTTCCAAAAACCCCTCATGCTCTGAACTCTAGAAGAAACGAATTATTCCCAATCTTTGTGGATTCGACCCTATTTGCCACTATCTACTAGTTAGTAATTTTGTCAGTTAATCAATTCTGGTATATCGAATTAAGCAAACTCTTCGGAATCAGGGTAAATCAAGTAACCCATTACACATCCAGAGTCTCTACTCCAGTACTTGGAATTGATTGTTGACTGCATTTGGTGGTAGTTAGGTTTTTATTATTGCACAGACTCAATAACCTGTCAACTGTTAAATTTCAATTCTCATTGCAAACTTAACACCTTTAGATAATCACAATTAATGATCGATTAATCATGATTGGATGAACAAAAATGATAAATAACTTGCTCAAAATAATATCATCAAATAACCAAGTAAACATCACTAACAAGATATAACAAGTTTATCCATAACTTTAGGTATAAACTTTAACTAAACATAAAGAACAAGAAAGAAAAGACCATATTTTGTATTATAACTAAATATAAGATTCAAATACAACAGTTAAAAAGTTGAAGAGATGGAACCCCTTGTCACACGTGAGCAATATCTTCTCCATCTTCAAATCTCAATCCTCATCCTTGCTTAGCATGATACAAAATAGGATAAAACTATACTAATCTAGCTATATTAATGAACTAAGAAAAACTAGTGAAGATTACATTTTTGGTGAGTTTCTCTAGACTTCCAAGTTATGAAAATGGTCTCCAAAGGCTGCTATTTATAGAGAATTCAAGAGCCAAATGAGTTATTTCTAGTTGTCATTTTGACTCTTGAAACTCCTATGAATTGTTTCTCCAGCTTTTCAACCTTTTCTTGATCAGATATAGCCGAAATTGCTAGCTAGAATTGAGTTGAAAAAGTTATGTGAAAGTAGAGCAAGTTGCAGAAAACAAAAGAGAATACGCGACTTCTACTCACGTATTGGCATCTTACATTTTCACTTCTACACTATTTTCACTGTCTTTTTTTTTTTAATGATAGAGGCCGAACTTGCCCTTGTGTAAAACATAAAAATTGTAATCCTTTGAGTATCTTTCGAATGGCTTAAGAATCATCTAATTTGGAGCTCTGTGGACCGAGATATGACCAAAATACCATCGACTGGTTAGAGCTCTGTTTTAACTTTTGACAACAGAATTGTACTTCTGTATTTCGACTTTTTGACAATGAAAAAAAAAACTGATCTAGATTTTGATGTCTCCATACCGAATGTAGATCTATTTTTTTGATTCAAAATGGTTCAAGAATCACCTCAATCCAATACTTGTAGCTCAAGATACAACAAAAATACGAAAATATATTAAAGCTGTGAAGCTTGCTTCTTTTGTTCTTGCTTGCATTTTATCTTTGCAATTCATGTCTTCTTTAAACTACTTTAAATCATCAATAATAATCCATATATATTCTCAATTCATACCATTTGTTGATTGAATCATTAAAACTATAAAACATGAAGTTTTTACCATTAAAATCCATAGAAATGCAATTTTTACCACTTTAATCACAAAATGTATATTTTCACTAGAAACTTAGTTAATTAGTTATAAAACTAATTAAAATACACCAAAACTAACTAATAAAACACATTTAAAATACGTAAAACGTATCTTATCAATTCTCCTTCTATTTTTTCCTTCTTCTACATATATATATATATATATTTAGAATAGAAAAGAAGGAGTCAAAGAGACAAGGAAAGACCAACTTATGCTTGACAACAATGGCTAGAGGTAAGTTTATTTAGATTTTCGCTACATAGTACATTCATATGGATATAGTTAGCTTAAAAGCATAAGGAACATGAAAAAGAAAAGAAAATTCAAAATTCTTACAGAAGGATAAACAGTTGAGGAAGATAGGAAGTGGATAAAAACTGGTTAGCACTAGTATAAATTTTCCTATTTTATATTCTTGTTTTGATCCTTCCATTACATTTTTTTCAGTGATTAATCAATTGATCAATTCAAGAGTAAAACAGTATTCTTCAAAGAAATTTAATATCATTTAATCAATTTTATACAATCTCATTACTATGTGAGAAGTAGTATATGTACAAACAGAAAAACATTGTATAAATCCACAAGCACTGAGTGTAATTTTTATACGTTGAATGATGATATATCTTTGGTTTTCAATTGAAGTCTTTGTTGGGTAGATTTCCGCTTCCATATGGAAAATTTCCAGCAATAGAGTGTATGGTTGTAGTTTGACAAAGAGATGTATTGAAGCATTTATTAATATTAGGTAGATTTTCTACTTGGATATAGAGTTTTTCATAATTTGATAAAGAGATGTATTTATCAATTTTAATGACTTGTTTGCCCATCACGTTAAAAAACTACACTCTTTCAATTAAAATAAGATACATCAACATGTAAGAGCAGGTAAAAAGTCATGAAACACTAGATACTTAAACTATTTAGTTGATGATATCCTTCATATTAGAGCCAGATATGAACGATTGCTTTCTTAGAGGTGGCTGATGAATAATACTTGGAATGTTGAATTAAGGTATGATCATGTTTTAGACAAGTAGAAAGATGAATGGAAGCAACATAGAGAGGTAATATCCTAGAATGCTGCCTCAAATGACAATCATTCTGAAAGTGAGGCTCAGAGAGATTCTTTAATACAGGATTCATTTTCCAAACCTTCTGAGAGTCTATCTGAATGTTTTCATTGCAATAGATGCCCAATTTATTCAAGTCTGATGGGCAAAAAATCGTTATAGCATTGTTTGCTTCAGATAATCTTGTAATTTGCTAATGACATCCAGAAAGTCTGATGTGGGACTCATGAACTGATCGTGCCTAGTTGCGCGCGACTATGCCCCGTCGGTCAAGTTCCACAAACCTACACTAGGTGGTCTTGGCACAAGGCCCCACACCCCACTCCCCCAATCAAGTGCCAAACCTTGTAGGCTTAAGTACTGGATGGAGGTTATACCACAAATAGCTAGAATCGTGTAGAAGATACTAGAATCTCGTGGGATGTTCTAGGCTATTCAAGAGCCATGTGGAACAGTCTAGAACACTTTTGGATAAGAGTGAACCTTGTAGATAAGGTTGAATCTTGTGGATAAGCATGAGACTTGTGTAGAAGTTTCTAGAGTCCAAGTGTCCATAAGTGGGTAGAGATTTCTAGAGATGTGTAGTGTTTTGACTCGCCTATAAATAAGCCAAGCCCCTTGCCATTTGTAACAACCTTTGTACAAGAAGCTTTGTGTAATATAAACTTTCCTCTGCCACTTAAAACTTTTATTTTAGCCTACTACTCTTATGCTTCCACACAACTTCCTCATACTTGAGTTTAGGCTAAACTAGCCAACCGTTCATAGCTTAAGTCTTGAATGATGCTAGTGCTGGATAGGGGGTTGGCTTGTAGGAAAATACGTGACCCATGACAATAGTAACCCCATTAGGCTGAAAACCAATTGAACACATTTTCTAAAACGAATCCAAGGTCTCATCAGCCATATTTTTCCTGACAGAGCCACCATTCATCTAGGTCCAAGACACCACATCCCTCACATTACTCTCAAGGGAAACTGTTTTTGCATTCGCAACTGTCCTCTCTCTCTAATGTATCAATGCATTCCTAACTATCATATCATCCACAAAACTCACTTTCCAAATCTTACAATGCACTAATAATCCCATTTCAGTTCCACTCACAATCCTATAGCCTTTCAACAAAAAAAATCTTTTCTTATCCATTTCGACATCTTGGATAATCATTTTATTGAGAAAGAACAAAGCCATTTCAGGACATAGGGTTGGCATCACACTTTGGTTCGCTTTACCGATTGAGTATCAAAAACATTCACAAAATAATCCAACTTGTAAAACTACATTAAACCAAAACCATGTCTCGGGTCTACATAGAAACTACTGTAAAAACACACCAAAACCATGTCTCAAGTCTACATAGAAACCATTGTAAAGACAGATCAAATTGTCTAAGCTCCATCAGCCATCACTCAAAGGACTTGCGTATTAATGCAACAATGACTATACCACAGAAATAAAAGATGATAGAGGCAATGACTATTATATACAACATCGCAATCAGGTGATATAAAACTCCAATATAGTGCAGAGCATCAGCGGTGTGATCTGTGGCTTCCGTCACCTTTGACGCTACCCACACATGCATCAGTTGTAGAGCCACTCTACCATCAAATCCAGGATCAAGAGAAATTTTCAAATTGATGATGAATTTTAAAAAGTTTCTACAAAAGGTCTTACCTCAAGGTGTTACCTAGATATTCTCTTTATAATGAGGGCAGACAAAATATAGAGGAGCTTCATGGCCTTCAAATATATACAGCCTGCGACCAGCAACTGCATCCCAAACCTTTCATAGATAGATCCATGAAAACAGATAAAATAAAACCACACTAAGATGTTCATGGAAGATTAGTTTTTTTTTTGGTAGGAAAGACTTGCATAAAATAAAAGAGGAAGATTAGTTCATGGAAGATTAGCAACTTGATCATCTTGTCATCCCCACATGTCACTACACACAGTTGCTTGTTAGGATGAGCAAAAGCAATGTCATTTACTCCACCGATATGAGCATCAATCTAGAAAACCCAACCAGTAATCAGCAACCAGACATTTGCATAGTTACCACTCACAAACGGACACAACAAACAGTTTAAAACCAACATACTTCCAAGTGTTGTCTCAAGTCGCCTGCTGGATTGTAGGTATATATCTAAACAATGTGCTTGGAAAAAGCAACACCTAGTAAACCAAGTGACAACAGAATTTGATATGTGCTTTAAATAAACCTAATGAATTTTGACAAGATCAAATAGAAAATTTGAGAAATTCCAAGTATAGATCCATCTGGGCCCCCGATATAATAGATGTCCAAAAGAATGAAAGTGTTTAATCCTGCAGCCCTAAAAAATCACCAATAAAATAAAAAATTAAAATACAATAGATACTTAAAACTTAAAATATTCCAAAAATTTGTTTTCGTTTTCTCCACTTCTTGAAAACTATTAATTCATGTTTTTATTAAGGATGACATGTTGCTTCACAACCAAACATGTAGACTTCTAAAATTTTTTTAAAAAAATAGAGCGGTTAAGTGGACAGAATTTATGAGCAAGGAAAAGAAATTTTAAAGAAAGAGAAAAAATAGAGTAGTAGAGTAAATAAAATTAATGCCAACAAATGTAGGAAATTGATAAAGTAAACGAAACACTTCAAATTTTTTTCACTGCAGATAGGATTCAAACCCTCCACCTTCAATCCAAAAGGGATTTAATCCCTTTTTGGTGGCCATTGAATCAAAGCTCAGTGGTTGATTATATTTGACTGCAACCTGCCGTGACCACGATGCGAAGGGAAGGACTGGAATGGTATAAAATAAAGCAAATTCGACACTCCAATATTTGGAAATAACGGGTCCACGGCGTAAAACTATAAATGGCAAAATATAAGGCATCTTCCAAGGCTTCAGACAAGTTGGCCATTAATGGATACGCTATTTAGGTCGATTGATCTTTCTATTCTTTACTACAATTTTATGTATATGAAAAATGTTATTGATTTTTATGAAGAATAAATATGCTATTATTTGGCTCCTATTATGAAACAAAAAAAAGAACTTTTTTCCTCTGTTATAAACACTCGAGAGTTAGAAGTCAATCTGCCATCAAAAAACACGTGAATATGGATGTGAATGTGACAGTATATATGAATAACTGCAAATTAAGGGGCATAAAATCAAAATTTTCTAGTGTCATATCTAAGAGTGTACAACGTTGAAAAATTCCAATTTACTGACCGATTTCGAATTCGGAATTTCGGTAATTCAGAATGGAATTCGGTAATTCCGATTTCGAATGGGTTGAAATTGGGTCGAATTCGAAAATATAATTTTTGAAATTAGAATTACCGATTTCAAATTGGAGAATTCGAAATAGGAATTCGAAATCGGAACTATGATTTCGATTTCGTTAATAATATTTATATATAATATAATATTTTTTAACAATATATTATATATGTAATATATAATTTAACCTGTCAACGGTCAACCTCCAAAATGACAAAAAAGCAAAATTGCAAATTGAAATTGCAAAACCTAATATGTTAACTCTTCTGCCTCTTCCTCATCGTCTCTCAAGACTCAAGTCTCACTGTCTCACCGTCTCACCTTCCTTCCTGTGTCTCCACCGCCTGCCAGTCTTCAATCGAGAGTCAAGACCCGAGAACTAGAAAGAGCTCAACTATTCTGCCTTCAGCTTTCCTACTTCCTCAGCTTACTCTCTCTCACTCTCGGTTTCACCTTCATCTTCACGCCATCTTCAAGCCCGACAGACAGTCTTCACTCTTGATCTTCAAGCCATCATTAGCTTCATCTTCAAGGACAAATTGAGGAATGCGAGTGATTTTACTTAGCTTTCATCTATATTTCTGGTTTATTTTTCTTAGACATTTCATCAAACAGCTTCTGAGTAGGAGAGTTGGGGGAGTTTCCTCTCTATGAAAAGAAGATAAATTGGACTTGTAGGATGTTCCCATAAGTGGACACGCGAATATGTGAGCCAACAAGAAGAAGAAGAGGAAGGATATGATGAACAATTGACAATTCTTCTTACTATATTTCTATCAAGAATTTGCTGTGTACGTTCATAATGAGGATTGCTTGAGGCCATTTTGAATCAGATGGAATCTTAAAAATTTTGAGAAAGAATGAATTGATATGAGCCTCTCTTGTCAAACCTCATCTTATTTATATGCATGAATAAAGGAGGTGGGAAATGATCAGAAGCATCTTCAAATCCACGCATGTTTGTGTACAGAAAAGATATATGTAAAGGGGTGCACTAAAATTATATGTTTTTGACTGTTTAGGTGTTATAAGATGTGTCAGCCTAGCATCCGTTTTTCTGGCCCTTTTTCTTTCTTTATTTGATGGTTTGGCTAGAAAAGATTGATATGCCTCTCTCGTCTCTAATGTTGCCATGAATTTGGTGAATTCGGAATTTGGTCGGAATCGAATTCGAAATCGAAATTGTCTATTTCGAAATCGAAATCGGTCGGAAAAATTCATGTCAAAATTTTGAAACATTCGGATTTCAAACTTCCGATTTACTGGTTTCGATTTCGATGCACAACCCTAGCCATATCACCTCACTAGCCTGACTATTCTAGAAAGCATGTTATTATAGCTAGAACTAGGGGAAAAATAAGATTAGAATCTTCTCCGATTAAATACAGGAATAATAAATATTCCCAAAACACCTAATTTCACCTACTAAATTCGCACCAATAATTTTTTTTTTGGTATGAATTTAGTCATCTTCAAGAGCATGGATTAGATGAATAAAATTTTGGGATAATTTCAGAAACCTCCCTGAGGTTTCTGACATTTACACTTACCTCCCCTGTGGTTTAAACAATTACACTGACCTCCCCTGAGGTTACTAATCCTTTACAAATTCAGTCCAAATAATTAAAATATTATTTTAGAGAGTGAAATTAGAATTTTGTACCTGATTTGTGCTTTGTGTTACATGTCCAATGAATGATAAAGTGTTACAAATTAATTAACAATTAATAAACTTTAAGAAGCGTAGTTTATAGGCAAATACGTATTACATATTTAAAGTATCAACTCTTTACGGGTATTTTACTTTCAAATATTTACTTTATTACAAATATTTATTCTCAAATACAGATTTGTATTTACTCTCAAATATTTAATTTTTGTTAAACACAAAACCTACCAGTTTTTCTTCCGTAGAAATATTAATATAACACTTTTTCAATTTTAGTTATAAATATTTATGTATTTAACATAAATTAAATGATTCAGGATAAAATATCCATAAAGAGCCAATACTTTACTCATGTAATGAATGAAAGCCATAAAAAATTAATATTTTATGAGGCCATTTATTTTTTAAAAAATATTTAATTTATATTAAATAGATAACCTACTGATTTTTTTTTGCAAGAATATTACTGTAACACTTTTAATTTTTAATTACAAATGTTAATATATTTATCATAAATTAAATATTTGAAAATAAAATATCTGTAAAGAGCCGATACTTTAAATAGGATATGCATATTTGCCTATAAACTACACTATTTAAAGTAAGGAGTATAGTTTATTGATTTAAGTTAAGGAGTGTAGTTTATTGATTTAAGTAAGGAGTGTAGTTTATAGGCAAATACGCATAACTTATTTAAAGTACCGTCTCTTTACAGGTATTTTATTTTTAATTATTTAATTTATAATAAATATATAAATATTTGTAATTAAAAATTAAAAGGTGTTACAATAATATTCTTGCAAAAAGAAAATCGATAGGTTATCTATTTAATATAAATTAAAATTTAAAAAAAGAAATGGCCTATAAAATGTTAATTTTTTATGGCTTTCATCCATTACATGAGTAAAGTATTAGCTCTTTATGAGTATTTTATTCTGAATCATTTAATTTATGTTAAATACATAAATATTTGTAACTAAAATTGAAAAAATGTTATATTAATATTTCTATGGAAGAAAAACTGGTAGGTTTTGTATTTAACAAAAATTAAATATTTGAGAGTAAATACAAATCTGTATTTGAGAATAATATTTGTGATAAAGTAAATGTTTGAAATTAAAATACATGTAAAAAACTGGTACTTTAAATAGGCAATACATATTTGCCTATAAACTACGCTCGTTAAAGTTTATTAATTGTTAATTAATTTGTAATACTTTGCCATTCATTGGACATGTGGTACAAAGGACAAATCAGGTACAAAATTCTAATTTCACTCTCTAAAATAATATTTTAATCATTTGGATTGAATTTGTAAAGGATTAGTAACCTCAGGGGAGGTCAGTGTAATTGTTCAAACTACAGGGGAGGTAAGTGTAAATGTCTGAAACCTCAGGGGAGGTTTCCGAAATTATCCCTAAAATTTTTGGTGTTTGATTAAAGTTATATGTTTTCTCACCATATTATTGCATTAGACCATCCAAATATCTCCATGCAACTCAAGCAACAAAATCTTAGATGAAATTCATAGACCATCCAAAAAATTGTTTACATTTTCAAATTTCATGTTTGCACGACTATATATAAACTAGCGTTTCATTAATTGTATAGCTTTACTCAAAGAAAAATCATCAATTATTTTTAATCTGATATCTAGCATAGAGTGGTCCATAACAAATAATAGTTAATCCTTGAATTTCTTAAGAGAACCGACTTATGATTCAAGAATTTAAATATGTTATTTATTTGGAGCAGATCTACAGAGGAACTTTGCGGTTTATCATGATAATTAATTATTATTTCAAGTTATCTGATATCATGGAAGGAAGAGTTGTATAAAAAAAAAAAACACTTCAGTAGTTTCTCCTCCACTGGCTTAGACACCAGGAACTTTTAAAAAAAAAAGGTCTTTAAATACCTGGGGCAGAAATGGCAACATTGTCAACATTCTTTTTTTTAATCTTTCTGGTAGTGACCTAAGTTTCCTCAACGAAAGATCCAATTATAAGAGATAAGAGTTGAATTAGGGGGAAGAGAGAGAGATTGGACTTTGCAAAATAGCAGGATTAACTATTGAAGTTTTACAAATGAATCATTGGTCAAAAATGAACATTTTCAATTAACTTTCTACTTTTGGGATTCAGAATAGTTCTAAAGACCAGGAAATGCCAGGTTGTATACTTGATGCAATAGGATGTCTTCAAAGTACACAACTGCAGACTTCATGAATGACTTATTCCAGTCTTCTAGTCAGAGACATATGGGTGGATCACTAGAAACAACAAACTAAGGATCCAGACTGAGATACGGGCGCTAGCAAAGGGACATTTTTAGACCATAGTGCATCTTGAACCTGTTTGACTGACTCAAACCATGGCAGAAACTTAAAAGAACTACGAAGCATGACCAGCTTCTTTAATGGAAAGCAGGAGGAGTATCATCATTTGATACCTGACAATTGATGAAGCAATATAAGCTGCTGGTGCTATCTGAGATTGGAACCTCAAGCTTTCACCATCCAAAAATCCCGTGTAGACAAACTGGCCATCACAAGAGTACATTGCAATTGACATGGAGGTAGACGATGAGTCTAGTGGATACGACTGCAGTAGGATAACAGTTAAGATCATGACAAAGAGGAGGTACCAACAGCAAAATCTCCCAATAAACCTCCTACAGGGGAACAAAATTGCGTAAATTTTTGCTGTATAGATGAGTTTTCCCGGTTATCATGTAAAGCTTACAGCACCATCAATCCTGATATTTTAGGAGAAAGAGGATAGAAAATATTTCTACGCTATTAGTCATGGGCATGGACTTTTGAAGGTTGCATCAGGAGCTAGAACTGTTTTAGCGTACCAGAAAACTATATATAACTGGCACATTAGACGATCATGCCAATATTTTTTCAAAACCATAAAGAGTTTTACATACAATAAATGTCAAAGCAATGATATGATTAGCGTTTTTTGGACTTGATAATCATAGTTCAAGAAATATGAATTCGAGTGCAGACTACTGAAGTTCATTTTTGTGTATCAAAAATTTTAAAATTTTTCCTTTGTATTCAAATAATATTTGATTTTCATTTTGAATTTTTAATGTTTAAAGCAGGCCATTAATGTAACTATATTATAAACTTTCGTTTTCCCTTGGAGGAAGGGGGAGGGCGTTTGTTTAGGAAGAAAAGATTTTTTCAAAAGTTTTAGAGATACAATGATAGGATGAGTTTGGGCATGATGGTATTAGAGCAAATCTTGCATGCCCTTCGCATGGGATGAGTTTGGGCCAAAGAGTTATGGTTCCAACTATACAAGAAAGTGTTTTCAGTAAGTCTCTGTGTGGGATGAGTCTGAGCCAACGAGTTATAAGAATCTAAGTTCTGTGCGTGATTAATTACCATGTCGAACGCGAGCCAGCTTTAAAGCCCGTCACTTTGCAAGGTGGAAGGAAGGGAAAATGAATGGTGGATCCAATGGTTACTTTGTAATTTGAGTTAACCATTTTGTGACATTAGCGGCATAGTTTCCTTAAACAAAGACTGAAGATTGAGAAATTTATAAACTAAATATAAGGGCTAATAGATTTATTCAATGAATAGAGGAAAGAAAAATAATGAAAGAATAATGATGAGCTAGTGTCGCAGAATTAATTACTTTTTCTAAATCTAAATCCACTTCGCCAAAAAAAATTTTGCTGCAGCACCTGGATGAAGATATACAAAGTCCCATATTAATCCTACACCTTGAAATCTCAACTCACAATTCTAATGCATATGTGTCAGTTGTGCGTGAGCATCATTAGCCGGTTAAAGGCTTTGCGGGTGATTGCTTGTGGCGAGGGATTTTTCATTTCTTTTATAAATATTTATGAAGGTACACATTTATTATATCCTTTTACTTCCATAAAGGACCTAACCGCCAAATATGACCGAAGGACTAGAAACATGAAATCAAGGCATGATGATTAAATAAATTTAGGAGGACAAAATCCAACTAATTAATGTCTTAGAACTCCCTCGTGAATCCAACTTCTCTGGAAAGGGAAAAAAATTCTCTGAAGAAGAATTTATTTTGTTTTGTAGGAAAGAATAGGAGAATCTCTTAAGCAAAACATGTTTCCTATAATGGTCGAAAGCTATGGAGAAGGAGAAGTTATATCGTTTTGAAACTAAGATGGTTAGATATTTCACGAGATTGAAAAGAATTACCTACCATGGAATAATTGTTAGAGGGGGTTTCGAATATTTTTTTTTATACGAAATGTCTTAACGATATCAACTGAATCAATTTTTACTCACACTTAGGCTGAAAAGGAAAGAAAAGAATCCAGGGTTGTGTGGGCCAAAATTTGGACCTAATGATTCCAAGTTTAGATTGTAGGAGAATGTCACAAATCCTTTGCTTGTAACTTTTGAGATTTTTTCCTTCAAAAAAAAAAATATATTGTGAGACTTCTAGGAGTTAGCTTGATTTTACGTAATGTTCAATACTTGTGCACTACACAACCTGGAAAGTAAATGCAAGAACTTAGCTTTGCTTTCTTATCAATATAAATAGTGATTCCTTACGTAGTACTAGTACTTTCTCCTGTATACTGGACCACCAGCATTGCAAAAGGTTTCGCCAATATAAATTAGCTTCTTTCTTTGGTTCAATTCATCTAAATATTTTCTTCTGCTTAAATTCAAAGTTTTCAGAACGTAGCTTTACAATATACAAGGAATTTCTACATATTTGTCGCATCTGTTGTCGCCTCGCAGGAGTATTCATTCCCTCTCAAGTAAGTGCTCAAGTGCTTTTAACTAGTTGATCAAACAATTGTTTGGTTGCAGTATAGGTTCTACTGTTTTTTTTGTTTTTGAACATTTCTTCAGCTAATTCCAGCTTTTCTTGTTTTATTATGTATATATATTTTGCACTTTGCTCATTGATCTTGACGGGTTTCAAATTCGTCTCTGGCTTTGTCCGATGGTTCAGTAGCCTGTAGTTAGGCTTAAGACATGTATTTCGAGTAACCCGTCCATTAACAAATTTTTTTTTTAAGTTGTTGCGTGCAAAAAAGAAAGTTCCATATTCTTAATTTAGGTTTGCACTGATTTTGAAATTTCCGAGAAGAGAAAATCCATGTAAGTTGTTTGGTACATGATTGTTGCCTTTTTCACTAAAAAAAATGGTCTGTACAGTAATTTTGAGAGGTCTCTAAAAAACTAGGGAATGGCTTCAATAGTTCCTCAACTTTTACCAGTAATTTTTCTATTTGATCTCTTAGCTTTTGAAAAAGTCTATTTGGTCCCTTAACTTATAAATTTGGTTCCAAATTGTTCATATGATTCCCTCCAAGCCAAATCCAAGTGTGGTAACCTTCATTTGATTTCAGATATATTTTCCTTCTCAAAGTTTGAAAATAAAATATAACCATTTTGAATAGTTTTTTAGTTAAGTATTTTACTCTTTAGTACATCTCAAGCTTAGCATTATCTTATGCTTATAAATTTTGCTACCTTTGTTTTTTGTTATTATTATGCCATCATCTTTATTATTCTATTAGAGCCTAATAAACTTAAAATCATAAATCTAAAAGTAACATTAATCTAACAAGAACAATGAAAACTTGTACAGAAATAAATAAATTTTTTTAGCAATTTAACATTTTTTAAGTCAATACTATAGAAAAGATGATATAGTGTGAAAACAAAATATTGTAAAAAGATTAAAGTAAACAAAATTCCTATATCATTCTTCTTCTTCTTCTTCTTCTTCTTAATTTGTTCGCTTCTTTTTAAGGTACGCTTTTTTGCTACACCTATCGTTGAAATCCAAATAAATCGATTAGCCCCACAATAGAATGATAATATTAATACCAATATACTACACAAATCAATAAAGGCAGTGAATAAAAATCAATAAAATTAGTGATTCCTTACCTACTACTATTCCTTTCTCCTGTATATTTGACCATAACTGTAAAAGTTTTTCCTATTATTAATTTGCTTCTTTCTTTGGTTGAAATTATTCTTTTTATCGAAATGTTCATCTCTTCTACTTGTTAATTTGCTTCTTTCTTTTGCGGGAATTATCATCTTCATCATCCTAATATTCTCTTCTGCTTAAATTCAAAATTTTGAGTACATAGCTTTCCAACATACGGGGAGTTTTTGCACATTTATCAGAGTTGTTGCCAGAGTATTTAAACTTTCTCGAGTAAGTTCTCATGCTCTTTTAACTTGTATATCAAATAAAATTTTGTTTCAAATATAGCTTCCACTATTTTGTTCTCCAAATATCTTCTGCTAATAATTTGTTTGTTGTCAAATAAATTTTTGGGCTGGAATTTTGCTTCCACTTTTTCTTGTATAGTTATGCATATAGTTTCCACTTTGTCTTTGATCTTGACAGATATTGAATTCGTCTCTAGCTTAATTCTATGAGTTTTATAGCTTCTAGTTACACATAAAGTAATATTTTGAGTGGCATGTCCAACAAAAATATTTTTTAAGTTATTGAGTGTAAAAAGAAAGTTCCATATCCCTAATTTAGGTCTGTATTGATTTTTAAATTTCTCAAAAAAAATAAAAAAAACATTTAATTTGTTTGTTGCATGATGTTCCCTTTGTTGCCAAAAAAACTACATGGGTTGCCTTTGGAAATGTCTCTTAGAAACTGGGTATCAGGCTTCAATAATCTCTCAACTTTCAGTAATAATTTTGTTGCATCTATCAAGTCCTTCAACTTATAAATTTGGTTTTAAATGGTCGCTCCAGATCAAATCCAAGTTTAGTAATATTCATTTTGCTCTTAAGGTTTGATTTTTTATTTTGCTTATCATTGTCTAAAGTCAACTATTTCAGTCTTGGATAAATAACAACTATACAAATTTTGAAATTGACAGGTCGTCGAACCTGTGCAATAATAATAATAATAATAACCTAAATGCCACTAAAAGCTGTCAATAATTAATCCTAGGTACTGGAGCAGGGACTTTAGGTGTGCAATGGGTTACTTGATTCACCCTATTCCCGAAGAGTTTGCTTAATCCGATATACCAGAATTAATTAGCTGACAAAAATTACTGAAAAGTAGCCAGTGGCAAGTAGGGTCGTCTCCTCAGGGATTGGGGATATTTGCCTCCTTTAAATTCCAATTGGTAAGGGGGGATTTCACCAGAATGAAATTAACAACACTTAAACAATTTAACTAAAAATGAATAATTAACTAGCACAAATATAGCAGGAATTAAATCAAGGATAAATAAATTCTAGCCAAGGATGCAACTACTCAAACACAGTCCATTTATCCGATCATTGATGCAAGGGAGGTTCTCTTAATTTCTTAATAGGCTAGTTAAAGTCGCCGATGAACTCTAACAACCAATTTTTCCTTACATTATTGATAACCAAGGTACGACCATTCATCACCCATAACCAGAAAATACTCCTAGGTACGACCGTAGGAATTAATTTTTCAATTGCATTAATAACTAGAAAAACCTAACCCTAATCAATAACACGCTACGAGGGTTATTTAAATTAGATTGTACGTTCCCCTAATGTGTAAACACACCAGTTGCCACTAATATTGATCAATCAAACAATTACGGATTTAATTGACTAAATTGGTACGAGATTAATAAATCACATTGAACATCGGGCCCTTGACATCCAATTAATAAAATAATCCCATGAAAATTCAAGCAGACAACGTGCAAATATTAATAAATTAAGGAACGCGTGAAAACTAATTAGATCTCACAGATTTTCGGGACTGCACCGTCGAGTTGACCCTTGACTAGATGGAAGACTTAGCCACGCCGCATAATTAAATCACCACATGAATTAATGGGTTACAAAGGCATTGCGGTTTTTTACTAGAAAGCAAGGAATAAAAGATGTTTTTCCCGTTGGGGAATATTGTCGAACACCTGGCATGTGTCAGAGGCCAGTCAAAAGAAAGGAAACTAAAACTAAACTAAAAGCTAAAACTAAAAGGTGATGTCTTTTCCTTCTCCACGTTGTCCCTTTTAAAGAGCCAAAAGAAAGATGACTAAAAGCTATCTAGGTGGTCCCCACACATGTGGACAAAGCCTCCAAATTACTTCTTGTTCCAAGTCTCTCTCCGTTGCTTTCTTTGAAGAGCCCAAAGGACTAAATATCTTTCACTAGCTTTGTGGTCCCCCACCAATTCAAGGGCCCAAGGATTGAAGCCCTTAGAAGTCTTCATATTCTCCATAAAGTTCCTCATTTTTGGTAGTTTTCTGTTTCATTCCTGAAATTAAGTCTAGATATCAAATATAAGTAGATATCAACAATTAATACAATATTTGGCAAGGATAAAAGGGGAAATTAATAATAAAATTACTAACAATTAACACCCTATCAGAAATTAAAATCCAACTTTTGCACATGTGTTATTAATCTAATGATGATAGTGTATACAATGTCAATGTATATAAAATTAACCCTTTACTTTATTGTATGATACTTAATAGTTTAAGTATTTACTAACCGAATAATTTGACTAACAAAAAAATAATTTGCTTGTGTTTAAATAGGAGATTATTTGAAATAATATTTGAAAAAATTTTGCTAGAGCACTTTTTGAGAAGTGATGCATGTGAAATATAAAAGTAGTTTAAAAAGTAAAAAATTAATTGAAACTTGTGTTTGTGATGCAAGCAAAATATTATTTGAGATAATTTTGTTTTGCAAACACACTCACAATATTTCTAACGATTTACATATACTAAAAAAAATGAAAAATTACTCTTCAACACATGAGAAGTTAGCATCGCCTTATGTTACAAATTTTGCTAACTCATTTAGTCTTGTTACAATGTCATCATCATTATAATTCTGCTTAAATTCTAATAAACCTAAGAAAAATCTAAAAAGAAACATTAATCCAACAAGAATAAGAAAAGATTATATACAAAATAAATAATAGAGATTTATTTATCTATTTAATGTTTTTGTATAGTTGTTATTGTAGAAAAGAACATAACGTTTAACAATGAAAAGATTACAAAAAAGATACACGTAAATAAAAATCGCAATATCTTGTTTTGATTTCTTTTTCTTCTTCTTTGTGTTCTTCTTTTTTAAGTACCCTATTTTGGCTAAACATGTCTATTGAATCTAAATATATCATTTAGCCCCCAAATTAGAATGATAATGTGCACAATAGTAGATTGGAATTAATATGCTCAGACAAAATTTGTTAAAGGAGATTGTTATCAATTTTTTTAGATAAGCTAGTTTTTTTTTTTTTTTTGGTTAACTCTCCCATCCTTCTCCACACCCTTTCCACCCCCAACTGCTAGGTACAAAATTTGAATTCTGAATCTGGTAGTGATAAAGATTCTAAGAACCCTCCCCTCATCGCTAGTAACCAAATTAGTCAACAACTCAATATTTATGGAAACCATTAAAATGGCAAATTTGACTACTTTATAAGTTAACTTGGGAGGAGCCAAACTTACATTAAAATGAATCTTATTCCAATAGAATGAAAATTGTCTTGATTAGATTCAGGTGGCGTTTGGTTCGCACATCGGAATTGGATTCGGATTCGGAATCGGATATCTTGGGTTTGGAATGAGGTCATTCATTCCAATACATTTGTTTGGTTCAAGTACCTGGAATGTGTATCATTACTATAGTTGATGTTTGGTTCGTCGACTCTTTCGAAATGGAATATAATAAATATATTATAAATCACATTGTAAATGATAGTTATTGGCTCTTTGTAAATGAGATATAAGAAATTTTTACTAATTAAATATATTAGTATAAATGTATTAGTAAATTTAGTCAAACTGATTAATAATTTCTATTAGTAAACATGTATAATTATTAGTATAATTGATAATATTAATTATATTACACAAATTAATATACATTATATAATATATATATAACTAATATTATTATTATTATAAGTTTGCAACTAATTAAATTAAATATTATATATATAATTAAATATAAATATACAAATGTTATAATATAAATATACAAATGTTATAATATAAATATACAATTATAATTATATAATATATACAAATATTAATTATACAAATATTTTATATAAATGTAATATATATTACATATTATATATAGTTGTTATTATATATTATTATATTTAAAATAATAATAATAATTATTATTATATAATTTATTAATATTACATACATGTATATATTATAATTATACGCACATATAATCTACATTTATAAATATACATATATATTATAAATATATTATTATATAATATTAATAAATTTATAATATATATTATATAAGTATAATTATATTTAACTAAATAATTATATAATATAATAATATCATTATTATAAGTTTGTAACTAATTAAATTAAATATTATATATAATTAATTATAATTATATGAAAGTTATAATATAAATATATAATTATAATTATATAATATATAAATATTAATTGTACTAATATTTTATATAAATATAATGCATATTAATTAGATATAGTTATTATATATTATTATATTTAAAATAATAAATATAAATATAATTATATAATTTATTAATATTATATACATGTATTTATTTTAATTATATGCACATATAATATACATTTATAGATATACATATATATTATAAATATATTATTATATAATATTAATAAATTTATAATATATATTATATAATTATAATTATATTTAACTAAATAATTATAATATATATTTATATAATGTACTAATATTATACTTATAATATATTATATATATGTATATATTATAATATATAATAAATATAATAAATATTAATATTAATTATATCATTGTATAATTATAATATGTAATTGGATTTGTTTCTTGGAATCAAACTTGGGAATCGGACAAAACCCACCAAAATACTTGGGAATGGAGAAACACCAAATTTTTAGAAATCATTCCAAGATTTCAATTCCCATTCCAGTGAACCAAACACCATTTATGGGGTTCATTCCATTCCCCGAATCCGATACCCTCTTACCAAACGGTGAGTTTTTGGGACGAATTAAAACCAAATTCAGAATTTTCAACACATATTAAGTTATTCAAATAAGTCAACTATTAGATACTTAATTGAAACTATTAAAAAGGACAGATATGTTTTATATTTAAAATTAGAGTAGACATTAAATTGAACTAGGAAAGTAAACATTACCATAATGAGATTTAGCTTGGATGGACTATTCATAACTTAATTAATAAGTTGAAGAACTCAATAAACACTTATACAAGTTGAAAGACCAAATAAAATCATTGGTAAAAGTTGAGGGACAATTGGGAGTCATTTACCCAAAAAGTTTACTCGAGATAAAAATGGTGTTTGAAAGCATTTCCTACATATAGTAATGTCCATTTTTCCTTGTGAAAATCTCGAGCTTATAAAACCCTGTAAATGAATAAAGGTCATCGCCTTTGTATGTGCTCCTATCTCACTTTAGGCTTTATGTTGAAACATCCAAAGATTCGATTTTCCTTGGGACTCTTTATCGTATACTTTGAACTCTTCCTAAAATTCATTTACCAGGATTGTTCCATTTTTTTTTCATAACATTCTTGATAAGTTGGTTTTGGAATAGGACAATACTTCATTTGAATCGGTTTTTTAAAATTATCTTCCATTGGAATAGGACAATTCAAAGACTAAGCTCCATGCATGATCTTCCACCTTATGTATGTGTAACATGTTTCTCGAGTTTGTAACCATGCATGTCCACCCATTATTCTGAAAACATTTCTTTGATTAATCGATAAGTATTCCTGGTGGTCATTGACTGGCTGCCTAAAATGAATCCGAACAATGTTTTCATGTTAATGTAGAAGATATGTTTTCTTCATTTCCTAGTAACAGAAAAACAACTTTTGCTTATAACTATGTTGCAATTTTTTATTTTCTATTGGGTCCATCAAGTTATAAATCTCTAATAACTTGATTAACATTGATTTAACTTTTTTGAACTGTGATTTTTCAGGTCACGCGTGATGGAAGCATTTGTGGGAATTCTCGTAGATACTTTGAATTCCATGATCGAGGACGAGCTTGGATTGCTTTGTGGCGTTGCAACCAACATGCAAAAGCTTTCGCGCTTGCTCTCTACCATCAAGGCAGTACTTGAAGATGCTGAACAGAAGCAATTCACAAACAAGCCAATACAACAGTGGCTTCAGGAGCTCAATGTTGTTTCCCATGAAATCGATGATGTATTGGATGACTACGCAGCTGAAGCCTCAAGAGTCAAGTACAAAAATTCTGGTCGTTTTAGTTTGATGTGTTACCTTGTAGCAGGAAACTTAGTGTTTCGTCACAGGATTGGGAAAAGGATGAAGGAGATCCTTGAAAAATTTAATGCAATAGCTGATGAGCGAATAAAGCTTGATTTGAGTGATCAGAAGCGTGGGAGCTATTTCAATGCAAGCCTTGAGACTGGATCCATGGTAAATGAACCTGAAGTTCTTGGAAGGGACGAGGAAAAAGAGCAGATTGTACACATCTTGATGAAAGAAAAGGATAGAGAGGATCAAAATGTATCAGTGCTCCCTATAGTGGGTCTTGGAGGCCTTGGAAAGACAACACTTGCCCAATTGGTGTTCAATGATGAGCGCATAGCCAAGCATTTTGAGCTAAAACTCTGGGTTTGGGTTTCAGAGGATTTTGATGTGAAGAGGATTATAAATGCCTTAATTGAGTCGGCGGAAGGGACTTCTGCTGAAGCTTCAGAATTGGATCCCCTCCAAAGAAAGCTTCAAGAGCTGTTGAGAGGGAAAAGATACTTGATTGTACTGGATGATGTCTGGAATGAGAATCCAGAGGAATGGGAGAAACTGAAATCTGTTCTGGAATGCGGATCAAGAGGTAGTTCAATTGTCACGACAACTCGTATGGAGAAGGTTGCCACAATAATGGGAACATTACAAACACGTCATCTGTCGAGTTTGTCAGAGATACAGTGTTGGTCACTATTTAGGCAACGAGCATTCGGTCGTCAAGAGGCTGAAGAATATCCTAACCTTGTAGTTATCGGAAAAGAGATTGTGAAAAAATGTGGTGGTGTTCCACTGGCTGCAAAGGCTCTCGGAGGCTTTCTACGATTTAAAAGGGAAGAAAATGAATGGAACTACGTGAAATGCAGTGCAATTTGGGACTTATCTGAAGATGAAACACATATCTTGCCCGCATTGAGATTGAGCTACCTTAATCTTCCAGTACAGTTGAGAGGTTGCTTTGCATATTGTGCAGTATTTCCCAAGGGCTCTGAAATTGAAGAAGAAGAGGTAATACATTTGTGGATGGCAAATGGATTGATTTCATCTAATGGAACGATGGAAGTGGAAGATGTTGGTGCTGCTGCGGTGACTGAACTACATCATAGATCACTGTTCCAAGCCGTGGAGAAAGATGTGTTTGGCCGTGCCCATGATCACACTTTTAAGATGCATGACCTTGTCCATGATCTGGCTCGATCCGTAATGGAGGCTAAACACGGTGGAAGAGAGTCAAACAGAACCATGATATTGGGTATGCCAGATGATCAGCTAACAGTGGCTTTTCCTATTACAAGCACAGGCACTGACCAGTTTTCTTCTTTCATGCCAAAATGCGGTTCCCTGAGGGGGCTCATTGTAAGGTCAACAAGGTGGGGAGAAGGGTTTACAGAGCTGCCACCTGCAATAAGCAAACTAAAACATTTAAGGCATGTAAATCTTTCAAGATCTGACATTGTTGAACTACCCAATTCAATTTGTGACTTGTGGAATTTGCAAATTTTAAACCTGAATGGTTGTGGTAGATTTCGGAGCCTGCCCAAAGGCATGAGATTCCTCAGAAATCTTCGACATCTTTGTCTACAGGGGTGTGGAGTTTGACTCACATGCCGAGTGGAATTGGGAAGTTGACTTGTCTGCGGACGTTGAGTATGGTTCGTCCTGAGTGGCAAAAAAGGCTTCCGACTAAGTGAGTTGCGAGACTTAAATATGCTTAGAGGAGAGCTAACAATTGGGTACCTTGAGAAGATTGAAGACAAAAAGGATGCAGAAGAAGTTGCTTAATTAAAGAAACAGAGTCTCCGCGAGTTGAATTTGAATTGGGATTCTGAAAGAATGCTTCAACGGTACAATGATGAGGAAGTGCTCGAAGCCTTGAAACCCTGCCCCAACCTTCAATTGCTGAGGATACATGGCTTCAAAGGTTCATCATTATTTCCATCTTGGATTTCAACTGTAACAGAAGTTTTGGTGTGGAACAGTGCAGCAGTACATAGTTGGGTGCCCAAGAGAGTACCGCCGCCGGCTGGTGAAAACAACTGACGTTAAAGATCAATGCCCAACCTAAAAGGAATGTTAGGAAGAGAAGTCCAAGGTACTCTCAGGGTATTCTCTCAACTTCAATGTTGTTCCTTTAGCGATTGTCCAACGTGACATGCCATTGCACTTATGCATCCCTGAAGGTGTTATACGTCTGGAAGTGCCCGAACATGGGCATGGGCTTCAATCTCCCAATCTCACTAGTCTTAATTCCCTTCAAATTGTGGGCATTGAAGGATTGAGTTGTTTTCCAGAAGAGATGCTACAAAATCTTAGTCTTCTTGAATACCTAGATATTTGGGAGATGAAGGATCTGCAAGCTGCAGAGGCCCCGTTCCGGGCCCAGACACGTGGCAGCCCAGGAATGGCCGAGCTGGGCCTTGACCCTCAGACCCCTGGGAGCAGCCCCGGGCCGTACCGACTAGGGCTCCTTCGGGAGGCGAAGGTCCATCCCGAAGAGGTCGGGGGAAGTCCCCCCCCGAGTGCGGGACACTATCTATACCGGGCAAGTCCCGCGTCGTGCGGAGGTCGGACTCCCTCGCAGGTATAAATAATAGCACACATCTACTGTACAAGGGAGGCTGATTACTCGGCTAATACACTCTGACTAAGTTAATCCCCGTGAACCCTACTCACCGGAAAACTAACTTGACCGTCGGAGTGCCCTCGGGGACCACCTCAGGGCCCCCTCTGTTAGCTCATCTTCTCTGTTTTGCAGGTCTTGGATCAGCTCTCCCATCGACACCCCGAGCTGATCAGGTCAGCTCTCCTCGGGGAAGCGTCTGCGCTTCTTCAGTTGGCGCCGTCTGTGGGAAGCGAAAGGTAATTGTTAGTGTTGATGGCGAGGACACGGTCCAAGCGAACAGTTGAAAGCACCGGAGCCGGGGCCGGGGAGGGGTCTCGTCGAGAGGAGAACGAAGCGGCCGGGGGCGCTGGGGGCTCGGCCCTCTCAGGAGACCGGAGACGGCAGATGCTCCAGTTCGTGACAGAGAATCTCCCCATGCTGGAGGATATAATCCGGCAGGCAAAAGGAGGAGAGGAGGCGGGGGGCGCACCAACTTCCAAAGCCCAGGAGAAGGAGAAGGAGAAGGAGTCGATCCCCGACCCTTCGGAGGATGGGTCACAGGACCAGCCCCCTAGGAGGAAACGACCGCGGACTCCCCCTCGTCACCGAGCTTCGGTGGTCGGGGATAGCGAGAGGTACTCCCACGACCGGTCCGTGGGGAGCCGACCAAGGGATCCCTCCCCACGAAAACCTACGCGAAATGGGCTCGCACGCTCCCCCGCCCGATCTGTTAGGAGCCGCCCGCGCGACCCACCCCAGTGGCAGCCCGTCCGGGATGAGCTCGAGCAGATCCTGCGACCACAACCGTACGGGGACAGCTACGCAGCCTCGCCCTTCACCCAGGAGATCGAGGACTACCCGCTACCCCGGAGGTTTAAAATCCCGAACATCGAGCTGTACGATGGTTCGACCGACCCGGAAGACCACCTCTCGGTCTTCCTGACGCACATGCGTCTGCAAAACGCCGCGGATGCCCTCCGCTGCAAGACCTTCCCCATGTTTCTCAAGGGTAAGGCGCGGCTCTGGTTTCAGGGCCTGGCACCGGGGTCTATTCAGAGTTTCACCGAGCTGGCTAGACAGTTTGCCGCCCAGTTCGTTTCCTCGAAGACCTACTCGAAGAACGCGGCCCACCTGATGGCCGTTAAGCAGAAGCCGGATGAGTCCCTGAAGAACTTCATGACGCGCTTCAACACAGAGAGCCTGCAGATCAGGGATAAGGACGAAAAGGTGGTCATGGCCGCCTTCATGAACGGGTTGAGGGTAGAGGATCTCTACTACAAGCTTGTCGAACAACCTCCCAAGAACCTGGGAGAGCTCTTGACCCGGGCTCACGCCGCCGCCAATGCAGAGGAGGCCGGCCGCCTGAAACGGGAATCAGATCGGGAGTTCGGGGACAGGAAAGGACGGGCAAACCCTCCTGAATCCAAGGACGGCCAAGTCAAGAAGAACGTCTTCGACCGTCTCTCCAAGGATAGGGCACCAGCTCCGCCGCCCCTCCCAGAGAAGACCTACACCCCTCTGACACGGCCCAGAGCCCAGATCTTGGCCGTTATGGAGGCGGAGGGGCTGGGAGATCGGCCGACCAAGATGGGGACGCCCCGGAACAAAAGAAACCAGGATCGGTACTGCGCCTTCCACCGCGACGTCGGGCACGACACGGAGGGGTGCTGGGCCCTGCGCAAGGAGATCGAGGACCTGATCCAGCGCGGTTTTCTAGGGGGGTTCGTGCGCCGACCAGGTCAGGGGCTTGGACGCAACCACTACGGAGATAGGCACGAGGGACGGAGGCGCGACCGCCCGGAGCGGCGCGACGCCCCTCGGGACTGCTCTCCCGACCGGGACACCCAGAACCTGGCAGGGGTGATAAACACCATCGCCGGAGGCCCCACGGGGGGGGACAGTCATGCGGCTCGGAAGAACAAGCGACCTCCCCCCGAGGGGGACGACTCCTTGAAGCGCTTGCGCATGGACGAGGAAATTACCTTTGGACCCAGGGATGCAGTCCCCCTGACCGCAGGGAACCACGAAGCCATCGTGATAGACATCGTCACCAACAACTACCGGGTGAGGAAGGTGTACGTCGACCAGGGTAGCGCGGTTGACATTATGTTCTATAGGGTGTTCAAGGAGCTCGGACTAAGGGACGACCAGCTGACCCCGGTCCGGACGCCTTTGGTGGGCTTCACCGGACCACCCATCAGCTCGGAGGGAATGATCACCCTGATGGTCACAGTAGGACAGGCCCCCAGGTGCCGGACCATCCTCGTTGATTTCGTGGTGGTCAAGCAGTCGTCCCCGTACAATGTGTTCTTGGGGAGACCCGCCTTGAACGCCCTCCGGGCTATCTCCTCTACTTTCCACCTCAGCATTAAGTTCCCCACCCCTGGGGGAATAGCCGAGGTGCGGGGCGACCCAGCGGTAGCCAGGGCATGTTACCTGGCCACGCTTCGGGGGCAGGAGAAGGTGGTCGCCCAGACAACCTGTTTGGAACCCTACATCCCAGGGGATGAGGCCCAGCAGCTGGGTACCCAAGATGAGGTGGAGGAGTTCCCCTTAAGGGAGGATCGGCCCGATCAGGTTCTCCGCATTGGAGCCCTGTTACCCGCCAAGGAGAAGGAGGGTTTGAAAGCTCTATTGAGGGAATACTCCCAGGTCTTCGCCTGGTCGGTGGACGACATGCCTGGGATTCCAACGGACCTGGCAGTCCACCACCTTGGCGTGGATCCTCACTTCAAGCCGGTAAAGCAGAAGAAAAGGAGCTTCGCTCCCGAGAGAAATGAGGTGATCAGGGCGGAGGTCGGCAAGTTATTGGAGTCCAAGATCATCCTGGAGGTCTACTACCCGACCTGGCTGGCCAACCCCGTCCTGGTCAAGAAGGAGGACCTGACCTGGAGAATGTGTGTAGACTTCACAGACCTTAACAAAGCCTGCCCAAAGGACTGCTTTCCCCTACCTCGAATTGACAGGTTAGTAGACTCTACTGTGGGCTTTGACGTTTTGTGCTTTCTGGATGCCTTTAAGGGATATCACCAGATAGAGATGGCCGAGGAGGACCGGGACAAGACCTCCTTCATCACCGAGGAGGGAACCTACTGCTACAGGACCATGCCCTTCGGATTGAAGAACGCGGGAGCAACTTACCAGCGCCTGGTGAACAAGTTATTCCAGAACCAGGTCGGCAGGAGCATGGAGGTTTATGTGGACGACATGATCGTCAAAAGTCGAACTGACCAGCGCCTCATACCCGACCTGCGGGAGGTCCTGGACATCCTACTGAAGAGCCGGATGCGCCTAAATCCGAAGAAGTGCACTTTTGGGGTCAGATCGGGAAGGTTCCTCGGTTTCCTGGTGTCCCGAGACGGAATCCGGGCCAACCCGGATAAGCTCCAGGCCATCATGGACATGGCCCCTCCGAGGAGCGTGAAGGAGGTCCAACGGCTAACAGGAAGGATGGCCGCCCTGAATAGGTTTCTCTCGCGCTCCGCCGTCCGGGGGCTGCCCTTCTTCCGAGTACTGAAAGCGCCGAAGGACTTCCACTGGACAGAGGAGTGCCAGAAGGCCTTCATCGACCTAAAAACCTACCTCGCCGAGCTACCATCTCTAACAGCCCCAGAGCCGGGGGAGACCTTATACCTATCCACCTGCAACGAGGCCGTCAGCGCGGTCCTGGTGCGGGAGGATGGGGGGGCCCAGAGGCCGGTGTATTATGTAAGCCGAGCTCTACAGGGGCCAGAGACACGATACTTGCCAGCCGAGAAGTTGGTCCTTGCCTTGGTACATGCGGCACGCAAGCTCCGCCCTTACTTTCAGGCTCACGGCATTGTAGTCCTGACTGACCAGCCCTTGCGTCAGATACTCACCCGGCCAGAGGTCTCGGGCAGAATGACCAAATGGGCTGTCGAGCTAGCCGAGCACGACATCGGCTATCAACCCCGCAAAGCCATCAAGGCCCAGGCCTTAGCGGATTTCCTTGCTGAGGGGGCTAGCTTGAATCTAACCGAGCTAAGCCCCCAACACGAGGAGCGGCTGCCGAAGGAGCCCTGGGTGTTGTTCGTGGACGGGGCCTCCAGCAAGGAAGGAAGCGGGGCGGGCCTGCTACTCATTTCACCTACCGGGGAAGAACTGACCTACGCCCTCCGGTTGGATTTCCCCGCGTCCAACAACGAGGCCGAGTACGAGGCCCTGCTCACAGGATTGCGGATAGCCCACCAGATGGGAATAACCGCGATCCAGGTCAGGAGCGACTCACAGCTCGTCGTCCTTCAGGTCCTTGGGGAGTACGAAGCCAAGGACGAGGTTATGAAGAAGTACCTGGCCAAAGTACGGGAGGCGGTGGCCTTGTTCGAAACGTTCGAAATCGAGCGGGTGCCAAGGTCCCAGAACAAGCGGGCAGACGCCCTTTCAAAGTTGGCATCCTCCTCATTTGCCCACCTGAGCAAGGAGGTATTGGTGGAGGTGCTAAAGCAGAAAAGTATCGATCAGGTCCAGGTCCTGGCTGTAGACAGCCCGGCCACCTGGATG